>NW_014555639.1:1587666-1680449 GCF_001313825.1 Dinoponera quadriceps
CTTTTCCGCGGAGGAGCGATGCGCGGAAATCGAATGAAGCTATTTATATCGATTGAATACATCTAATCCGTTAGAGATGCGAAGTTGGTTGACGCAAAGCCGACGTTTCATATGCAACATCCTACTACAACAGTGCCTCGATAGTATTCGATATTCGTAGAGGGAGAGGGGGAGAGAGAGCTCGGCTTCGGTCAGTGAGCAAAAGTTTCCTGGCAGCTGTATATCCGCGCTTTGAGAGTCCCTATACGTCAAAGGATCGACGAAAACGAGGAGCGCGTGCCCGTGCGCGCGTGTATTTCGGGAACAGATATTTCCTCAGCCTCCGCGCTCCTCTCGCTCTACCTTTCCCCGTCTTTGCTCGACTCGCGCTGTGCGTTCGTCAAGTCGTATCACCGCGTGAGCTGTATTCGTGTGCGTCGCTTTGTATACTCAAAGCCGAGTTTACATCACTTGATCTTGGTGATCGTCCAAAGTGAATGCGCGCTGGTCGACGAACTAGTTCTCGCTTAGATGTGTTAACCTTGTGAACGCGAGGGAGCGCGTTGAAACGCGCGCATCGATGACGGAAGAGAAAAAAAGAGCCGGTCGCTCGAATATAGAATCGGGGAGATCGGAATTGTGAGCCGAAGTCGCGTCTCCGGATTGAATCAGAATCGAAGTCGAATCGCGTTAGCTGTAAAATGAAATGGAATTTAATTGTAATTCGACGCCCGGAGGAGGGGGGGGGGGGGGAAGGGATCGATGCGCGCGGCGCGTTCGGATGAAATCGGGACGGGATTGGCGGTAACCAATTGTCGCTCATTGCGAATGGAATTATTTCAGCGAGGTACGGCCCGCAGAGCCGTTTCTTCTCGGCGAAGTTAATCACCGCCGGGAGAGAAAAGTTAATTTCTTCCGGCAAATTTACCCCTGCAATAAACACTTGTCGGCCGACGAATTCATTAAGTATTACCCCGGGGGAACGATTAACAACCTGTATCCGAAGTAATCTGCCCTTGTGTGCTCTAGGAGTCCCTTATGCGGAACCTCCGGTGGGATCCTTCAGATTTTCACCGCCGCGATCGCCACAGCCATGGCGTGGGGTGCGGCAGTCGCTGGAATTTGCCCCAGTTTGCCCGCAAGTCTTGCCAAATCTACAAGAGGAGGTGAAGCCGGGCAGGTACGAGTACTTGGAGAGACACTTGCTGTACCTGACGAACCAGAGCGAGGACTGTCTCTATCTTAACATCTATGCTCCTCATCAGGCCGAAAGTGAGTGCGAGTAATCACAGAAATAGGGGTTCATTGTTAATAATAGTAGTAGTAGTTGTAGTAGTGGCAATAGTAATAGTAGTAGTAACAGTAGCAGTAGTAGCAGTGGTAGTGACAGTGGTGGTGATATTAAAGGAGTTATCGACTTCGATACCGGTATCAGATTCAATCTATGAGACACGGCGAATTCTGTCCTAGATAGGATCGAGTTTGCCGTGCACGGATTCATCAAGAGTTGGCTCTCACTTATCCGTTTTCAGCGCGAAGTTGACTCACGATTTCAGCTGATTCGAGGGAAAATCTACTTTTAGGAACTACCGGTGTCCGATATTATCCTCGATACTTGAGTAGAGGAAAGGCACCAAAATTGATGTGTAGCTTCGGAAAGTCGGTGTAACCATGTTTCTCGGCTATAAATTTACCGAACTCTGTCGAATGCTACGTGAACTTCGTCTGCTGTGTGTTGGCGGAGCTGAAGAGGAAATTTCTGTTTGCGAGCGCATTTGGTTATGTTAATAGAGTTAGTTGATTTTTCGATGCGCCGAAGTTTCTCTCGAGCTATCTTCTTGAACATTTTTAAGTAACGTGTCAGCGATCAGTAATTTATTCAGCGATACCATTTTATAACGTAAATTTTGAACTTCTCAGATCACTTTAGATCTTGTGCCAATCTTTCTCTTCTGTCACCGAATCATGCAAGAAAGATTAGGATTAGGTTGTTCTGTAAACTGACATATTTAAACTTTGCTGCAAAATATCATCTTACAGAATATTTGAGATAATGACTGATTTTTTCTTATTCTTGTTTGCTCAAGATGGTCAAAAAGAAAAGTCAACGGATCCTATTCCAAATAATAAGAAATATGTAAGATTAAAAATAACATGTGAGAGGATACATAATAAAAGTAGAAAATAATGTAATTTTAATGCTTTTATTTAAATTTTTTTTTACTATTTCCTGGCAGGTGTCATAGATATGCCAGTTTTAGGGTCAACTTTTCAAAACGTCATTTCTCTTCATCTTCTTAATTATTTGACAACATATAATAATTTTCCAAAAACCACGATATATATTGATAGAGAAGCGTTGTCGCTTTGCGCCCATACGCATAAATTTTAATTCGACACATCCAACAAAGTTTCACAATCTGAAACCAAAGTAGTATATCGATACTTTTCCTCTACTACTAAGGTACCCCAATGGTAACATCCGAATATGTTTGAGTAATACTCGAATATAAGCTATCCAAATTAGTCCAAATAATATCCCGCGAATTTGAGTACCCGAATATAAAAAAATATCCGGTTAATACTGATAGCACTGTCAGGGGCTACCTTATTTAATTGAGCCCTTTCAAATCAAGCTTTTAATCAATTCCACCTAACTTAAGAGTGCAGTATCACCCTTGAGCTGCAGCGGATTACCGGCGACAGGACAATCGGTGCCCCGATGAGTTTTATGGGAAGCACGATATAAAAAGACAGACAGAGTGCCGGAGTGTCTTCGGATTTTCCGTAATCCGCGCGCACGATAATCCTCATATCCTGGGCGAGCTGCGGGCGAATGATAATCCCGGCGATGACACGGCGAAAATATCTCTGGCGTTGAATTGAAACTTCCTCGGATTTCCCTCGGAACAGGACGCGACACGCGGAATATCCAATCTGGCAAAAAAAGAGGGATCAGATCGGCCGTTCGGTCTCGCCGGCTCGCGATTATGCGGGTGCATTCGGCTCTGCAACGAGTTTTTCCGCACGGTCAACTGTGTAAAACAGCTGCCATCGATTTACAGACCGGCGTCACGGTGGAAGGAACGATCACGTGGGATTCGGCTTTCGCGCGCGCGTTATAAATTCATTCGTCGCGTCCGTATATATTCATTTCGCCGGCCGGCCGGTTGGTTGGTTGGTCGATCGGACGGACGGACGGACGGTATGTGCGCGTATTCGCCATTTTACAATACCGGCGGCCTGAGTGGGTTAAACTCGCGTCGCCGTGCCATTTACGAGCGTATGGAAATATCTGCAAGAATTCCGAATCGAATTGATCGGCCGGGTTTTCGACGTAGCTGCTGTGAGATATCGCTCGCAAAACCGCACCATTGCGCCGTGTCAGCTCGCTCGTTTCACGCGGCGATACGTCCGCCATGAGCCCGTGGATTTTCACATTTTTTTTCTTTAATATCGCGCTGCTGCGAACGAATGTGATTTGAAATCAAACGCCGCCTCGCGCTCGTTCATTCCGGCCGGGCCTCGTGCGCGATTTATTGCGGCGTGTTTCGGGGAATCTATGGAAAGGAGGAGGAAGTGTTAAAATATCTCCCTTATTCCGCGCGCGCTCGCCGGATTAATTTCAGCCGGTCGGGCGAGATTTAATATTCATTCGTCCGCGCGGATAATACGATCTTCCGCGAGGATGTGACGTATCTCTTCCTCGGCCGCGTGCTTCCGCTAATATAAGAATAATCTTTTTATCGCTGTTTGGAGAGCGCTTCTCTTATCTGGCCCGATAAACTAGATAAGCCGCGCTGGATCTCCGCGGCGCTACCCTGCCGGTAGGCATTAACCCCTCGGAACAAGCTCGTTTTAAAGATACCGCAATTACCGCGATTGCGGCGGCTTCGTTGTTTATAGAGGGACTCGGAGTGCGAGCCGTCATTGCGACAGATAGAAAAATGTATCAAGGCAGTTGCACCGCGGAGCACCGGATTCCCGGAGTGCGATTTTAAAGAGCCTCTGTATAAGTTTATTATTTACTGAAAGAAATACTCCCCCTTATAAAACTGTAGTTAACCATCTGAGTAATAAGAGTTAATTTTCAGCAAAATTAAAAGTAATATATATATTAAATTGAAAACGCGATCTTCGCAGGCCGTTTTCCACCCCTATCAGCCCCGGTCGTCCGGTAGATTTAGGAGTCTTCAATTCAGCACAGCGAGCGAGATCTCAAATCTTCGTGCACTTTTGCATCTCGAGGACTTCGGGTGCTTAGACGTCGGAATTCGCAAATTCTACGAGCTTCTTCCGGGGATTTTTCCGAGGAAACGCCCGTCGCGACAATTGCCGTTCTCCCGCGTTCGGGCAACAAATTTAACCCGCTGGTACGTCTTTTCTCCAGGACGTTAGTTGGAAGTATCTTTTAATCTCGCGTTTTCGCCCCGGACGCGAAACGAACGCATTACGGCGGCGGCGAGAAAACGCGTTACGCGTCCGCGGAATTACTGCCAAAGACGCATCGAATTTGTGGGGAAAAAGTGCACTGATGACTGCCTTCCTCCCGGAGGAATTCTGCTTTGGGGCTGAGTGCCGCCGGAGAGGAAAACGTGCGCACGAGTGGTGCTCGAGAAAGTCGCCGGAGCCAACATGGCCTTTGTACCGCCTTGTCGTTCTACGGTTCCAACGAGACCAATTTCTCTTCTACCGCGCTTTATCCGAAAAGGGAAGGGAGGGGAAATGCGAGGGCGGCGGGCATTCGCAGCACTTTGTGCTCAGTGCCCCGCAAAACTACGTATAATTATATTGACGATGCATTCATACACACGTACTTTACGCCCGAGTACCAAGTGATTCTCGCTTGTTGGGGTTTTACCTAAGCCGAGACTTCTTTCTTTGTTCCTCGCGAATGTGCTTCGCGAGCGTACGGTCCGTCATTAATGCGAGATTCAGGAAAGCTCGGTTTTACCACCGCGGTAGTGGAAACGGGAGATGATTGGTTCGTCGCTGGAATTAACTGACTTTTTCTCACGGTTGAATTAATATGCGGTTTAATTCAGTGGAACACTGGACGTTAGACAGATTTTCGTTTGGATAAAAGAGATGAGACAACGGGGGAGCGGCGGGAACATTTGTTGCTGATCAAGTAACTCGTAATAACCCCGTCGATATAACTATGCATCTCCCGGGATGCGAATATCGCTGCGAATCGAGATGTGCAAATAGGAGCACATAAAAAAATATTTATTCTGCAAAGGCTACGCGGATTTGCCTCTGGAGCAAACGAAACTCGGTAAGATATTCGTATGATGTCTCTTTGAGTTGAAATTAATGGAAGGCAAATAACCGTCCTTTGAGATAACGATAATTAATATTTAATTCTCTTAGAGCTGCCTCTCCCGGTCTGTAAATCCGGACGTAGATCAAATATCAGTTAAATCGTTTGGCGAATTCGCGATTTTCTCTGTTTCCCGTGTAAAATTGATCCGTGATTATACGGATTCTCTTTCCGCGATTTCTCTCTCTCCCTCTCTCTCTTTCTCTCTTCCTTTTTTCTTGGATTATCCGAGAGATTGAATCTGAATATTAATGCGAAAAAGTTAGCATTCGGAGTCCTCCTCCTTACGTTCGGCCACACATATTCGATACGCCGTCATATCGCTTTCTTCTGCCACTGTAAATCTTGCCCGAGAGTGAGATTTATTCAACTATGCCCCGTAGATCGAGCATTAATGAATTTTCCGATATTTTACGATGCCGCGGGGGTTGTGATCGCTGAAAGCCAACTCTCCTCCCTTTCTGCCTCATACTTCTCGCCTTCATCCATTCTTTTCTTCTTGCCCCCTTTCTCTCTCTCTCTCTCTCTCTCTCTCTCTGTCTCTCTCTCTCTCTCTCTCTCTCTCTCTGTCGCGTACACACATCCACGGCAGTGAGAAGCATAAAGCAAAGAGGAAATATTTTTACTACAAACCAACCGTGTACTATTACGCAACAATTATCTAATTATAGTGCAAAACAATTGTGGTGAATAACCTAAGTTTGTGCAATTTAATTAAATCCGTTAATTCACTGGAAATTTACTATCAGATCAAGCGATAATTTCATAAATTAACCAATTACATTAAACAATAATGTAATAAGTTAATTAATTAAATTGAATATGTTACTGCCGAATTAAGCGTGAAAAGAAAGAAACGGGATTTTTCAGTTATTTGAGAGACCGAGCAATTTGAGTGTTCCCGTTGAACAATGCGACGTATCGTAATCCGCTTACCGTTTTCCCCTGTCGATCAAATTTAAAATCAAATGTAAATCGAATTCAGTATGAGTTATACGCTGTGCTGATCGTTGGGACTGTCTGCAGTTCCCCCCGTAGACATCTTAATCTTAGAAGAACAGAGGAACGTTCCGGCGCGTCGTGTGCACGCATCCCGCACGGCCGCGGCATTTTTAAGAGTGCGAACGCGTCTTCTTACGCGAAGCAACCCCTTTAATCCAGACGGCTTCGATTTATCCGCAGCAACGGCGCATCTTTCATCGCCCAGCCGCGGCTTTTCGCGTGCTCGCTGACCGAAACGCGGCGGAATAAGTTTTGTTTACCGGCCGCGAGCGGTCTCAAATTAAAACGTCGGTGCGATTTTTCCGCCTCTCGCGGTGAAGGAATCATAAATCCCGGGTAATGGCCGCGCGCGGGTCGCTCGATAGCGTCCTACGGCGTTTATGAAGGCTGGAGGGGAGGTGAAATAAATGAGAGGTGATTAGCAGCATCGTACGATCTGCCGCAATATCGAGAGCCGACGAAGGTGTTGCTGCAGGCGAAGATATCGGCCGGGAGGACTCGTCGTCATAATGCTCAGCGTAGGTGTCATCACAGACGTCGATTTCAGTTATTAGCGTGTCTTGGTGTTCTCCCTTCTTTTGTACTCCGGTAATATCCGGAACTTAAGTTGACAATAACTTCACTCCGTAACTCATAATACTTTGACACTTGGCGCGAAAAAATGTGCCGCCTGTCGCCGGCAGGTCTCGAGAGCTCGCTTAACGCAGTTAGTTCTTAAATTCATTTTCTTAGGAATCTTTTCGAAATTTAACCATGCACACGGTAGAAAATTTTATATAAAAAACGGTCCGTGAAATTTTGTGCTACTTTAACATGAGTAATGTGTTAATTTTCTGATAACAAATCCGTGGCATTTAATCCGTAAAAATTTAACAATATTGTATGCGCTATATCGCTGCATCTCGATTAAGCATATTTTTAAAGATAGAATGATTGAATAACCATAAGGATAAATAATACATAAAACAATACGTAAAAATGCAAAAAATAGAAAAATACAGAAAAATCCAACGTCACGATCATTTCCCTAGTAGCGTGCATGCGTTTATCCCACATGCGATATATTCATACACGTGTGCACCCAACACGGACAGTTCCAGCCAAAAGTATTATACGTCAAAACGAGAAATAAACGGTTATTTTTTTATGAATTCGTAAACATTGCGTAAGTTTGATTAATATCATTTTGCACGTCAGAGCTGTACATCATAAATCGTGTTTATAAACATTTAACACAAATACGTCAAGCTTCTTCGCATTGTATTGATCATTATTTTTCTAACAATATTGTCATGGACCAACTATCTTAAATCGTACTTATAGAAACGAACGTCTCCCTTGAACGTAAATCTACTTAAAAAAATAGCCTCTATAATATTACAATTACAAAATGTTATAATCAACGATAAAATATTTCTCTATGAAGTATTACTTCCGTATGAAATATTTTATGATAGCTGGTGAACGAGGTCACATACATATAACAATGGTCGTTAAAATGTTAATATAGCAACTCAAATTAACAGTCTATGTTAGACATTTCAAAAGTAGCTTGCGTAACTTGAACAGTGTATACTTCGAAATCTTTTATATTTGCTGAGATTGTGCAACTTGAATAAGCGATTTGTACTTATTTCTATACCCCGCAAGTTCAAATATCTAAAGTCGCTTAGTTAGACCGAGAAATTGTGTACTTGAGCAATAAGAAGCTCACGGAACATCAGACAAGCCGAAAATGTCAAATAGGAGATGGCGGAAAGTCTTAATCGGTTCTCTCAAAGAGCTTGGTGGCCGCTTACATGGCATGGTTTCCTTTAAAACTTCCTGGCCGAGTATATCCTCCTTCTTTCCCCCGAAGCTTTGGTAAGCGAGATGCTATCGACAGAACGAAACACCTCTGAGCTCACGCTATCATCCTTGTTTAACTTCGGGCAAAAAACAACGATAGCCATGCGATAGCGGCAACAACGACACGGAAATGATCCATTATCACGAGAGCTAATTGGAATAAAACATTCGTGGCCTATTATCGAAAATGGCGCGTTTTAAAAGGTGGATTGATACAGTCGTCACGCAATACACGTCCGAGGCGTGACAACCGCTTCTCAATTGATCGCTTTAATCTTTCGCACTCGATAAGCCGACCCGGTCGCGCTAATCATTTTTATTGCTGTTGACGCCAAAGAGTTTTCGAAAGTCCGACTGATAAATAATGTGTGCCGTCACGTCGCTGATGAGGAAACTCGATTAGGGAAACTTCGGTAAATAATTTCAAAGGGATCCGCGGGACAAAAAGTCCGTCGATGGTGGTCGATGTTGCAGAAAAAAGTTTAAATCACCGTGGAAGTTCGGTTCGTTAGCGACTTTACGCGAGGAACGCCCTAAAGAAATTGGCTTTGTTACGTCAGAAGCCGAAACCATGCGTTTCCGCCGTGTTCTCAAGTTTCGCGAAATACATGCTCGTCTTCCTCAAAGGCTACGTCTAATGGCTCGTGTCGCGAAAGTTGTCCGTCTCTCCCCCACTCCGCGCTCTCTTTTTCTTTCTTTCTCTCTCTCTCTCTCTCCTCTCCCCCCCCCTTCCCCTTTTATAGTGCTACTTCCGTTTAAACGTTATCGCGCCACATATAAAGGATTCAACGTCTATTGATCAGCCATTGAACTTTCAGACAAAACCGTCAATTCGTTATCCGCTTTTACGGACTCGTTCTCGTCACCCGGAAGGTTGATTAAAATCGCATAAATAGACCGGTAGCTCGGGGCTGATAACTCCTTCGATACGCGGGAAACAAAGATCCGAGTTACCGGCAACAACAATGACGAGAAACAGTGGAAAGTATCGTCCAGAGAGAAAGTTGCGCAGCCGTCGCTATGAGCTCGTCGTTTATTTTAAGTTCTTTCAAACTCTCCGCCGAAAGGAAACGACGACCGCGCAGGTTGAAAGGAAGGAGAGCTGGACGATGGAAAGAAGATATAAAGGAAGAAAAAAGGAGAGGGAAATGGAGGGGAGAAAGAGGAGAGAAGGAGCCGACTAAGAGCGAGAGAGTGGAGGTATCGCACTGGAAATAGAGGAAAGTGGAGGAATGGCGGTTGCTCCGAACCATTAGACAAATTTTATATATAGCGCCGGGAAACTCGTTCGTTTTTGCCGCCTGTTGGTTATTGCTTTTCACCCCGGAGCAATAATCGACGTTTCGACACGCTTCCAGACGAAAGCATTATCTTCTCTCCTGCTTTTTTTCGCGCACAATAATTGAACAACCATCGCCGTCGGGCGGGGAAAGTTTCTCCATGGAAACAAATAATTCTGCGTCTAGCCGTTGGATTGCTCCCAGCGATAAAAACTTCTTGATAACCTTCCAATAAATGTAGAAGTCGTCTGGTAACAAGGTTCAAGGCGATTCCCTTCGTACCGTCGTTTTTCTCTTTCGACGGCGCAACCGCGATTCTAATCGTCACGTTTAGCCTCCAAGCCGTTGGTCGATCCATCAATTTGCGCACTTCTCAGAAAAAATTAACCGTAAGAGCTGAAACTTAACCGAGACAGCTAAAATGCATCTTTGAAATAGGTGTTAATATCGTTCTTAAAGCAGCTAAGTTTATTAGCTATTTGATCTTAGATGCTACAACGAAAAATATTTACCATATCGCACGATAGTACGAAAGTCATATTTATATTCCCCGACTCGAAATTTATTGCTTCTTCTTTGACAAAAACTACCTTTAAGATGATATGCGTGGCAATCTTACCTGACATTTAGTCATTTATTTGATGTAATGGTGTATCGTATCTGAAAAACACGCTTAACCTTTTGACTGGTCGGAAACGCAATACCGCGTCCACAAAAAATAGCCCAAATTGGCAGAAACGCAATACTGCAATTTGATAGTGCTGGTAGTTTGACATTTTTAAAATTGGATATTCAAAGGTTTTTGGAATCGCTCTATTCAACGGTGAACTTCAAAGTTTAAAATTAAAGATAGCGGATATAATATAGCTGACCTAAAATTGAAAAAATATAAAAGTTTATGGACATTATAGTGCATCTACTTTTTTAAATTATCAGTTTCGATTGTTAATTCGCAATTAACAATTCAAAAATACGTTAGATATATAGGGAATTTACAAGATATCCAGTTTTATTTTAATAAAAGAAAATTATGATTTTAGTCGTCATATTGGGACCATCATTTTGAATTTGAAAAATTTATTTCATATATTTTCTCCGTATAAATGGATACTTACTTGTAAGTGTTAAAACAATTTCAACAAGTGTTAAATAAAAAATATTAAAAATATAGGATTAATTCTTAGAAAATATTTACTAGACAGAAAAAAAATCGAAATTTAAAACCATTACGTTTCTCTTCAACGAAAAAGAGATATTACATAATTCTAATAAATACTTTCTCAAATTCAGAACCATTTTACACTTACATTCAATAATTCATTTGCAATAAAAAAGATATTACTGAGTTCAAGCATTTATAACAAGCTATCAAAATATATTCAAACTGATAAAAATATTAATTGATTTAAGAACTTGGTAAACAGATAATTCTAGACTTTTCTTTCCCTTAATTGGCACAGCCAAGTTTATTAATTACTCAAGCTAATAATTTCAGTTTATAAAATTATATTTTGCAGCAAATATATTTTCCTTCTAATAGCCAACTAATAACAACAGCAAAGTTCGAACTAGCTAATGAGATTGAGCTACTATTATCAAGTCATGTCTTCAAGCGAGGAAGCCCACGTTTCTCGGATTCGTCGAATTCGCCGGATGAACTGGATCGGGCGAAAAATTAATCGATTCCCAACCCCGTGATTCAGCCTCCGTGTAAACCGGGCATAAGGGAAGCTTGATTGGGCGGCTCATTAACACATGGATCACGTTCGATTCCTCCCGCTGTATCTGGCGGACCCGCTGGAACCGCGGCTAAACATAATCGGTTGAATAGACGGATATTCATGCGGGTCGCCGGAAGGTTCTTGAGCAACGAGGGTCGCGGGGGTGGCCGTGCGATTCGAGACTTACATAATGATGGACCGAAATCCGTGGCATGCGCGGCCGATATGTTACTGCCCGCTTCGATGGCGTCTGGTCGCAAGTAGATAGGGTATGAGCAAACGGCGCATGGCGCATCGCTTTCCTTCCATATTAAGTGGCCAACCTGCGGCCCAGGATGCAGTAAGGTATTCACGACTGACTTCGCCGGATGCCGCGAGAGAACTCACTCGCGATGGAAGACCCCCGACGACTCGATTAGCGTCGATTCGACTAATATCGGAAATCCACGATTTCTCCATCTGTGTTCATCTTTCCCTTCTCTTTCAGAGAACAGGAACATGGGGAAACGTACGAAAAAAAGAATTGCAAAAAGCTAGAGAGAGAGGAAGAGAGAGAAAGAGAGAGAGAGAGAGAGAGAGCACGACGGGGAACGGTGAGAAATTTATTGTATTTCGGATAGAACTCACAAGCGCGCGTTAACAAGGCGCGTTTTAAGGCGAGAAATTCCGATCTTAACGGAACCTTTCATATAAGTAGGATAACTTGATAGATGAAGTTCGTAATTACCAGTTGCAGTGTTGAGAAAAGGAGTTTCAAAGTTGAAATCACTACCCGTGGGAGATAAACAACCTTCTCTCTCTCTCTCTCTCTCTCGTTCTCCCCTTCCCTTTTTTCCTCTTTCTCCAGCTTTTCTTTGTACGTCTGACGTTCGAGGTCTTCGTTCTCCGAGATTTCGGAAGAATGCCTAAAAATACGGTATAACGCCGTGTAAAATACAATTCAAGCTGAAGTTTCGAAGAGCTCCATTGTCCGGGAGCTTGCCCACGAGGCCATCGATGTGGACACGTGATGATATCACGATCCGTTCTGGCATGATCATCGAGACACGGCCGGGATTGATTTGTTTCAACTTCGCCGGAAATGAGAGAGCTCGTTAGAGGCATCAGGGAAGTTAATTGGAACGATTGCAATGATTTTGCTTGTTAGAGGTGTTAGAGGCTTTAATTGGACGAGTTCCTAGGAACAGTCGGGATCGGCTACGACGCTAATAACCGAGAGCCATTCGCCGGCGCTAATCATGGATAGCGGGAAAAGAAAAGCCTTACGGAATCGTCTCTCGCCGTTGCTCGTCGCGACTTATCGCCCCTGTCGAAGTCCCAAATTGCTCGGCGACATCTCCGACTACTCGCATCTCACTTGTCGCTCATTCATATTTATATGTCGGCTCCACCGCCGGTTAGTCATTAATTGCAAATTAGAGTGGCGTAACACGCGCACGCGTGTATCAGGCAATTCCGTGTCTCCGTTTGACTCCAGAATAACATTCGATTCCTCATCGTACGAGCTTCGCGCGGCCGCGCGAGAAGACGTTCGCCGGCGATCGCTTCGCGCGCGAAAATCCTCAAAACGGATAAATCGCGCGAAGAAACGCAACTTCATCGATTTTTAAGCGATACTTCGTGCACACCGGGGCGACAGGAAGGGAGGAGGGCAAGTGCCCGACCATCTCCGTACGTTCGCGCGGTCACGAAAACATGAAGCAGCCATTACGCGACTCCCTCCCCCACCCCCATCTACTTCCTCTCCTACTCCCTCATCGGAGGTAGAAATCGATGCTTCATGAATTTACAGCGGATGAGCTGCTCGATCGTTTCATGAAATAGCGCGTTACAAAGCTATCCCTGTCGATTCGCTGCGATTTGTAAACTATCGGACGTTCGCCCTCCCTCTTTCATTCACCCACCCACCCGCCGTCTTCCAGCCGCTACCACCACCGCTATCGCGAGTTTCGCGCAGCTGCTAAGTTTTCCTTCGACGAGGGAGAAGCGATGCGGTTGTAGCGTAGCGCGAAATGTCCTGGGCGGAGTCGCTTTTCCGCGAGATGGGTTTTCGTGAATCGCTAATATTCCGCGAAAGATTTAATGGAATTCCTCGAGTTTGGAAGAGAGAAAGAGAGAGAAGCTGCAAAGACGGATATTCCCAAAGTGATACACAGACCGGCGTTAATGTCGTCCCATTACCTAACATTGGAGTTTAAAAGCGTCCGATCGAACGCATCATTATTATTCGTTTTCAAGAATCTTTAGAAGTTTTCAAGTGCTTAATTTACATATATTTAGTTATTCTATTTCTAGTTCTAGTTATTTGAAATATTTCTATTATAATAGTTTAATTTCTATACCCAATATGAAATAGTTAAGATGCTATTTGATCACATTTTTTATAGCTGCAGTGCTGACTTTTTTTCTCTATTGTGCAAAACACAAGTACATCATTGTCATTTTCATCTCATTCTGCGTCATAGATTTCCATTGCTGCCGTGTATCACTGAAACATTATTGTATATTTTCTTTATTATTTCCTTTTTTACTGACACTGCAATAACACTTATTAGAAAAATAGTCCTCCTGAGTGTAATTCTTCCACAGTGACGATTACAATTACAAATATCAAATATTTTTCTCTCAATATATAACAATACTGAATCGTTGCTCCTGGATTTATCCTCGAGCATGATAAAACAAAGTTTCTATTCCATTCTAATAATTCTTCCAACGGGAGGATAATAATTTTGCAAGCATCGTCCTGCGTGGCTCTTTCATTGGCTTGAAAAAATTTCTCTCCGAGATTTAAATGTTACTTCATATTTCATTCTCAGCTACGTATTTATTCTCCTTCTTAATAACACCATTGTTATATCGTGCATCCCCACCACTTTGCAGGTAGAGTACGTGTGGACGGGTTTTGCAATCCTTTTCTTCGTGCCTCCGTTTAATAGCATTTATAATGTTGGCGCAAACTTTAATTGACAGAATATTAGGGTCTTAGGCGCATCTTAAAGCAGAGAAACTTATCTCGAAACTGATGGCTGGCTGTTCTTTCGCAAGATTAACGTAACAATATGGCAAGTTTCGGTAAACTTGCGAGTACACGCACGCATTATTTTCCCGGGGCACGGCTTTCACTCTTGACTGACAATAAAGCTAACACTCAGCCTGCTGATAGCACGAAGCCGCCACTCGCGTATCCGCATAATGGGAAAGTTATCGAAACGCTTTAGAATGCATTCTGGGAGTTTCGTCAACAAATTTGCGAATGTTAACATATCGGCTTCCGCTTTAAACACGCCGACGAAGCTAATAATAATACACAGTGACGCTATTAGTTTTCAAGAAGCCGGAAGGCAAAAGTCGATACGTCTTCGCCGAAGGCGCGGCTCGCTGCTCTCCGAGCGAGTGACTTAACTCGTCCTGCATTCGACATCACAATCTCGCAACTTCTGATTGATCATATTTCTCCGTGTATCATCGGAAGGCCAATCGATCATATTACGCCGATAATCGATTTTTCAGCAAATCGATTGCACTTATTCCGATTCAGGATCGATGGGAAAATCCATTTTTTCCAAAAGTTCGCCCATCCCCACCAGCTGAGAACACGCGGGGAAACCGTGAGAGTCGACCCCGTCGACGCGAATCCATTCGCGACCTCGGCATCGACAATTCGCGACGTTCGATTCGCCTTTCGCCAGCCGAGTGGAACGGAGAGGCATCTTTCGAGCGTCTTCAAGGTGGCGAAGAGAAACGACCGATTCGTAATAAGGTCGCGGCGCAGTTTATCGCGAGGACGCATCAGGAATTATGAACGCGGTCGTAAACAGAAGCGAGCGCACTTTTCTAGTTGCAAGATGGCCGCAATGGGTATCGCGCTCAGCGGGCGCAACTCCCATTAAGCATCTCCAAGCTGCAAGTAGACCGGACTAACTGCGCCCTGCCCGACTTCTTACTTTCTAATGAATATAAATATCGCCCTCTCGCTCCGCCTTGGAGCCACCCCCGCCGGCCCCGCACCCCCGTATAATTGTTTCCGAGCGAACTCTCCTAGACTTCCAGATAAAGTTCCTATTATTTTACTAACAGCGCCTCCCTCCCCCGCCAGCCTTTCTAACTATCCCTTTCATCTCCCGTTACCCCCCGTGAATCCCATTCCCCGGACGGGCGGTGGTCGAGTGCTTCGCGCTCACCCCCTCGTTCGCTCGGCCGCTCGATAAAATCTTCCGCGGCTCCGCAAATTTTATTTATCGTATTCTGGAAGTGCTTGTTTAACACGTACGAACGAAAACGTATCGCTCGCCGAGAATCGATACGCGCGCCCTGCGCCACGCCTCCCTCGTTTATTTTGACGAAATTCCGATAGAGACCGAATATATCGCGCGCTCGCACGTCATTCGCGTCCCTCTCTCTCTCGTCGACCCCGCAAAAATCACACAGACGGACGAATTAACGAAGCCAATTGATCCCGCGGAGAGTATTGTTGTCGGTGTCTCGCCAATTTTCGGACAAACTTTCGCCATTTTCCCGGACGGCCCTCCGGATTCTCGGTGCCGGCTGTTTCGTTTTTCGGTAACTGCGGTCTGCCGAATTTTAGTATCTCGCAGTCTGCATGTAATTTCGTTCATGACTAAATATATGACTTATAAGTGTTAGTCAGTTACTTAATTGCACTAATACAGTCGTGCTCCTGTTTGCTCTTAATTGTTAACGATTTGACAAAATTATAGTTAGTTCCGGCGCCGAACATACCTTTTAATCATGAAAAGTCAGTAGAACTATTTTTCTAGTATAGTGTCTGTGATAGTAATCTTACAAGTATGTTACCGCCACTGTAAAATATATTTAGAGTCAAAACGAGCTATTCTCTAAAGTGCAATTAGTGTATTATCACTGCGAAGTAATCTATAGTCATTGGAAGTCATAGTTATAAGTATAGAACTGTAAATCAGCAAAATTTTGCTGAAACAGTTCGTCAAAATAGCAGCGACTGTTTTCATCAGGGAAATATGACTGCATTGAAAACAGATATTATTTATTACTTTTATTATCTCAATCATTTTTAAGGTGTCATCAATGATTTTACCTGAAACATTCTTAATTACGTTTAATTGGTTTAATTTACATTGCATTAAAAAAAATACGCTGATGGGATTCGAACCCGAGGCTTTTAGTTCTCGGGTCTGCTGTCGTACGAACTACGCCAAATAAGTATATTTGGCGTATGAATGAACGCACATACGTGTATATTTCTGTTATGAGACGCGTGACACTGATTTACAGTGAGTCTTTCACTGACCAAAATTACTGAAATATAAAGCCGGCTACACGTGATGTGGCAAATGTAGACGAACGTAGGCGAACTTTGGCAATTATATTGATCACGTAACGTATATTAAGCGGATGTAACACACGTCATAATATAGCAAATGTAATATAATATAACAATATAACATAGATAACATAATATAACATACATAATCAATGTAACTCCCGATGTTCACCTACATTTTCCATATCATATAAAGCCGGTTTCAAACAAAGGAGCCAAGTGGAAGTATTTCCATTTAAAATTAACGAATACTCATTGATTATCGACACAATACTGTTTTACTTATTCAATCAGTGACATTTTCACTGATTCGACTTAAGGGAGTATAATTTTCTATCAGTGCGCCTTCGCAGTTTCGGTTCCTCGAATCAATATCGTCTCTATTTTGCGTTGAATTTTAACATCCTGTCCCTCCCATCTCTCTTGAAATTATTTTCCTCCTAAACATTTTGCTCCGCCACCTCTCGCCACGTATATCAAGCGGGGAGCCGAGCGATCGATTGTGCGCCGCGATTGTTCTTATTATAATTGGATTCAAGCTTCCCATCTGCGCCCACGTCTCTGTTATAAAACGATTTTAATACTGTAGCGTGCAAATGCCATAGTATTGAATGTGTCACGTCGAAAGCTGCTTTTAGGTGACAGCAAGCCTGCGGCGATGGCGGCGTCATTTAATCCGATTCTTCCCTTTTGTGTCCGGTGGCGCAGCGAGCGTTCATATTTCATTCGTCGTAAGAGCCGGCGGGACATCGTTAAAATATTTATTTCCCGGTTGGAAATAGCTGCTAGAAATTTAATCGATGCAAACACGAAGCCCGCTGATGCGAGCCGTTATGCACGGGAACGAAGCGGATACGTTCGGGGATCTCGGCGCGTATTACCTTCAATTACCTGACACGGGTGACACGAATCCTTTCCGGCTGACCATAGCCCGGCATTAACCGCGGTGGATTATCGCTGATCCTCACTTAACTCGCGCTAAATCACGCGTTTCCACGTAGGCTCTGACGCAAAGGATCCCAATCCCTTAGAGGAAGTGCGGGTAATATGGAATACCACGGTTTCGAGCCCGTTAAGTGTCGCAACTTAGCGGTTAGCAGTGGAATTATTAGCTGCTGCCGGACCTCTAACCTAATCCACAAAGCGGCAACCTAGCACGAGATCGTGTACAGTACGTACATCGAATTTGAGATTTTCCGTCTTTCGCTACTTTCATCTGATACGTTTTTCAAATTTTATTTAACAGTGGATCTATTTCACAGATTCTTAACCGTCTTTCGTTACATGTACAACTGAGATATAACTTTAATGCGGTCTATTTTACAAATACCATACGGTGTACATTTTCACGATGAAGAGGTAAAAATGACAATGTAGGATATCACATGTCACGGCAGTAGTCCATATAATCCGCCACTTTTTATAAGTATTATATATTATACTCAGATAGAGCAGAAAATTCCAATGTGTCAAGATGAAACGACGCGAAAACGGCTATAAAAACTCACTTTTCGATCATGATTCATGATTTAACTTAATTATTTTTTCTTATTATCGATATAGTTCTTTTTTTTATTCTATGTGTCGGTGGGGAGGAGGATAATTCTACACGTCATGTAGAAGGGGACAAATATTTGGCGACGAAATTGTGACGAAGGGGAGGGGCGGGGAGGCAAAAAATACCCAAATTTAGCGTGACGTAATTGTTGAATCGCCCTGAATAATTTTCAATTCATTCGTTAAAAACCTTAAATTATTCCATAACACTCTCACTTCCTCCAATATCCCAGACTTTTTCGTCTCGCCGGCATAGTAGAAATTGCCAAACGACTCTGGCCCCACTCGATGGACACGGATCGCGGCTGGAATTCCTTCCCGGCGCCGGTGAGCTCGCTTCATACTGTAGTATTCACGATCACGCGTCACCCTCGTGGCCGTCCTCGGCGTAATTATCGTCGGTGAGCTCGGTCCTCTTAAGAGGACATGGGAATTGCGTAATTCCCAATCTGGAGTTTTCGATGTCGAGTAATCAGCGCGCGCTATCGCCGGCTCCTCGCAAGCCCGACGTGCAATATGGAGGTCTCGGCTCGTCGCTCGCGACCACTCGTACTTTCGTGCACGGGGGATCTGAAGAATTCAAAGTTTCGAAGATTCCCGGGATACTTGCTGCAACATTCCCGCGGCTCGGCCCCGGCGAGCCGACCTTTCCCCGGCGCAACAAAGGCCGACTCCAATCGATGGAGACGTCAGATAATCGCAGCTTCTCTCTCTCTCTCTCTTGCTCGGTGGTAGCTCCTGGCATGTAACAGGACATCGTAAGTCCTCTTAACATGACTCGCACAATGGCGGCTACCGGGGCCTGTGTGTTTCTATGACCGGGTCAGTTCCATAATACCACGCGGCCGGCGCAGCGAGAGCCGACCGTGGGATGAATGTTACATGTGCATGCCACTCGGCAGATTGCAGCCGACTGAAGTGCAGTCAGATATGCCGCACAACGGCAGTAGCATCATCCTCGAATGGCGCAGACACTAGCGATGGCGCTCGTCGAGGACCTAAGCCGACCATTGGCGTACCTCGGCTAAATAACTTCGTTTACGACCGGTTTAAAAACACTTTGTCATCGTCCCGCGACTGATGCACCACAATTTCGAGCTTCTCAGCGTGAGAGTGAAAACAAAGAAATCCGGGAAGAGAACGAGGGAATATACGGTAGTCGTGCGATATTCACTTCTCCTCTCTTCGGCGATTCATCGTCGCGGCAGTGGGAACTAAAACTTCGACGTGAGTCCGACGAAGGTCGCCGCTATTGAGATTTGACGTCGAAAATGAGGACATACGAAAGGTGAAAGATTAACGATGCTACGGAATTGATTGGAACCATGAATAGGCGCGGGTTCGTTCGTGTAATTAATGAGAGATTGGGATAATTAAAGAAGCGACGAGAGGACAAAAGAAATGAGTCGCTAACGATCGGCTGACATGCATATTTCAAGATCGCGGGAATGAAAGATGGAAGCTCCGGGAGGAGGGGAAAAGTTGTCGAAAACGTTGGAAATCAGAAGTGCCTTGTACGGAAGAACACCTATTTAGCGAGGCATGTGACGCAGAATCTTTTCCACTTTGAAGTCACACCGAGATTGCCTAAGATATAAGGTTTGAGATACCAGATGTGCAAACTCCCATAAATTCTGCTAAAGGTTAACAATTCCAACTATCCGAAGTGTCAAAGTCTCGCAGATTGAAATTTCCAAAGATTCGAAGTTCCAAAGTTCGAAAGTTCTAACGACGAAGTGGAAGTTGCGAAGGTCCGGTGTTCTAAATATCTAAACTCCCGAGGAGAGCGAATGCCGGGATGGCGCCAATGCGGCTGGTAGTTTGCTATCGTAAAAATGCCGAGCGGTCATCCATACGTCCATGATAGGACGCATGGTCGAAATAGTTAAATAGAGATAATGGACCAGAATGGGATTGGCTTCTCGATGATGCCGCTCGTTCGGATTATGAAGATGGATGAAAGCAATCGCACTTCCCCGCAGGAACTGTCCGTAGCTTCACATTTCTCCGGGACAAATCACACCCCAAACTACCATTCGCCCGCTCTCCGTTCTCTTTTTTTATCATTCTACATATTATTTCGACATCTCTCTGTCACCATAAACACGACGAAAACACGCGGAGTGTAGCTTAAAGGAGACAAATCACCGCCAGTAACGACGATAATTAACAAAAAACACGTATAACGCCTCTCTGCGAGGCGAAGGTTATTATTAATAATTACGGAAAGTTCATCGCTGTAATATCAAGTGACCATTGTACACGTAAATGTAACTTAAATAAGAAGAATATGCGTGAATTTATGCAAATATAATAATCTTGCCACGGTTATTGCGTAAATTATAAATGGATATATCGTGATAAATTATAAAAAAGAAAAATAAGACACAAAAAATTGTTGATACATCAAACTTGAAGCACAAAGGGAACCACCATTTAAAATGTCCGAAAGATTTCGTCTAATACATTAATTATAGAATTATAAGTGTTTTGTTTGCTACAAAAATAGCGTTTGGTTTTTTCCTGCAATTTTCTGTCATCTATCCTCGTTTTGCTTTATTCATCACGATTGCTCATCACGAGAATCTTGTAGACTTATTATTTTAATTGTAATAATTGCAACATGTGGTGAGCAGCAATAATAAAAATTAATTATGTATAGTTGTATAGTTTCAATTCCACAAGTTATCTTAACTCTTATTGGATTTTATATTAAAGTTTTATTATCACGGCGATAAATTAGCAGAGAAACGAGAATTGAATATTGCAGAAGCCCGCGAAATAGACTTAATTCCGATCATAGCAATAAGTAGCAGGATAAAAGCAAACAACTGCAATTATCAGCACGGTGCATTGATCGCGACGAGGGTGGTTTCATTTCTAGAGGAATATTTCCACTTTATGAGAGACAGAGAAAGAGAGGGAGAGAGAGAGAGAGAGAGAGAGGGAGAGAAGAAAGTATCCACTTGTTATTTAATTATTTTCTCCCGGTCCAATATCTCACGGCGTTCTGAATCCATCTGTAAATTAAGTTGGCCGCCACCGCAGCCTGAAGAAGCGGCGCACTGGCCAAGATAGTGGAAGCAGGGTTCACAGACACCTGCAACCCTCGCTTTTCCCAGGCACAAAGGGAGGGCCTCCTATTCTTTTTCAGCACGCATCTCTCACTTCAACGTTCAATTATCCAGCGAGGACGATGAAGTCACCGACTCCTCAGCTTCCGAGGTACCCGTCCCTTAACGCGTTTCTGTCCGAGTCGCCGGCGCAGCACGGACAACTTACGAGTGTTTTCTTCGAGAATGCATTTAACTTCGGAATGGCCGTATCTCGCCGTATTGTACTGTAAATTCGGCATTCACCAACCGCCGCTTTTGTTGTGCGCGGTCTATTTAGGGAAAATTGCATTTTCAATATCACATTACGCGCCTGTAGTAATTGAATCGGCCGTTCGAGAAGTCGACCGTCGCATGCGCGCTCGTGCAATAATACTCATCCGGTATTCCATTCGAGTAACGAACAAATTATTTACAACATGGGCAAATGAGAGGAAAATTATGATGGAAAATTACGCTCTCTCTCTCTCTTAATTTTCTTTCACCGCAATCTTGGGTTTTTCTCATGCATGCCTCATGCAAGCTCAGCTTCTGGTATGTAGCAGTAATTTTACTTTTTTCGTTCCAATTCTCTCGCTATTTACTCCTAATGGTCTCTCCGTTACGTCACGTTACCAGTTACTTTTAGTTTACGTACAAATTTCCACTGATTTTTGCTATTTTACATAAACCTCACCCACTTCACTCGTTACTAAAATCGAGAAATAATGCGACTTATTATTTGTAATTCAATTTTCTTCCTTACGGAGTTGCGAAATATGCTTAAGCGAAACCATGCGTATTAATCGACTAAGACATCCGGCAATCAACGCACACTATTATGTATCATTGCTGTATACCCCAAGAGGTTAAATATATATTCTGTTCTCTTTCTCTCTCTCTCTCTCTCTTTCTCCCTCTGCGACACTTTCGGAAAGTCTCTTTGCGCACACCTTCGCGGGGTTTTCCTGCCGTGTTCGCGAAGCAGATGATTATTTCTGGGTTTCTGCGAATCTCCGGGATACATTTGTTTCGGCTTAACAAAGTGCTGTCCGCATTAATGCGGTTTGGGGGAGAATCGATAGCGCGCGATTCCAAGGGGACAATATCGCGCGGGACAAAATTTCGGAATCGCGGGCACATCGGGTCACGATGCGGTAAATGATAATAGTCGGTCGGGATTTACGTTTCGGAATTTTTCGTCGCGGTCATTCCTGATGAATGGAGCATGGACACAATACGTGGCACACACGATGGTTTAACATATTTTGCGTGATATATCGCGGCGCCTTTCGCCACGGGGCCATTGATCGCCGGCCGCTATGGTATCCGCGCGATATTTCATACGTTTCGATGAGGTATTTTGAGATATAATTGTCGGAATGTGAAAGCAGCGGCGCGCGAGGCGGCGACGACGCGACAAAAAATCATAATGTCCCGATTTAGCCGGGCCGGGCGGTCTAACAGGCGACAAATCGATGCGCGTTTTTAACTGCGCTAGTTGGCAACAGGAACGAACCTAGGGAAACAAGCCGATTCATAACCGCGCCCGGGGCTGGATTACGATGGGTTATATTATGTTACGGCTGGATCGAATTCCAATTCCGCGCTATCTAAAGCAACAATTATTTCGAATTCCATAGGTCATAGGTGCGCGCGCGCGCGCGCGCGCTTACTCGACGTCACGGGAATAAATCGATCAACGAGCTTTTCGACGAGCGCAAAAAATCCATCACCCTCCCGAAACGGCGAAAGTCCGACGAGGCGTGTTCGAAAAAGCAGAAAACTTCAAGCACATCGGTAGCCGGAGAAAAAAAAAAGACTCCATGGGGGAAGTTCCAGAGCTGGGGGAGCTCAGGAAGAATTCCACGGCGCGCGAAGAGGACGGAAAGTTTCGACAGCCCCCAAAAACCGGGGGAACCCGAAGATCCGGAGATACGAATGTCTTTCCGCGTAGCCCGCGCGTATCGCCGAGTTGGCACGCTCGAGCGCGCAACTCAACTATGAGTAAACGTAAATGGCCGGAGGGTAGCGCGGAGGGTGTGTGGGGGAGAGGGGGAGGGGGAACACGCGAAGCTGAATGCGAGGGCGTAACGATGTAACGACTTTTGTGCGAGGAATGCGCGCGATACCCGTGACGAGCCCCGAGTGCGAGGAATCTCTACGGAATGCCGCGGGATACGGCAATATGCATACACGAGATGCAACTCGGGAATTATGCGTAGCATTAAATGTAAACTGTAATGCGCGGAAATGACAGTCTTTTTAGCGATGAGTCCTAGCCAAGGTGCGCAATACCAGTAATTTAGCTTTGAATCGCAGAGAGACATGGAAACAGAGATAGAGAGAGAGAGAGAGGGGGATCGCACAGTTAGAAATTGATAAATGTTGGAATTGGATGGTTTCAAATATTCGGAGCTTAATACTTGATATTCATTTGACGCTAATATTCCGACTGTACGGTCTATCAGAAAGTCAGTGCAAATTATCGGATTTTTAAATAACTAATATTTAAATAATATCGAAATGCAAAAAGTACATTCATCGAGAGTTTTATATTTTATATTAGCTGGGTTCAGAATGGGTTGTAAAGAGGGGACCGACTTAAAAAAAGAAAAAAAAACTAGTGAATTTCAATAATTCCACACCGATAGAAAATTATGGTTAGTTTCGGCGCCACACACATATCTCTTTACCCCCAAAATAGTCAGAAGGACCATTTTGTAATCAATGTTATAGTATCAGTAACAATAACCTTGCATGCATGCTGTCACTACTATAAAATACACTAAAATACGGTTCGGTGGTAAAATTTTGTATCAGTGCACGTGCGGGCACGCCAATATTCTAAATGCGCGGGTCCTGGAAAAAGTAAAACAATTGCGACGGCATTCCCAGTCTCGGGGAGACATAAATTTTCACACATGGCCAACCGTTATCAAAAACCGCAGCGGATTCACGGCGGTTGCTTTCGTGGCGTCTAGACGAGTGATGTATTTGACCGGAAGTGAGGTCGATCGATTATAGCGGAGAATGTATAACGATTGACGTGCCGCGGCGGTACATCGCTCGAGCGGATGTTACGGTATCGTGTCGTAATTTTGGAAAACGACGCTCGAGGCTATGCTACACTCGCCGCAGTAGAAATACAAACAGCGGGGACATGGGAGTAGTACAACCTCTCTCTCTCCCGTTTCGAATTGCCAACTCTCCGGTCGCACTCCCGTCATCCCCTCGCTGGTTTCTCCGCGATAAATTATGTGCGTGGGCCGTGGGGTAAACTGCGACCTGTGGCAGGTATGCAGTAACGATCGGAGAAGTTGGATTTGGACGGTCGCGTTTCCAGAGCCAAACTTGCTTGATTTCGAGAGAGAGTGAGAGAGAGAGAGAGAGGGGGGAAGCTTCATGATTATTGCAAATGGAGATTGTAACGTTCCCCGGGAACTTTATGATTATCGCAAAGCGAAATTATAACGTGTCAACGCGGGGTCACTTCATGGCTATTGCAAATCGAAATTATAATATTTCATGAAGTGCAGATACATTTTGGAATTTGGAAACGTATTTAACTCGCGAAAGTAGTTATAAATATTGTAGAGTGCGTTTTCACATCGTACGTGATTCGTGATTTTTGGCTGGGGATTTTTCAACGCTGAAAGGGCATATTTATAAGCGCGCGTAAGTTGTGTCTTATAAATCAGATGGACGGAGAATTCACGATGCAAAATTTTATGTTAGAAACGGAAACTCTTGTGTTATTACTCGAACGTCAGCAATTTTCGCTGCGTATAAGAACGCTTTAATTCGAAAAGAAGTTTCTTTTCAGAATTAACTCTCTAGAAGAAATTTTCGCCCGATGAGAGACTTTTTAACCGATGACGATTTCGAACGAAGCGTTGGTTCCAGCGCGTCGCAGGTCATCGCGGTAACACATTATTAAATGTAAACGTTGAACTTTTTAGCGGGCGCGTTTAAATGCATGAGGCGTAGGACTCGCGAGGACTTATCCTCGCGGAACCTCGCAGCCAGGACTCTCGCAGCTTATCCCGTGCGCTCACCGTGGCGGCCAGGCAGGAAGCGGGCAGGTTCTACTTCGCGTCTCGACATATTTACGCGCGCCACGATAACCGGACTGTTCTTTTTAAAGCGGAGCTTAAAAGCTTTCTGACCCGAGAGCGGGAAAGGGAAAAAGTCACCACCGCGCCACGGTGTGACCGCGACTTAAAGCGAATACTAATGCGGCGTGGCGAAATGCTCCTAGATTTCTTTCCTCTTCGCACCTGAAGTTACACGCCTAGCTCGTTTGCGCCTTAAATGGCGGCTAATAAGCGAGAGGGCGGCGCACAACACGCGTCCCTTCGCATCGATCGATCACACAGAGATTTTCTCTCTCTCTCTCTCTCTCTCGCCCCCCTCGTCATCGATCTTTCTCGGGTATTGTGTCTTGCGAAATTCTTCAAGGACTCTATAATTACATCGCAACTTAATCGGATTAGCAGCGGAAACTTGGACGCCTCGTATAATTGCAATTACACTAGTCACGGTTAATTTATCTCCAGGCAGGCACTTCGGGAATTCCCCCGAATCGGCAATATACATCGCCGAGTTCGCGAAGTAATCGTATACGCGCTAAAAACGAGCAGACAGACGGTGTCTGAGGATGTTTATTCCTTACATGCGGTTCTAGAAATTGCATCTGACGGACAGTGGAAGATGTTCGCGGCTGAAATAAGCGGCTATATTGTCCCCGGTGTAGAATCCCGGAACGAGGGCATGACAGAATGAAGATAGGAGGCGTCGGGAGAGAGAGAGAGAGAGAGAGAAACTGCGAGTGACAGAGGGTGGAAGGAAGACGGAGAGACTCATGAAAGAAATGCACTGATATCGTGCATTTCCTTTTTCCTGCCTCTCTTCCCCCCCCCCCCTTTCGCCCCATCTTTCGGCGAATGCCGCGACTTGTCCGTAAATATTTTCCCCGCTTATTTTTCCATCAGCGCCATTATTCGCCGCGATGTCGCACGCGGCGAGTGCGCCGCTATCGCTCGGGCGGACAATAAATCTCGTCTCAAGGCCGGCGAAAGCGGAATGTCTCGGTCGCGAAAACAAGTCCGAGGGGGGAGGATTGCGCAAAATAAAGATATTTGGAAGCGCGTAACACAATCGCCGCTGGAAAACACCTTTTCGGTGTGACGTCGAGCGCGGCAATGCGAGCGCTCGACGTATTGATTGCTCCTCTCGTCTCTCTTATCGGTAATTCGTCGTAAAAGCGACGTCGTAAAATTGACGTTCCGCCTCTCCTTCGGTCGAGCAGATAACGGCGTTCCACGACGAAAGATGTAATTTCGGGAATGCCGTTGTCGGGGGCGGACGGGGGAGGGGAAAAAGCGGCTGGAATGCGCAAATTTTCGAGTCGAATGCGTTACGAGCGGTCGATAAACGCGCTCGTTTATGGCTGCTACCAGCGGCAGCGCATGTGAGAGGGTGGGTCATCGTTCCGTCGTCCTATCTGCTCGAGACGCCCCGCGTGTACATTGGGATACGTGTACCGCGGATTGAATAGCGTCGTCCACGATAATGGAAGGCTTTGCCAAACCGTGTATGTGCAACACCGCACTATCGGTATCGAGCATCCGGATCTCCCACGGTGCCGTCCTCCTCGAGGAGCCCGAAAGAGCGCGGCTATCCCCCCGCAGGATTTAATATCCGGGATCCTCCTGTGGAGGATCAGCCGCGACGCCGCGTTTCCGGGATTATTAAGTATTGTAATGAGTGTGAATGGGAGAAGTCATGTGTGGGATTCTTTGTGGTTCCGCGCGGTTTCGACAACGTCAATGTCACTTCTTTCGTGCCGCGCGAAACTCTTGTCGAATTATTACTATTGTTCCCATCTAGACGTTGCGCTGAGAGAAAATGATTTCGTATTTCTGATTGTAATCGTCGCAGTGAGAGAGCATAGTCGGGGGGACCGTTATTCTAGTAAGAGTTATTGTAATATCAATGATAATAACATATTTCGCGTACATATTGCTGCTGCTATATTTTTGGGATTTCTTAAGTACAAAATGTTTTTTACGTTGCCAGATTTGATCCTTTTGTGAAAACACAGCGTTCAGTCGGGTATTTCGTTTAGGCGATTCGAACTCACAAAATTCTGAATATTGATCGAACGAGTATTATTGCGTTATTCGTTACGTTACAATTCCGACAAGCCGCTTCTCCCACGGACGATGGAGCGTTTTAATCGTGCGAGTGGGAGATTGAGGTACTTCGAGATCAAGTGCGACCGAGTGGTATCCAAGAAGCTTGCATTTCGGCTTCGCCTCGAGATAAAGCGAGCGGTGCCGGAGTGGGTCGCGGTCGGTACACGTTCCATCGTTCCTTCGATTTCTGGCGTTCAGCCGGTAGCTCGCGCGATTTCGCAAAAAACGCTCGACACGAGTCCGCACTTTGCCCGAGCGAGACGGATATGTTCATTGCGCGGAACTGCGGGAATCCCCGTATCGAAAAATGGCCGCGACACCAGCCGGAGGTGCCGCCGCCGAGAAGCCGGTGCACTGAGCGGGACGGAAAACGGCACGACCGGTTTTACATGCAGAAGCGATTAACCTTAAACTAATTCTTGCTTCCCGCAACGCGTGTAACTTCCCCGTCGAGTTTGCTCGAATTCCTGAATAATTCGATGTTACTACTACGCCTTCGGTCAATTTCCACCGGTATCGCGCGCCATTAATTTCTCATCGAAATAAAAACGATGCGATTCATTCTGTGAGCAACGACGCGAAATGTCGACGATCAGCGGGGCTGGGCGAACATTTCGGCGGGAGAGAACGAGGGATGAATTTTGAATGATTTCATAAAATTATAACACTCGACTTCGCTCGGAGACCGTCGAAAATGGCGGGTTCGCGGACGCGGCTTCGAACGTATCGATTTGCGGGGCGACAGTTTTACGAATGACACCGTTTCTACCCCCGGAGCGAAATAACATTCGTGCCGGCATCTGCACGGGGATGCGGTAAGCGGCGGTGCCAGGGGTTTCCAGGATATTCCAGAAGATGGCGGGGCCTGGCGCGTTTTCCGTTCTCCGTGTCCCGGGGCGGTTTATCCGCCCTCTTTCGGGGTGGCTCGCGGAAGAAGCTGTTTCCACGTTACAGTGGTGGAGGCAGGAAGGGAAAAGGAGCGAGGGAAGGAGCGTCAGTCGATCTTTAGGAAGATTTTCGTTGATTTACCGCGCCATTATCGGCGCGACGCTCGCTCGCGCGTCAACCAGCTTCTCCGGGCATATCGAGACGCCGTAAAAGAGCTGTAAATCTATTATTTATACGAGCACGCGAACCGATTGGAAGAAGGCCGGCTCTTCGGGGCACCGTGAGTTACGAGGTCGGCGTTGTCTGCGCACCGCGCCCCGTAAATATTTATCTCGCGCCAGCCAGAAGCGACGCGCCGATAAAAATGATTACGCCCCGCGATAAAAACCGCTGTATATCGGGAATTGATTTTTTGCAGCGGCCTTTACCGGTGTTAAGCCGGGGTTCGAACACCCCCGGCTTTGAATCAATATGTCGCCTTCGGTCGGCAGGTTGACGGGTGTTATGCCTGCAAAATTTACAAACTCCGTGACTGTCATTAATACACGTTTATGAAGAAACATTGATAATATAAAATATAAGAAGAAATAGACTAATTTACTGTATCTTTATAAATTTTCAGTACATCTCGTACACAATAACGACCAATAAAATTCACATCGAAGAATTACCGCGGACACATGAACAGAGTTTTTTGCCTTTTTCTATCGTACTTTTCTTCGCAGCTGCGAGTTTCCATTATATATCTACAACAATAAACAAGTGTGACTTATTTGTATACTTCATGTTCCAACGGTCTCAAATTCGAATTGAGCTAGTAAACCGATAATAGATAACCCTATGGAAACATTTCTTTATTATAACATTATCCACTACTATTTATGAGCGGTATATTTATAATTAATGACTTATTAATTAACCCTTAGCTGACACACTCAAAATAATAACGTACATGCTATAGAGGGTATTTTGGATCCCAGCGAGAAAAAATGTGTATAATTGTTTTATTTATCAATATTGGGTCAAGCCTCGACTAATACTAGGTGACGCCACAGAACCAAATTTGGCGCGTAGCTATGAAAAATTTGCGTTCAAAAACACTCTGGGGTACTTTTAACCCCGTGTGTCAGCTAAGGGTTAAATATAGTTGTAGTTAAAATTAAATTTAAAAATTAATAAAAATATAGTCGGATATTGTTTTTAATGTGAATTTTCACTACCAACTCGTAATATAAATATAATAACATAAATAACATTAATGAGGAAATTTATTTATTTGCAAAAAAGTTTTGCGGATGACACACTAGAGTCTGAGAGAACTTAGACTAATTTCATTGGCACACAGCCTAACGACAACTGACTGTTCTTGCCGCTGCGAGCTATTGATAAAACATAAAACCTTTTTTTTATAAGGCAGCCATGATATCTATATTTACTATTTCTAACAATAATAAGGTTTCGAAGTTTCACTGGGGTCTCAGAAATCTCTAAGTATATATCTAGCATTAATTATTGAAAAAATGACTATGTAAAAGGTTTCTTTAACTTTCCGGCAGACGCGTATGTGTGCAGAATGCACGCGTATCGGTTTTATGGAGAGAATGCACGTAAAACCCTGTTTACTAGTCATGATAGTCAAAGGTGTTCCTTTAGTGTTATTTCGTCTTTCGAAATGTGCGGTCACAGTTTTGTTATAGAGAAATACAAAGTGTATATAAATATTTAAAGAGGATGTCGTTTGGCTCTCTGTACCTAGCATTTCTGTACACTAGGGTGTCTACCGCCGTAATAAATTGACGATCAAAGTAAGTATAGTTTTTCCATATAATTGCGCATTATATTTTATGTTAACATTCGATAATATCAATAACTTGCGAGAGTTGTCAAGCTGTACAATCGCAGATTGATTCCTAAACTTTATTTTATCTTATTATTGTTACACGTTTCATTCTATTGATTAATATAAAAATTCTATTGATTAATAAAAAAACATAAATAATAAACTATTATATATCATAAATTTCCTTCGTATAATATTGATTTTATGATAAAATACCTGACCCTTTCAAATTTTTCATTAATATTCCACGGTGCACTGTGTGCAAAACGCGTCCGCTTTCGTAATTAAAAAAGCCCGCTGAAAAGTTAATTATTAACTCAAAAATTTGCATATTATAACTCAGTTATTTGCAAATTGGTAAAAGACTTTTTTTGCTCAGAATGGCCGAATTTATACAAATATACGGTGACTATTGTATTTAGCGACAGATTCAACAGTTTCATATTTAAAATACCGATGTCTGTCGTTAAGTAGAACAGCTGTCACGTACTTGTAAATTAGGTCATTCTAAAAAAATGTCTTTTATCATTTTGCAAATAACATAAATTTTTGAATTTATTAAAGGTTGATTAAAGGAGCTACAATACATGGCTATTTTTAATAATTAATAACTCAAAATTTTACGTGGATATTTCTAAAATGATAGAGGACTTTCGTTCACATTGACTTAAATTACAAATATATGATGAATGGGATACTTAGCGACAGACACCCTGTATATTATAAACGTGCGCCATTTTATTCCTAAATCTGTTTGAAGTAATTTCATATGTCATCTTTTGTGCGGTGACTTTTCTCATCTCTCTCATATTTTCTCATCACAGCACTACGCTGAATCGTGCACTACGTAATAAGACGCTCTGTGAGCGATGAGATTGTACACCATTGTGTGCGCTGATATCCCGCCGCGACGTTCAGCAGTCCAGGTACAACGTCCAGCTTTCAAGGGATCTAGCCTCCACGTAGCGTAGCGTCCAGTCATTGTCCTATATCGATCATTCTTCACTCACTTCACTTCACTATAATGCACTGGCGACCGCAATCATTTAAAGGGCATTTAACACTACAAGTACCGAGTGGTCATTTCTAACCGTTGTTATTTTTTAGTTTAATACCCTAAGTTTTGTGTAAAAGTTGGCACTTCGAAATTTTATGACTTTTCATTGATCATTTGACAAAAGAAATGATTGATGAAAAATCATAAAATTTCAAGACTCCATCTTTTACACAAGAAGTAGGATATAATTTTCTTACTGTGTACGATAACACAGGCCGACAAAATTTGGCAAAAACATTTTACCAGAAACCGGAGTATACTATCCCGAAGGTTTTTAACACGCTGAATTCAAATCTGGCCTCAGAAATTGAAAATGAATTTAAATTCATGCAATTTGAAATTTTTAAAATAGCATATATCGCTGACAAAAACAGATATTTGAGCAAATTCAACGGCATTTGAAAGATTGAGACCTATACTTTGAGATGCTTTGAACAGTTTTTTGAAAAAGAAAGTTTTCTCCATGCTGCATGACCTCAAATATAGGCTAAAATCGCGTTTTTTGTACTGTATAATTTACCACAATTCGGGGATACATTTGCGAGTTGTGTAAATAAACAAGATTCTTATTTCACAAGAATCCTAAATTTTGATTTCAACTTTGAACTCTGACTTCAACATTATACTTCCACTTAATCATAGTTAATTAGAGATTATCACAAAATATCAGAGGTTATCATAAGGTTCTTATTATTTTCCACTTCTTTCAAAACGAATTTTATATCCAATAAAAGTACAAAATAGATACTTCGTGTTAAAAATTCGAAGCGATGTTTCCCGTCGGTTTTCAATACAGATTAATTTCTACTTTAACGCGAAAGCAAAAATCAATATCTCGCATTTATACAATCGCGCTAATTCGTCTTTACTTCATACAGAAGAACGATTCGCGTTCATCGGAAACATGAAAATTTCCTCTTTTCAACGGTTTTTTATTTCACGTCGCTATATGAAAAACAAATTAGCCTTATATAAATCAATGATAAATATTCTCTATATATAAGCAAGAATATTATAATCTTTTTAAAAGATTTTTAGTCTTGATTTAATTGAATTTGTACTGATTCAAGTATTACTGGTACTTAATTAAATTAAAAAATTTTCTAAGAATATTATAATATTTTTTCTTATATATGAAAATATTCACCATTGATTTAAGACTATTTCTTTTCTGTATATAATGTGGAAGGGAAGATATCGACATCCATATCGACCTGCGCTCTCGATCAGTCCAGCGCTATTATAGTGGAGTAAGTCATGTGCGACGCAGCGCGCACCTGAGCGGAGAACAATAGCCGCATCTCGCAAACGCATTTCCGGGAAGCCATAATCTCTCGCGCCCACAGACTTCTATGTACTAATTAGATTGTTGACTATATGGAGGGGATCTAAATTGATATAATAAGAGAGTGACGTGTAAGACGTCATTTTATTCTGGGTTTACTCGCATCATGTATAAATCACATTGACAGTCACTGCTGAATTCAATATTGGAATTTTTATATTATTATTTTTGTATTATTAATTTCAGTACTGGCAGCGATTATTGGAACGCTACCCGAGTCGATGCGGGTCGAGCCGATTCTGCAAATCGAAGAAACGCTATCACGCTATAAACGTGACGCACAGTTTCCTTGACTAGATCAGTTCTTTTCTTCGTCTCGTAATTATATGATATTGTAACAGTGGCAAGATTGATACTTCTGTAAATAAAAGTGTAAAGGAATATCTATCAATAATATATTTGCGAGATTTATAAATGACATCATTTTAAACCGTGTGTGAATTTAAATACGATAGCCAGCGGCCACAATGAGATAACGCGCCTTTTTTTTCGAACAGAATAAAATCTGTCGATAAATGTAATTTTGTAAGTTAAGCTTCACGGTTGAGAGAATGGAACAAACGTTTCATACACATTTCTGAAAAGCTGCAATATAAGAGAGAAGAGCAATTTAAAAATTCCGCTTGGAATTTTTCATACAACAGAATTACCTTGTTTCTGTTACGTCTGCGGTAATTGATATGTGCCTTCTCTCGTAAACACACCTGTACCCCGCACGGCGAGTTTCAAGTTTTTTAACAAGTTCTCACGGTAACATAGTGTTCATTTTTTTCTCAGATAAATGAAAATGCATTTCGCATCGGCGAACTCAGACGTTCCGCGCGAGTTACGAGCGTGCCTTTTTTATAGCGCAAAATACGCCATCGCTCGGGCGGAGGAATGGTTTTCCTTTTATTAGGATATAGATTCACGCGAGGTGATTTATGACGGCGGCGGTTCCGTTGCTGGCGTGCGCGCTCGCTCGCGCCCAAGCAACGCGCTCACGTGACGCAGGATGAAAATATCCCCGCGCATGATTCGCGATACATCAATTTTATGCAGAACGCATCGATCGATTCGCCTTTCAATTTTCATGTAAATTTCGCGGCGATCGCGTGTCCCTGTCGCTTTCTCTTGTTCTCCCGGCGCTTGTTCCGGCTCGAGATCGCAATGATATATAGGACCCAACGGACGGACAACGCGAGCATCGACGCGATTGTGTAGCAAACCATCGCGATGTTCCTCGTGGGGGAGGAGTGAGATAGAATATTTGTCCGTGTCGTTCGTGTTCTGCAAATATCATGGACTCCGATATCAGAGACTCGTATCGTAATGAGTAATTTGCCGCAACGGAAATTTTACGTTCTTCCATTTTCATCGAATTCTCTTTATCTTTGCGTACGCTGGATAATGACCGATAAATTAACCGGGTAAAAATTCAGAAAGCGGTATTAACCGGTCGATATTCTGTCGCGGAAAATGTGAAAGGAGTTATCGGCCGCTGGGGGGAAGTGAGAAAATCCAACGGGGAGCGTCACGATCGAGTGTCTTGATTTATCGAAATGTATCGAGCACAGCCGTTCTATGGGACGTTTCGGAAGAAATAGGAGATACGTTAGTTCAGCAAACGGCCGTCGGTGATAATTGAAACCGTTAATTAAATCTCGGAATAAGCTTCGCGGCCAAATGAGTTTTTAGATCAACGCCTGTAGAAGTCGCGGGAAGATGAAATCTGCGCGATTCCATTCCTTCTGTCGTTCCCCGTGCAATACGCATAATACTCGCATGTGGAAACTTCGACTTTTTGCGTCCTCGAATCTACATCTTATTGGAATTTTCAAGATTTGGAATCTGAAAGGCCCTCTGCAATCGTCATGCGATTTGTAAAGGTGAATTTTAAACAGGAACCTATAAAGTATTCTTTATTTTCACGTAGGCAATTATTTTACTTCTCCCTTGTGTGTATATTGAGAAACCCATTTAGTTGATTCGAACAGATTTCTTGTCTTGAAATCAGAAATTCTGACTCGGTCCGACAATTTAAATCCAAGTTCTTTAATTATTTAAAAGGATTATCCACATAATACATGCAATAATAAACCGCGTGACTATTCCACAAATATTATACAATGTATTTCTTGCGCATTTTCTTTCTATTATACTACTATCAAACTTATTTTTTATCATATATTATGCGTTTCTTTTTTCCCTTTTCCCTCCAGTATTATTAATAGTCAATTTTACTTTATAAATCTGTCATAAATCAATTCACAAACATGTAGCGTTCTTAGAGGGTTCGCCCACGAATGATCGATAAACGCTTTCATCTATCTATTTATCTAATTATACTGGTCGCGACGAGACGCGATTATACCATTGGCGATCGTATTTTTGAAAGTGAAATGATTTATTCGCGATCGGTGACGCGCACGATATTCAGCTGTCAGCAGAAAGTTCAGCGGAACGGATTTTTCGATAAGTCTCCCCCGAGCTCTCGCCTCGATCTAATTCGCAGATCGCATGCTAAAAGGAAATTACGTCGTTTGAAGGGCAGGGTGGGGAAGAATTTATAGTTACTCTAATATCGAAAACTAACTGTGTGAATAGTTTGCAAGAGGGGTGATATAAATTTGGCGGCTAACCCCGTGCTCCCGAACATTCTCGGGAACAAACTCCGCCGACAATTTTTCCGCCGATGTAAATCAAATGTCCTCGAAGGCTGTCCTCCCCGAAAAAAACCCTTTAAACGCAATTAAAAAATTACTATCGCGCTGCGCAGAGGATGATATATGCCAATGAGTCATGCTCAAGTAGCAGTTTTATCCTTTACTCTCATTTTACAATCGATATGATAGAGTTTTTGTAGATAAGTTGAGAATGATTATGAAGCTGGATGATCGAACGTTACATTAAAGGACAGAGAAGCATAAATCTTCTTTTGTACGACATCAACGACACGATTGTATTTACGTCAACTGTGAAATGTTTCATTTGCGTTTCTAGGTCAGAGAAATCTAAGGAAATACCCAGTCATGGTCTTCATCCACGGTGAGAGTTACGAATGGAACAGCGGTAATCCCTATGACGGCACCATATTGGCGGCTTACGGCAACGTTGTCTTTGTTACAATTAATTTTCGACTTGGCATTCTGGGTAAGAGATACTTGAAATATTTTATTTGAAACGATTCTTACTTGATTTAGTTAAAGAGAGGAACAGTATCGGACCTCAAGAGCCGAAGCACTGATTTTCTAGTGTTGTTAAATATTAGAGGAGAAAATGTCGCAATACCAATTCCTCCTCCAGCATTATCGATATTAATATATCTGCGGGAGAATATAACACTTGGACGTTTATTGTCGCCATATTCTTGACTTTCGGGAGACTTTTGAGGGACCCTAAGAAATACGAAGATCGTCGCGCAGACGAGGGGGATCGACTTGCATCGTTCTATCTTATCATTCCTCTAAGCCCGCATTTTCAGGCCGGACGACGAGGGAGGGTGTTATTGATCGATCCATCATGCAGAAAAGTATTAACGTCTAATACGATTTTACTGTTCCCCCCGTATAAATAACTTCGTTACGGCTCGTCGTTTTCCAAGGCTGGCCTGGCTGCGGCTCGCAAACTTCTTATCTAAATTTTTATCGCCCCGAGCGCTTTTCAATATTGAACTTCGCCTTCGAAGAAAGTTCGCCGAAGCCGAACGATACAAGGCGGTCGACTTAGTACGCCACCGCGGAAGTGTAAGCGACGCCCTCTGCTGTCTCAGCTTCGAGCGCAAATTATTTTGCGCCGGGAAGAACGCACTCTCGCGCGGTGAAGTTCAAGAAGAAGATAACCAGTTGACCCAATTCGCAGTTCAATGCTCTCCCTCTCTCTCTCTCTCTCTCGGATCACTCGAATGTAGGATATTCAATTGTGCGGCTTAGCCGTGCGTTCGTTCGAGAATTTAGGGGAAAATTCCTTCTTCGTTACGTAGCCGTCGAAACGTAGCTGAACTTTGTATTTTGATAGCCGATGGGGACACTCTCGCGCTGCTGGCGCGCGGCATTCCGCGTGAAAAAAATTCATACGGATGATTTAGCAACAATGAGCCGGCGCGTTGTTCGCCTATGAAAAAAAAAATAAATAAATAACAAAAAGGATAAATTGCCGCGAATGCCGTCCGGGCGGGCACTTTTCTCATCGTCCGATAAAAATGCGACTGACGCGGTAATAAGGCATATTTCATTGCGGAGTGGTCACGCGTATGTGGGGGGGAGGGGGCGGCGTCATTATTCAGAAAGTCTGCTAAAAACTGCCGTCCGGAAGCGTGTCGCGATTCGCAGCTGCAATCCGAAATTGCCATGTACAGCGGTTGTCCTAAAGAGGCTAACAGCGAAATTCCGGCAATCCTTTCTCGCGAGATGACAGCGACGCGCGATGCAAATGGACGACCACGTGGGCGCGCGAGCGAGTGTGCGGGGTACACTCGGTATATCTGATAAGTGGAGTGGTTCGCGGGAGAAAAAAAGAGGCGGACGCGAAACCATAATCATAAATTAGGTTAAAGTGCTGGGGAAGCGCTTAGTAACCCCGACCCGCTCTAGGCGGTCGGAGTTAGCCCGAGTGAGGAGTCCGCGGATAACTCCAGCCCGCCCTGCCACCACCGCCGCCATCATGTCTGCCCTGCGCAAAACAGGGCGAAAATATAGTCCCGAGCGCGCGAAGCCCGGCTGCCGAGCAAAAAGAACACCGGCGATCGCGTTACAGCGCACGAAAGTACTTCGTGTTTAAGCGCGGCGGGGGGGGGGGGGGNTTTAAGCGCGGCGGGGGGGGGAGGGGGGGAGGAGAAATTTCGCATCTCCATGGAGCTAATTAATAGGGACACCGAATACGCGGGTCCCGGGAGAACGTGGAAAGCAGCGAAACCCCGGTTATTCGGGAGCCCCTCTCTGCTAAGAAAGGAGCTACGTAAGGAGCCAGCCGTACTTCCGGCTGCTCGAGCAACTGCCGTGGGATTCTCGCCTACGAATTGGAATTAACTTCTTGCTCACGTGTCTTCGGAATGCTGGATTTTTCAATTTTTTCGCAAAACCGAGGCAAAGTCGAGGCAATCTATGTAACACGATAAGAAATGCGTTCTTCATGAGTGAAAATGTAACATTCATTTTATTCACATCATACGGACAAATGTGTTCCAACATTTTTGGCAAGTTACTTGTGAAATATGTTGGAATATATTTGTGTCCGGAGTTTAGCGTCGGAAATACGTAATTGCTTCAGATACTGTGTTCATTTAATAATTAAAACTCTTATCGCAGGTTTCCTGAGACCCGGGATCAGGGACGACGCAGCGAGCAACTTCGGACTGTTGGATCAAATAGCGGCTCTGCTTTGGCTAAGAGAAAACATCGCCGAGTTCGGAGGCGATCCTAACAGCGTCACTTTAGTCGGTCACGGAACTGGAGCTATCTTCGCTAATCTACTCCTAATCAGCCCGGTTACCAACAAAAAAGGTAAAGAACGTCCACGTATGTACAGTCTAACCCCAATCCAATCTCACCTAACCGAACCCAGCCTGTATTTTGTACGATTCATTTCCCATTCTCTGTGCTATCGGTAATCGGCTTTCGCTCATTTTTGCCAATCGTTTTGGAGAAAACAAGATCCCCTCGTAACACGAACGTCTACTGGTAACGATTTTCATACCCGTCCCGCAAGAATCGAAAGACGATACATAATCGAAGCTAATCCTTTCCCTCGCTGTAATTGGAAACATTATCCGCAGTTATAGGGGGTGAACAGCGATCTCGTACAGAGATCGCGATTTCCGAGGCGACGGGAGATAATCGCGGGATTAATTGGACGAATCAGGGCAAGAGAGATAGGCATACGCGCATTTGCATCAAACGCAATGCACCAATGTTGCACGGCGGTGACAATGTACGGTTTGCTCTTGAACCTGTGATTCATTGGTCGTCAAAGAACTCCCGGAATCAGCTTGCGAAGTAGACGGTCAATATTTCTCCATCAACTTTCAAAATCCTGCGCTTACACATCTTGTTTCAATTTGCGAAGAAAGTGTCAATTAATAAAAATAGAGGCAAATAAAGGCAGTTTTAAAATTATGCCTGATCTCACTTAAGCTGACCTATGAAGTCGTCCAAGGGCACATTTAGTTCTAAAAGATAAATTTCCACAAAATATGACACATATTTTTGGAGTCGCTAAACACGAATCTAAACTCAAATTCTAGAAAATCAAATTGGCGGATTTAATATGACGAAGAAAATTTCAAAAATATGCGAGCTTGATACTCCGCTTTAGGTCTCTTATGGACAAATTTGGGAACCTCGAAGTGTCAAGATAAACTTCATGTTGCTCAGCGTTGTCCGATAATAATCAGATAATTGTCAGATAATAATTATCGGATTGCTAAAAATAAGTATAAAAGTTCCTTCATAAAAAAAAAAAAACTATAAAAAGCGATAATTCTCTATACCGAATATAGTTACGTTTTGATAATCATTCGGTTGTCACATCGCTGGAAAATGGCCCTGTATATCTAGCCATCCATTATTGTCTTGAAGTTTTCTCTTGCAAATCGCGGGCACTTGCATTGTGATATTTTTGAGTTTGACAAGGGGTTAAGAATCACTCGTCTACACGTGTTCAACGGTGTGCACACACCGACCGTGAGCACTCAAGCACTCTCGGGTACCCGCTGGCGCTCGGCGGGGTCAGTGAGAACGGGCGAAAGCAAGAAAGAAGACGTCGACCATTTTTCACCCGGCCGGCTCGCAATGGCGGCCGGGAAAAGGAGCTTTTCTCTTCCGGCCGAGCGCACAATGCCGCCGCGTCCGGCCAATAATTATATTGTGCAATGAAAAATAACCGGACTTAATATTTTACACGTCGGGACAGGTGCCTGCCCATGCCATGCGGAGGTTCTCAAGCATCGGTGACCCTTTATAATTAAGCCAACATTTACGCCCCGCTCGTCCGTGTACCGGGGAACGGGATTAGAAAATGATAAATACAATATTTTTCTTATCAAGGGAAACGTCCTTCCCCGTGACGAATCGTACGTCACCGAGCACCTCCAAAAACGACAACGGATTCCTTAAATCTCAACTCGCGTTGTTCGAGGGTTCCTCAAATTTCTCATCCCGAATGTGGGATTTCAATTATTAACGCGAGGGATTATTTTTGACTCAAGCCAGAATACATTTGTCCTTCGGCCCAGCGCCGAGAAGAAGTTTGAGAACTGCTGGACCGTATCGAAAAGCTAAGTTATTAATCACCTGTCGCACCTCCTCCCATTTTGTTGGCGCAGGTTTGTTCAAACGAGCTATCCTGATGTCCGGATCGGCGATGAGCGCAGATGCCATCGGTAAGGCGCCCTTGCAGATCACCAAACAGGTAAAAAAGAACGCCGCAATGATAATAGTCGCGAATAAAAACGCGGGATGAGGATTGATGCGTTTGAATTCCAGTTTCGCGGAATGACAAATCACTGCGGCATCTATTACTATTATTCCCGCAGTTGATCCTCCCTTTTCGATTCAAAGGGATTCTTTATGTACCTAGGTTTCCCCCGAATTTTTTAATTCCCAAGTCACTGTATACTCGGTGTCTCGGAACTTCGGATATCTGATTTTACCGACCCCTTGGTCTCCCCAATTTGGATATACAGATGTTTCGAGTACCGAAGTCAGCCCAATCATAAGGAATACGAAAAGATTCATATACTTATGGATTATAAAATTATAAATTATAAAATCTCTGACTCCGTGCACTTTGAAAATTTCGAAATTCCGAGTCCCCAAAGTCGTGAATTTTGGGATTTTTTAATTCTTTAATTTCTCGTCTCCCTTGTATTTCCCTATATGAATTTTGAATTTTTAGCTCCATCATATTTCCAGCTTGAAAAAGCCTCGATTTTCGGGTTTTCAAATTCCCGTCCTTCGGAATCCCCAGACACACCCGCATTTATCGCGAATTCCGCGAATCCCGTTATAACGAAGCTAGGCGTTTATCAGTTTTTATTTCCTATGCGGCGACGTATGTTTCACAAACGGCGGCGTCGTGTTTCTGTCCTGCTTGCAATTTGAATTCGACGGAAAGAAATATCGTTGCTCGTCACGGCGAAGAAACGTTACACAGTTACATCGATGCCGCGCGGTGGAATGAGGGGTGGAGGAGGAGGCCGCGCGTTCATTGCGCTCGTGAGCAATGGCGAGGATCGTTTTTCAGGTGGCGCACGCTCTCAACTGTCCCACCACCAGCGACAGCGAGCTGGCTGGATGCTTGCGCAACCAGGACGTAGACACGCTGCTGCGCGTGAAAATCCACAAGCCGAAATACGTGCCGGCTTACGCGCCGCTAATCGACCGCGCTGTTATCCCTGACAAGCCGTTCAATTTAATGGAGAACGTCCAACTCTTTGGCAGGTACGATCCGCGGAGAGTTTCCTCCGGAAACAATGCTGTTCGGCCCGATCGTTCCCACTGCGTACAGACTTTGTAATCTCGAGCGGAGTTTGTTGAGGGGGCGTGTAACAATAAATTGCGCGAAAGCGATTCGCACACGGGAGAACTCGCGTCGGGACATATCAGGTGTCTGCAAAAGTTCGTAAGGTCACGAATAGATGGCTGCAGCTACGACTCTGTAATTGTTTTCCTTTAAGTTGCTTTTCAGTTCAGTATTTAAGTGTTGGCCGGTATTGGATCGGTATTGATGGTTGACAAATCATAATCAAAAGAGATGCCCTTGAGGGGCAGCTTGGAGTTGGCGAATCAACGGTATCCCGCCGCTTGAAAAATAATGAGAAAGATCTAGAAGGCAAGAAGATGGTTTCCCCATAAACTCCCTGCAAACGCGATTGCGAACCGGCTTACCGTCCGTTTCTCATTGTTTGCCAAGCACAAAAGAGTTTTCTGTGGCGAGTAGTTACGGATGATGAAAAGTGAATCTATTCTGACGATCCTAAACGTAAAAGTCACGGCTTGATCCCGGCTAACTATCGGCATCCATAACAAAACGCAATATCCACGGCCATCAGGTTCCCTTGCGTATGTATGTGGTGGGACCGTGGAACGCTTTACTATGAGCTATTATTGCCGGGGCAGACAATTACAGGAGATTGCTATAGTTAACAATCATGGCGTTTGAATCAAGCCATGAAGGAATAACGTCCTCAAATAACGCCGGACCGACGTAAAGTTACCCTGTTTCACGACAACGCCAGATCGCATGTTGCTGTTGCGACTAAAGAGACGTCGTTCGAGTTAGGTTGGGAAGTCCTGCCACACCCAGCGTACTCTTCAGATATCGTTCCACCTGATTGTTATCTATTCAGATCGATGCAGCACGGCCTATCTAATCCACGGTTTCGAAATGCTGAGGGGGTGCGAAAATAGATCGGTGAATGGATTACCTCAGAGATGAGCCGTTTCATCGGCGTTATCAAACTGTTGCCCGAAAAATTGCTGATAGCAAGGGCCAGTTTTTTAATTAAACTATCACACGTCATCTCATTGTTATTAATAAATAAAAATGGCTTTAATATCAGGCGAACTTTTGCAAACACCTAATATATAAAAAGGAGTACGGGACATACCGGGGTGTCCTCATATTAGACTTAAAAAGCGCAAGCGTAATTGTTCATACACGTCAGCCGTTGTTTCCTTTTCTTTTAAGGTTCGAGTTGATGTACGGTGTGACAGAATCCGAGAAATTTCACATCCTGCCACCGGTTGCTTTGTTGCACGGTATGCTTGATGGACAAAGGGACGAGATTTTGCGAGACCATGCCAAAGTAAATTTACTTATCTTGCGGATTGCGCTTTTCTCCTCTCCCAGAATTTGGAATTCTCTTTGTTGTTGGACCCTCAGAATCCGGATTTCTGCGTTCTTGCTCTCGACTTTTCCCCTCACCCTCCGGATCCAGTCCCGGGTCTTTGGGAATTGCTCTAACACCTCATCTGTAACTCTTCGTGTCCAATTCCTGTGATAACGAATACTATAGTAACGAAGGCACGCGGATAATTAAAAGCTTGTATCGCCGGGACTCGGCGCATTTTCGTATCTTTCGAATCTGAAATCCCACATACGCGCGACGACATTTCTCTATCGGGGAACGTGTCCTCAGGCGACGCACGAATTGGAGCCGGACCTGATACTGTCGAAAGTGCTGGAGCAGTACGGCGATTTTTCGAGTGGATTCACGAGCGAGTACGCCACGAAGAATCGGGACATGGTGCTGGAAGCGTTATCCGACAGCGGCACCGTGGCGCCGTTAATAATGACTGCCAATTTGCATTCAAGGGCGAACCCGAAGAGCTACATGTACGTCTTCTCGCATCCGAAAGCTATGCAAGACTATTCTGGCGTAAGTAGGTCTCCGATACAACGAAGATCGATTATCACGCGACTCAGACGCTTCTCGACAAAGCGGAACCCGACATGGCACGAGAAAAATGTTGCACAGCGCGTCAATGGGCGGGGAAGGGATATAAAGAAGAAGGAAAGAAGAAGAAGAAGAAGGAAGAGGAGAAAGAGCGGGGGGNNGGGGGGGGGGGGGGAGGGGGTGATGGGTTAAAGCGCGCTTCCTTCGACGCTCCGGTTTGTGTATCTTCATGCAACGTTGTTGTTGTTATCCTTCGACGCGTAATGTTGCTTCCGAACGTGTTTTTAATAGCCCGCGCTTCATCTCGGGATAGAAAATCCGCTCGTTTTCATTCGCCAGCCGCTGAAATCTTTAATGCTGAAACTCGAAATATACAGCTTCGAATTCAAACTACCTCCTAATGGGAAATCGAGCCTCCAAATCAGCCAATAAATCTACCACGCGAGGGAACAGAGAGCACGGTTTTTGGTTGGCCCGGCATTGTTGGCATATTTTCCATCTGCAACCCTCAGTATCTTAGGTCGGAAAGGACGAATTGTGGCCCAGTAGCGGCCATTGTTTTCACACAGTTGCCGAGAAAAAAATCCAGGCTGCGAACCCATTTGGATTTCGGCCAACTATTTTTATCGTCATTGCGTGCGTGCCGGCAACAAGCTCGTCATGCAGCAACCGAGAATAACGCTAAATTGAATACATCTCCGCGCGCGCGACACTGTCGTCACGTCAACGAGAATATTAGATTGAAAATTTGCAAATGGCGATTCACAATGTGCATCATTCTCACATCATTTTCACGTCAAGTTGAATCTCTCTCTTTCTCTGTCTCTCTGTGTTACTTTCCTACCTCTTGCTCTTTCTCTCGTTTTCTCTCTCTCTCTCTCTCTCTCTCTCTTTCTCTCTATCGCGCGTATACGCGGCGAACGAATCCGATGAATTTTAATTTCAACCCGCTCCCGTAAATTCCAGCCTTTATTGAACTTTACAAATTGACGCATTTGTAAATACGCTCGGTTTATCGCGTTAAAAATAATTATGAATGTGATAAATCTGAGAATTCGCGCTCAGGAAAATTCATTCGAAAATTGTTGGCGAATTTGATGACGGGGGCCGGCTTGCAATTAAACGCCAAATCAAATTCAGGCTCTCTAACGAGGAGGTTACAATTGTAAATTAATTCTCAAAACGGACTAGAAGTTTACGGTTGTTTCATAATTAAGAATCCCCGGGACTGTGAATCTGAAAACAACTCGAAATAATCCGCTTTGCTCTCATTAAAAGTACATAAACATTTTATCTCTCGGCAATGAATGGATAACAAAACTGCATATTACAGCATATTATAAAAAATATTGAAATCTAGCAAATGTATATATATTAATTAAGAGAATCTATCTAAATGTGTTAAATAAATTCTAGTGAACGATGAAGTTAGTCGGATATATTAGAATAATGACGTTGAAGCCGGAGCGAGAGAGGGTGCGGGATGAGATGTTGAAAGGGGGTAACAACCTGAGTTTCGATATTCCCGAGTTATGCAAATGGCACTGAAGTGTCGATAAAATCCGCGCATCGGTATAAAAGCACATCCAGTGATCTCGTTATGTTGCAGCAACAACGTCTGCGTACCGTGTACGGCGAGGAACTACCTTATGTACTGGGTGTCCCACTGGACGGCGGCAGATTCGACTCGCGGGGTCGATATAATATGAGGGAGACGTTATTTTCGGAAGCGATTATGAACTGGTGGTGCAGCTTCGCCTATATCGGGTGAGTTGCTGGAAAGGAGCCGCTCAACGGTTCTCGTGTAATGCACTGACCCGACGATTTTAAATTGAGGGATTAAACCTAAAATATAAAAGTTCAATATGAAAAAATTAAATATCAAAGAGACTCCCTGACAAAATTTGAATTAAGTTTAGGGCTCTTAATTAACACCGAGACCTCCCCGTAATTGTTCTCCGAGATTTCTAGGGAAGACTAAAGGAGATTCTATTTTTCCATTATCACGAAAAATTAACTTTCTATCTTGATGTAACTAAAATTGAAATTCTGTTATGAGTACAAATAATAACGTAAATTAAGAAACTTTCTTGATTTGACGAGGTCTGCATAGAACTTGGCGAACAGGAAATTTATTTCAAGATACATTTCCCGCTAGCGCGTTTTCATCTTCACATTGCCGCCCGTTTCATTCAATGCAATGCGAATTGTTAATTGTAAAATATAAATGAAATTTGCATCCAGAATCACTGGTGATTGCGAGTCTGGCAAGAAAAAAATACGAATAAATATATACTTTGGAATATAACGATCGCGGCGTGTATTAAAGTTGAATTAAAGTTGATGTGAAAAGTTGAACACATGAGTGGCGGCAACTACGTAGAAACAATCGTATTTAATAACAAGTGGCAAACAGTTATTGTTGGGCATTGACGCGAAAATTCATAGTTACTGAAGTTAGATTTTGCGGCGGAGTGACGTACTGGAAACACACGTATCCGCGAAGTGGTGATTTTCAATTAATTAAATGTCCAGACGTTTATTAATCAAATCCGGTAATAATATAACTGTTTTGTCTCATATTCATATTCAATTGAACTTAATGAGCGTATCACTTAAAAATTGAGCAGTTCTAATTACATTTTTCTTTTTTAAAATAAAGAAGTGGAATGATAAATCAATTCGTAAGTGGAATTAAAACTAAGATATCAAAAAAATGTTTATATACATTACATTCAAAGCTTAACACTAATAATGTACCAGATATTGAATAATTTCATATGCTGATTGTAACATTTTCACGATAAATTAAAATTTGTTAATGGTCAAAATCATTCGACAGCTCGAAAACTACAAAAAACATACCATTTTTGATTGCCACTCCGAGGGCCAAAACCAACACGTTTAGCCATTGTCCTTTTCACGCGATCGTTAAAATCAATTATTGCTGTTTCAAAATAAATTACGATTTTGAGTCGTAAAGAACAGGTACCATATCCATCTGAGCAAGTAAATTTAAACGTCGGTAAATTCACAACGCTATTTAGAAACGACACATTATGCCGCTTTTAACTGACGGCAACGGCAGACATTGTTATTCTAAACGCTAGGATGCTGCGTTTTAATAATTAAACATAATAATGTGAGAAAAACTGCAAAAGAGCACATTTGCTGACTATGACATAATTTTATTCTTTGCCGTAAATAAACAGAGAAGCGCAGAATTTATGGACGTCGCCGGATAGTTCATCATAAATTCTCGTTAAAATAAGTTGCCACATTTTTTACCGCTCAGTTTGTTTACGTGCGCGTTTCCGTGTGCGCGCGGCCGTGTGCTCGGCTTTCAGTCTTGAATTAACTCGGCGCAATTTGATGCTTGTTATGCTGATGCTCGATATTGTCGAATTAACGATCCGGCGAATCGGCCGTTTTAATTTGCGCGATGAAAGCAGATTACGTTCGCCCGCCCGCCCCGAATTATTTCGACATTTCGTTTCACCCGGCAAAACATTCATTCCATTTTATACGGCTGAATGAGCCCAGTGCGTTCCCGCGCTATAAAACCGCGTTTTGTTCAAATCAAAGGGGAGAGATCGAATTTATAATTATATTGGAAATTTACTGGCACTCTGCGTGACGTATCGGAAAGATTTTGAACTTTTATCCGTCTACCCTAAAAAATGTTTACATTTCTTATTAATTTACAACGCAGATAATAATATTAATATTAGAATGTGCGTTATCGCTTGAAACATAAAAGATTCGATTTCCATTAGGATATTTATCGGCCGATACAAACTATATAAATCGATATTCGTTAGAAAAAAAAAGTTATTAAATCACATTTAACCTCGATTGCGCTAAGTCATTAAATTTTCAATACCTTCCGCATGAAACATCCCAGAATTGGTAGTGCATTAAAACATTGCTTACCACGCTCGGCTCGTTACATTTCCCTCTGCGAAAAATAGTAGAGAATTTTTCAGATTCCCGGTTGTATTAAAAATTCATTACGGGTATTGCCGGGCACGGGACTCGCGCTAGTTTTGCAACGCAGTCTCGCAATTTTTCGGTCAGATATCGCCTTTGAGACTAGATCGATGCGTGTGGTTTGACTAGGGCATGCATATGCATCACTACGGGACGACGGAACTCAGAGAGAACTGGGTCGGCGCAATTAAGCAAAACAAAGGTATTTAGCGGTAAATGTCATGCGTTTGTAAGCGCCGCATCGCGCGACCGATCGATATTTTGTGCGTTACCGTATCCACTGTAAGGGCGCGTCTCTCTGCCCGGAATGAACGACACGCAGCATCTGTACCGGAGCACGATCGGTGATAACGAATGATGGAACACGAGTGGAACGTTTTTTCCCCTCTTTTTCCCCTCTCTCCCTCCTCCCTCTCTCTCTCTCTCTTTTTTTTCCGTCGCACACTGCGTGAACTCCGTCGCCGCGCTAGATCGATCGAATCTGTCGCGTTCGTCCAACTCGTCGTTAAAAAATCATTTTCCCCACACGTTGAAATCACCGATGAATAAAGACAAATGGCGCTCTCGAAATTAGCAAAAGTTTCTCTCGGGGCTGATTAATACAGGAGAGAGAGAGAGAGAGAGAGAGAAAGTCCGTCGGATTACAATGTTAAGGTCTGGTGTATTAGATTAATGCGCGAAGTTTCGTCGAACTGAGATCCCAGTCAGCTCGCAAAGATCTGGATCTTAATTACGCGAAGAACAGAGTGCCGCGATAAGCCTAAATATTCGAGAATGCTGAATTTCCCGCGGAGTGGCGGTACCGGCGAGGTGGAAGGGAGTTGCCTGATCGAGAAACGAATCGCGGCATGAAAAAAGGCGCTCGGTAATCCCCAATTCTAAGCCATCCGATATCTTCTTTCTTTATATCATTCCAATTTCCCGATGGCATTAATCTCAGGTCGCCCGGTACGGCCTAACAAAGGGTATCGGACGTTTCAACCGCAACATTAATCATTCGCGATTACTCCACTAAAGAAAACACTCGAATCCCCCAGGAGCCCCAACATCGCCAAGCGATATCCTTACTTTACTGGCATGTCCAAGGAATGGGGTCAATACGACATCGAGTGGCCAGAGTACAGTGACGTCAATCAGACATACTTAAACTTAAGTAAGTTCGCAAGAATCTCTCGGCGTTACAACAGCGTGAAGCAATAAAATTAAGAAATTCGTATGTGGCGAGTTACTTTTACAGTTGACGCTCTTCTTCCTTTGGTGTGACGTTTAAAATAATATCAATGTCGCAGCGTGATCGGGTGAAAAGTGATAACCACTGATTAAGTCTTAAATTACACGGGGAAAAATATTGTAGTAAAAATGATCGCAAAATTTTGCAATGCTGGGCCATACCGGAATTATGACTGACGAAACGATTGCGTGTTGCAATCTTTAATGATGTGTACAATGAAATATGTCACTAAAGATTACAATGCGTCATAACTTCAGTTATAATTCCGATATGGTCCAGCATTAGGAAATTTGGTGGTAATTTTTACCACAATATTTGCCCCGTGTGGAATATAATAAAACTTGGTCGTCTAGATGACATAAATGAAAAGTGGCGAGATAATCCCAACCAGAAATGAAAAGTCGAATCGACGACGATTGCAGTGGTCTATCGACGGTCGAAATTTGTAGTCCACTCAACCTCGGCTTCTAATATTAATCGGCTCTCATATGTTAGAAATGATGTGACCTGCGGTTTACTTGGAAGCAATATCTTCCCTTGCGTACAGCAATACCGCCCAACATAGGTGTGCACTATCACTCGGCGGAGATGCAGTTCTGGAATGAGGACCTGCCCAATCTGCTCAGGCACCCGAATAAAGAGATGTCGGTCCCGCCTCGACCGAGAGGACCGCGACCGCAGATTCTTGACTTCGCCGATGGCATCGGCAAATATGCTAACGGAACCGCCGGTCGGATCCACGAAACTTACGGCGGCAGGTCGGTACAATAAGAACGGCTTACTAATTTCACGCGTAACTCGTGCAGTCGGAACTCTCGTGCGATACGTTGTTATCAATGCCATTGCTGTACACGGTGGTGGAGGATCCAACGGGAGATGCTCCGGAATACATATAGATTTATGCTAAATACAAGTCGGCAACATTATTTCGCGGAAACTTCGAGTGCGGCCTGCGTTGAAGATATTTTGGTTTTAGCTTATATGCTAATTTGCCTGACTTGCTTGCACGTTCAAAGGTCACGTCAGGTTACACCGAGGAAAAAGTACTTAAACATTTATTCGCGAGATATTAAGTTTATTTCACAGAAATTATGGGAAAAAAGAGATATTTCCGTTTCATAGAAATTAGACGAAGAAAGAGAAAGAGGAATAGTTTATTTCACAGAAATCAAGTTCAGTTCTTTGAAATAAACTTTACATATGTATATATAATAGATTTTTTAATACTTTTTTTCTCAGTATACAGTTGTATTTTGTAGGAGGTATGTTTTATTAACGTAGTTCGCGCTTTTATTGATCGCACGCATCGTGCTGAACACGTTCTCCTAACAGATACACAACTCCATCGAGCGTGACGGACTCTAGTACGGAAAAATCACTATTTTCAATTGTGGCGACGACGAGCGGCGGTATAGCGGCGGAGGAGGTGGCCACGATGGAGCCGAGCACGTTGAACTCATCGCTGGTGATCATGGTGTTCACGTTCGTCGTGGTGTTCATATTGATAAACGTCACCGTTGTGTCCTTGTACGTCTACCACAAGAGGCAGAACATAAAGGAGAAGGAGAAATCGTTGAAGCGACGATTCAGCGAGAAGAAAGACGACTCGGCCAAGAGGTCGAAGATCGAAAAGCACGAGAATTGCGGCCAGATAGGCTACAAGAGCGACAGCAAGCCAGATTTGAACGATGTGATAAAGAACGACAAGGCCTACGACAATAACTCCAACTTTGGACGGAGATCGAAGCTGTCGAGACAGAACTCCAGCTCGACCATCGATACGCATATCAAAGTTCGCGAGTGGATCCAACAGGAGATCGTACATAGGTCAGTAAAATTCTGGAGAGTATTCAACGCAATAAGTTAACTTTAACGTCCCTGTTGACCTGGAATATTCCGACGCTAATGCGAAATATATCTGCGAGCGCGATATTCTCGCGCCCGGGCTCCGATTCCCGCGCGCATTTTCCTGCTGAATTAAATTATTTATAATTCATTAAATTCGAGTAAATATTGCAAAACTGTGTGTCGATAATGCAAATCGAAACACGACATGCTTCATTTATTTGTTTGGAATCGTCGCACTTTTTGATCCACGATTTTGATCAGCTCCAGCTTTTGATTTCTTCATTAGGCCGTTAATTATTTGAAGATACGCACGTTTCGAGATTCTTTTTCGGGGGATAAAAACAAAAAAATAAAAACACGTGCGAAAGGTGTCATTTCGACGATTGAGGCTGTTGTACCGCAGGGTATTGTATTTTCAGTGGCACATCAAGGAGGCCACTCGCAAATTTAATATTTGTCAAGTGAAATTACGTTCCTATACATTTATTATACATTTATAAAGGAAATTAAAAGTAGGAGTTAAAAATAAGACATTAACCTCAAGAAATACGTATAGAAAGTATCATTTTTAATTGCGAACATCTTAACTTCCGAACGGTCAATCTATTTTTAATTGCGCCAATAATTAGATCATATTTAAATCTACACATAGTGAGAGCTTCAACGAATTCTTAAAAGACTCACTTCGCGGTACAACTACTTTAAGCTTCTGAACCGAGCGGCCCAAAACACATCTTGTGTTTCGGACGAAATAAATAGCTCGGTCACGATTCGCGGATGTCCTTATCAAGTCCTTCCTTATTCTCTGACGCTATTCTATTGTGCACCATCATGCCAGTCAACGTTTCGAATTTTATTCCTACGTCTCTCCTAATTGCGAAGAGCTGAAGATACTCGGAGAACGCTTACTCTGGCAAATTCGTCGATCGCAGCGAGGGTTGGGCGACCCAGTAATCCAATTAGGGGTTCCGCTTAAAGAGTGGTTGCTTTGAGATGTGGCCCGTATCACTCAAATCAGAGAATTGAGTTCCCTTTTTCTCTTTCGCCCTCGAATATTTCGCTAGGTGTATTGACTCACAGAAGAGGTGGGTAAGAGCCGCCCCGCGAAATTAATTGAACTCGTTAGAGCGCGACTTCGCTTCTTGTCGTTTAGCGAAAAATATGTCTGTCATTGGTGATAAAATTGATACTGCATATTACCACGCTGGTGAGAGGAAAAATATATTAATCTGAAAAAATATAATTCAAAACAAATTTCACGCGTTTGTGCAATAATAAATGCTTATCACGAAATTTGTTGCCTGTACGAACGGTGTATTATATTTTGTCCCCCTTTTTTGATAACGCATGCGATTCTAATTATCTTAAAATCTCGGTGAAAAAGCTTCCTCTCTAAATTATTAAACGGCTTATATTCACTTTTTGATTGCATTGCAATATAACTATGCATTGTAACATGCATTATTTGCCGGTCTCTTTATGTAAGTACAACGTGTTAAACTGCATCAATCACGCAAGTTTGTTTAATTATAAACATATTATATATTAACATATGTGTGTATATGTAATATATATATATATATATGTAATATATTTGTAATATATATGTAATATATTAAATATATATATATTACATATATATGTATAAATAGGTGAATGTACCCATTAAACAAAAGCATTTGACATAATCCTATCTTTTTTCCTCGTCGGTGCAAGGCGTGTGGGACTCAAAGTGATTAATTAGCCCCGCGGAACGGTGAGCGCGGTAAAGTGCAACTTCCATTATCACCGATCGTTATTGAGTCGCGAAATTAATATACATCTTTCATTTACGAAATGCGTAAAATAGCAAACCGACCGGTCATTATAATTATTGGCGGTATTAACAACATCCATTTCCGAATTTCGCTCACAATTTTGCTCACAGTAGTATCGTAACATATATTACGATATTAAAGAGCGCACTTTCGCGCAAAATGCTGTCACGTAAGGTTCTCTCGAGAGACATCCGTCAAATCAATCAGGATCTTATTCTTCAATCTCTCTGTCCGTACAGATGCTCGCCGAGGTTTCTGCGCAAGACGCGGGAAACGTTGCAGAAGGAGCATCAGGAGAAGCTGAGTAAGCAGCAGCAAGAAGAGAGGCAACGCATGGAGCAAGAAGCGCTGAAAGAAAGGAAGGACGAGCCGATCTACGACGAGAGTCCGGCGCTGGTGGTGCGACCTGGAAAAAAATCAAAGCTGCCGAAGGTCTCCGTGGCCATCGACGCCACGCCGGCGACCAGGACGGAGTCCGTTTTGAACCAAGTGCCCATCGAGCTGACGAAGAGCATCGAAGCACCGATCGAATATGAACAGACCTTCAACCAGGAGGAGCTGATGGCTCCCCAAGTGGTCGTCATCGAGCACCATCATTCAAGGAGCGACCCGCTGCCCATGGAGAGCGTCCTGAAGACGGTAAGGCCGAACTTCTCCACTCCCAGAATCTACGAGTCGGACTCGGGAAGCGCGAGCAGTCTGTACGCCAAGATCAACCCGAAGCTGAAATCTCGTCTGCCTCGTCCCGGTGGCCTAGGGGCAAACACGGAGGCGCCGTTGTCGGGAGAACCGAAATACGAGAATCCTCTCGACGAGGAGATCTACATGAAGACCGGCGCGGTTCTAACGACCTTCGGGACGGGCGACGTGAATGTCACGTGTCGCGAGCCGACTATCGAGAGAGAGTGCATCAGCCCGGAAGAGGCTCTGAAGACAATCAAACGTCGGAACTACCCGAAGGTGTTGCCGGACATCGAGAAGAGGCGATCACTGCCGGCGCCGAGCAGTCTCTTCGTGCCGAAGCAGCATGGGACCTTATTGAGGGACTGCAAGAACGGGCACCGAGCGAATTTGTCCTCGAGTCAACCGCCATTGCCACCTCCGCGGATATTCGGACCGTCCAAGAGCCTGGAGAGAAGCAGCTTCTTCGCCGAAGAGTGCGAGAGCCAGTGCGAGGGCGAGCCGATCACGACGAACCTGCACGTGGGGCCCTTGTTGAGGAAACAAGACTCCGTCAAGAACAATTCCGACCCGAGCATCATAGATTCCCTGGAAGGCAGCAGGGCTGTCCAAGCCGGCGGGAGCGTGGACACCATTTACGCCAACCCCAAGTGTCCGCTTCACGGAGGTCAGTACCCCTTGCCGCCGACTTCGCAGAGCGTCGACGAAGGTATCGGCAAACCGGGTGGGTTTTTCGAGGCCGGCAATCCCAACTGGTACAAGCCGAGCGACCCGGCAATCGGGGAGATGGCGACGGCCACTTCGGAGCCGAAGATCGTGATCACGCCGAGGGTGCTTAATTTGTGCCAGGCCAATCAGAAGCCGGGTCTCTCAGCGCGCTCCGAAGACAAGATCGATCACGAGACGAAGACGTCCGCCGAGCCACGACGAGACGGGGGATCCTCGGAGGGCTTGGACAATTCGGCCAGGGAAACGGAGAGGAGGGAACCGCGGATAATCATCACGGCTCGGGAGCCGAAGAACTGCGCCCCGGCGAGCAGTCTGAAGCAGCCGAAGATCATCATAAAGCCGACGGCGAGTCTGCCGAGGAACAGGGATCAGAGGAATATACCGAAGGTGTCAGCCATACCATCGCCGGAACAGCAGAATTGCCAGAACACCGAGCGGGACCGAGCGCTCGAGCTGAGGGAGAAGCCGCTCCTGAGGGAGAAGCCGAGGGTTACGAGGATCCCGTCGTTTTCACGCAGGAAGGAGGAGTCCGGGATCGAAAAGCCATCGTACGTGGAGAAGACGGAAATCGTGCAGAGAGTGGAGGCGGCGCCCAGTAAAATCACGAACACGCCATCGACATCCGATGCCAAGTCGGGCATACCGACGCCGACGACGACGACGATGATGTCGAAGAGCGAGAAGTCTGCCAGCACGGATTCCTCGTCCGCTAGCAACGGGAATTCCAGCAACTCGAATACCGGCACGATCAAACGCAAGCCGTCGAGCAAGAAATAATTGGCCCGGCCACATGTTACGTTTCATCCCTGTTTTGCGAATATACATGGCTGGAGAGATGCTCGGTGTCGTCTCTCTTTCCTCCCTCTCTCTCGCTCTCTCTCTATCCGTCGGAACGACGGCCAAGCGTTGATGCGAGTCTCGCGTGGTGCTGCTTCGCGAAATCGATAGCCTTCCGTCGAATTCTGGGAAACTACGGCTGCTCGTTACATGGTTACCAATTAATGAAATATCATTTCCACAGATCGCGGATTGCGGCGCTGTGCGGCGCGTCTCGAAGTATTTTTGTACACGTGGGAAGCAGCACAGCGGAGGAGGTGTATATATATAATAATTGCAGTATCATTATTTATGTTAATAGCATACGGGAGATTTTGTAGCAACATTTCGACAGCCTGTCTCATATTCGGAGTTATGACAAAGAGATTTTACGGAACCAATTTGGACGTTCTGAGAATACCGGACGGAGAAAAATTTCTTTGAATTTAGTACACGTGCTTGTTTGACTTGGGTTTGTTTGGGGTTGGTTTTCAGTAAAACAAAATTTTTTTCGCTGTATATTAAATGTTGTCTCGCTGAAATAAAAAGGTCTTTAATATTTTTCTAATATAGTATAGTGCTGCTTCTTTTTTCCAAATAATTCATGTGGCAATCATTATAATGTTTCGATGAAATTACGAAAGAAATATGTATTTGATGGAAAGATATTTATTGTTTGAGAAGCCAAACAACAATCTTATTTGTTCGACCAAACACTCGTTTGTTTGCTCCATTCCAAAGAAAAATTTGTTTTAATCGAAAAAATTTTATTAAATCCAAAGAGATCTTTGTCTTTGTGTGAAAACTGTTATTCTTTATGAGAGAAAAACTCGTGAAAGCTTTAACTCGCAATCGTGCGCAGACAGTCGAAAATCCTTCGTTAAAATTTTAACGATAAACGTTCCCCTCTCTCTCTCTCTCTCTCTCTACGTAAATCTCCTTTTATCTAGATGAGAGATTTTATAGTAACATTTTGATAGTATCCGTCTCATTCGGAGCTATAACAAAGAGATGTTACGAAACCGATTTGAACACTTTGAGAATACCTACTGTGAATTTTCTTCACGAGGAAAGCTCAAAATCGCAATAGTGCACCGACAGTCGAAAATCCTTCGTTAACATTTGAACGTTTCTCTCTCTATGTAAATTTCCTCTTATTCAGATACCATAGAATCCGCCAAAGGATAGAATTACTTTCTCTATAGAGTTAACGTTATTTATTACTGTTTCTTAGATGTACGTTACAATAGCATGCTTTAAATTGCATTTTAACGACTTTATGTGACCGTATATGGTACTTCTGTCGTCATTTTTATCACAACTACACATTACACTATATTTTTCCACGACTAATTAAGACTATACAAGTACAATGTAGCTATACATTATGTAAATAACAATAATTGTCAGTGTCTAAGACATGTTAAATAGTAAACAACCTCGTTGCGGTCAAATCAAGGCCGCAGGGCAAATCATGTTACATCACGTTTGTGGACCGTTAAGAACGCTCTCGTGAACGTCGTCGATTGCTCGTACGATTTTAGATCGAGTAAGCACGACCAGTTTAACGTTATCGAATAGAAGTCGATAATTTCTCACGGCGCCTGCGCTTTTTTTACGCGTGTATCTTTATACGAAGATAAGAATAAATGTTTTTCATACTTTTCCAGCAGAGAATCCAGAATAAAAAATCCCACCCACAATTCATCATATTCTTCCTCTTCCTTTTCCTCCGCTCCACCTACCCGCCTCTTCTTGCATGCAAACGCTCGTATCTTGTATCCCGCGACTTTACACGCGTTCCGTAAACTTTATTATTAAGTGAAGCGGGGTCTATAAGTCGTACAGGTGCAGTGCACGAACGGCAAGGGGAATCGGGACAAAGTGGTCGGCGAGTTCTCACTTATATTACCTGCGGATCGAATTGATTTTCAAAGTTCGCGCGGTAATGGGATTCCCTTCGTCTCTAACCGCTGCCACGCGGAAAGGAAAAAGCCATTTTTACACTGGCCCCCCTTCTCTCTCACGTTCCAATCAGTCTGTCGCTATATCCTTCCCTTCGTCTCTCTCGCTCCCCTTTCCCTTGTGTTTTCATTTCATCTCGTTCTACGTTAGTCGATCCGATCGGCAGGGTCGCCCTGATCAGGAACCAAGAAGCGAAGAAAGATGGGACGAGTGTTTTGATGGTTTATGGAATTTTCATTTCACGGCTTTTGACGAAATTGGGGCCTCCTCGGGCGGAAAACGTCAGCAGACAAACGGCACATTATTATGTTTGCGATAATATTAACATGCGTTGATTGACAAACACGAGAGTTATCTCGTGGCTGACGTGCGAAAAGAATTCCCCGCTCCGTGTACTAGCTACAAATTAATATGCATAGGTTATTTTCTTTTCCTGTGAGCTTTTGGTTGAGTAAAAAATGTAATTAATTGATACATTAAAATAACTAATATATTATAATAATGAATTAATTTATGCATATACTTATATGTATGTATTAATATATATATTTTTTATATGTTTTATATATTAGTTTTACATACATATATACATATATATACATGTAACTAATATGTAATAAATAACAGATAAAATCATATGAATGATTTTAAAATGGAGTTGGGAAAAACGTTTCTTAATATCACTGTTGCAGTGCTGGCGGTACGTGTGTCTTGAAGTATCGGGAAGTATGATAGAAAACATCGCTTTGACATGTATGCCGTGATTAAAAGTTGGCCTCACATATATCGGCGAAGTACCTCATTATTCCGAACTGTTGAACATATCACGGAGTTTAGATCTGGTGTACATAATTTGCGTGGGAAAGGCCCATCAACTCGTCGGGCTGCATTGCAAGACACGTGCAATATGACAACGATAACTCGCTCGTGTCCTTGGAGTTAGAGACTGTATCGCCAAGTTAGCGTTTAGCTGCCAGTGCCGTCCCCTACCTTATGTGACAGCGCGTAACACACAGTCATCCACCGCGCACGACGAATGGGGAATCCTCGGCGCGTCGCACAGTCTCCATGACAGGTGTGTAGCGCCACGTGACTCATTGTCGGAATAATATACTATCAGAAGTAACGGAGGGAGACAAAAGCCGGATTCTACCTTTGTAGGATCCTCGTTTCTCCAGCCACTCGAGCTGGATTTCCTCGGGAACGGAACTTTCGGTGGGAACTGATTTCATCAGAAGTCGGATGGCGGGTTACTTTCGCGCTCGGGAAATTTATCACGCGATTTAGCCAAATGTGGCCGCTTTGAAATCGAGTATGAATAATGTACAACGAGCATGCTGTTTTCTATTCATCGGGAGAAAATGTCATCACGAACGACGAATAATGTCGTTCAAAGCGGTCGTTTTTTATCCGTATGTATACGTAAGTATACACGTACGAGAAGCCTTGTATCTTCTAAACGGAAGTACCATGAGTTCAATGACGATAACCTCTAAACGTTCCGCTTTTCCTTCTTTTCTTCGCGTATATCGTATTTCATGCTGATATACCGGAAAAAGTATCTACTATTAGCGAGTAACACAAATTGTCGCTTCTATTTGGAAATAAGTATCTCGAATTTGGAGATACTGCACGATATAACAATATAAGATGAACGACGAAATCTGATTAATCGTGTATTCGCATATAAAGCTATGCGTTCGCGATATTCACTAGATTGACGATTATGCGAGGAATCAAATTGACGTTAGGGTAAATTAGGATCGTGGCGCCTTGAGCTTTCATAGTTAAATTTCATAAGTTTATAATCAGGCGGACGTCGATGAGAGGGATAATTCCCAGCTCGTGATTATCTACGGCACGCACGTATATAATTATCGCAGTGATAATCAGCGATTAAGCACGAACCCAAACGGCAACCTCATTATTATGCCTGGGATAGCACCGGAGGTGATGCGAATGCATAGGTACATAATTTTGTCTTTCTCGCGTCTACCAATTAATAAATTTCCACCGGCTGGCTGCCTGTGGGACAAGGTCGGTTCGTCTATTTCCACTGGCAGCCATTGTTTCCAAGACAATGCCAGCTACTTGGCAGTTAGAATACATTGTGCTACCCGGGAGGTGGTTACTGAATACGATGTCGGATTAATTAGATTTCGAAACGAGTACAAGAGGGCTGACCCTAAGTAACTATACTTCCCGCTAACGACGACGCATCGGCAATGGGGAACACTTGGGAGTAACTGCGCTCGAGAGAAGATGTCTCTCCGCAACTTTACAAGAATTCAAAACGGACACCACGGCGGAAATCCTTGGGTCCGGGATAAATAAAAATACAACGGTCGGGAGATTTCACGTATCAAGAAGTTGAAAACTCTAAGATCGAGGAGGAGCCGAAGAATGGAAAATTCAAAGGTCCGCGAAGAAATTCTCGAGAAAGACGAGAAGGACGAGAGACGCAGCTAAAGAAGACATTTTCTAAATAGAAGCTTAATCTATCTTACCTCGAAATAATTCTCCGATGCATGAAGAAACAATTCCAACGTCCGTACTTGGCCGTGTTGACGTTTATTAAGTTTTTTATCAGATGGCTCCGCGTTTTTTTGCACTATTTTCTACACCGCCTTCTCTTCCTTTCTCTCTCTCTCTCTCTCTCTCTTTGTTTCGTTGAATGTATTTAATTAGCTGTCCCTTTTACGTCGTCTAAATGAGAATCAGTTAGATTTGTCGCCTTAAGTAATTGGCGCGACAACATTCGCAGAAACAAGTACGCGACGAATACATTGAGATTTGCTCTCTGTTGTGATTTTTGGAGATTTTAGACTGCGCGAATATTTCACTCTCGCGCATCTTATTTTCGTAAATAGAATATATTTACGTTATCTCACAAATAATTTTATATAAATTCGAGCGTCGACGACTTTGCTCTACATTGATTGTTATGATTGCATATATTAGTTTTCATCTGGAAAGACATTATTTCACAGGTTAGGATGGAGAATATAACTTCATTTAGGCGGGATAATATTATATCGACGAAACCATTATCAACAAATGAAATTTGGGGAAGGACCGAAGTTAATGTACGTTATTATGTACATTGGGCCTTAAAGAGTTAATATCACAGTAATTTTTCGTTAAAATCCTAAATTTAGTTTCAAGGAAATAAAAAATAGATATTAAAAATGGAATATTAACCTCAAGGAATACATATAAAAAGCGTTATCTTTAGTCGCAAATATCTCAGTTTCCGAACGGCCAATTTTTTTCTAATCGCATCAACAATTAGGTCACATTTAAATCAATATATAGTGCAGGTTTCAAGCGAATTCTTAAAAAATTAAAACTCTCCGTGAAATATTACGATAATAAAGAATATTACGCTGCCTTATTGAATCGATTGTTCAGAATTCTCCCAAGAACTGCCATCTGAGTTACACGGCGCGGTTAAAAAGATGACAACGTTTTCTAGCGTAACTAACCGGGAACCAACACAGGCTCAATAATTTCTTATTAAGAAAGTTACAGAGGATAACTTCATTAATGTTTGTACCTGTTCGACAGACGCCAGGGGCGATCGAAGTTGAAAACTATCCGTCGTCGTGACAACACTCAATGGCGACTTGCGACAAACCAAATCCAATAAAAAGGTGCACGTGCACTATAGTGTCGCGGACGAGAAATTAATTTTTTACAGCTTGACGCCACAATTTCTCGTATTACATGCGAATTCGATCTGTCGGTACGTACTATAATAAATAAACCTGCCAATAAATAAGACTAGAATCCCTGATACGTGTGAAGTTTCAGAATCTCTTCAAGTTTGCGTTTTATACGATGAGTATTCTCGGATCTCTGGTCCATTATTTTCCAATTCTCTAATAATTATACACGCTCGAGTGGATAATTCACGAAAGTCTGACATTTCAAAGGAAGGTAATGGAAGGTAAATTTCGATGCGTTCGTTGCGCGTGACTTTTCCGAACGTTGCCATATCGATTACTTAATTCACGAGTAATTGAATATGATTCCTTTCACTCCTCGAGCTCGGTGGATTTTCAGATTTAATATGTGAGTCGTTTTCGCTAATATACTGCAATTGGCCTCACACGCATCACGGTGATCCCGTAATTTCCATATCGCGAAACAGTTCCTATAATTACAAGCGAAAGAGATGAAGTGAGCTCGCTAAACAAGTTTCCTTTCGAAATGCTGGCCGGTTCGTACCGGACGGTCTTTGTGGATCCTCGTTTCTATCCGCGCGGCAAACCGAATCTCGGCTCCCTCGCCCCCTTTTTTCTCCTTATTCTATTTTCGCTTTGGCAAAAGTACGAAAGGCAACGGGCGCGCACGAGAAGTGCAATTCGGCGTCGCTGATTATTACAAGAGACGCGAATGCGATTTTGCCATTGCGTTCGCAACTCGTTAGAGCGCAAACCCTTCGACATCGGTCGCTCGGAATTACCTGACAACCCTTTTAGCATGCTTGATGGTGACGTGTGACTGCAAAGTTGATTGCCCGACTGCTCAACGTGTAAATTGTGCATTAGCATCCGCCGATGCCTTTCTCACTCCTTGATTCGTCAAAAGGGATTTTCAAACACTCGCGTGCACGCGAGCTCGCGAGCGCAACCCAACGTTATTCTCAAATTTCGCCGATCTCGCGCAAAGTGTCGCAAGAGCGTCATCCTCGCGTCTCGGGCGCAAAATTTACGAGCCGGTGTCCCCTAAATATTATTAACGGCGGGTCGCGCGATCTTTGAAGTTCCGAAAAGTTTCCCGAACGATTCGAGCGCGCGTCTCTGGAGTTTCGCTCTCGATCCTTTCGCACGAGAAGTCCGTTCTCGTTTAAACTATTGAAGGATCACTTACCGTAGGCCTTGCCGTCTCCCATTATTCACTGCGATCCGATTACGTGAGCTCGGGAGAGAGAGTTTCTCACGGCACATTCTGGATTTTCTCGTTAAGAACATCGACCGAGGTACGGTTTCCGGTTAACCGCCCCTCTTCAGACTTGTCTTCAACGTCGTCGCGTCGCGCCGCGTCTCCCCGGCCAAATTGAATTTCGTTCTTAGTCATTTCCGCAGTTGAAACCGGCCGGGTGAGAAGCTGTCCACCCTTCGGTTGACAAAGAGCACGGCCTGGTCCGGCGGCGGAGACACGCCGCCGTCCACACTGAGTCGTTTTCTTTCATGCACTTAGACATCAGTGACGTCTGCATCCTGTCCGCAGAATGCCCAACGGGACGATTCATCTTCCGAGGAGGGATAAAGCGGACTGAAAGCGCCTGAAATGGATTGGAGAACTCGAGGTTTTTAAGATCCCGGGATTCGTTTAAACGGCCGAATCGATGCTCCACCGGCGATATAGTCAAATCATCGAATCTGAGCGCTTCCTGAAGAGATCGCCCGGAACGGTCATCTTTTCACAGGCGTTTCTCCGGATTCCGTTGGCCTTTACTCTGCTTCTCCACATTACATCGCAAATACGTCCTTATGGCGATATTGTGTCAGTAGATATTAAATAATGCACGCAATGGATCGTGTCCCATTCCCTATTCAGTCCCTAATCTCCGTTAGAAGATGTGTGATGGCCGTTTATAGGTCATATCAATAATGCAGAAACACGTAATGGAATAACGTTATGAATAATACATAATAAACGTTTGTTGTTCCCCCAATATCCATTTGTGTGGATGGCAACCTTTTTTCGGCAAATCTTTTTGGTAAAAAACAATGAGAGCGACAGTTACAATTTCTTAAATACCACTCAGATTTATGATCTTGATAACATTCAGGGTTTACCAAAAGTGCAAAAACAGTGATTTCAATATCTTGAGAACGAAACAATTGACGAAAAAAAATGGTTTAGACAAAAATTGTAGGGTTTGTAAGGGGGCATAGGTTGGTGGTCTTAACTTCGTTATGTCGTCAATAAGTATATCGGGGGGCATTGATTTTCAAAATGAGTGGGAAGCGGACTTAACCTGAATATTCATCACCTCCGTAAATTCTAATTCAAAGATCCCGCGATTACGGAAGGATTATGTGAGATTCTTTAGTGCCGGACACACGTCAGAGTAACAGTTACTTTGTTATAAATGACGTGATATCTGAAAGTCTTTATCCGGCTGAACTTTCACGGAAGCTGGATGGGCGATGGAATAAATTTTATTCGGACGCGAAAGAACTCGCGGACTCTCGACCGTTAACGAAATCAGTAGCGCCGGCGAGAAACTTTTTCGTCGAGCCCTATGTGCGTTGAAAAAGTTCCGAACACTCCCGCATGCTGCAGGCGGGATGGAATCCTCGTGACATATCCCGTCAAATTCCGCCGAATCACAATAGAGGCCGCGGAGCACGGGTATCACATTCAGCCCGCTCCGTTTGCTCCCCGTTTCGGCCCGCTGAATCACACCGAGAGCACTTTGCGCGTAATGAGTACGAGCGTTAAATCCCGCTAAGAATGGAGTGTGTCCTGCGTCTCACCTGTCTTGTCCGGGCGAATTACAGACTCTCTCGCGCATGAACCTCCCGGTGTCGACGCGGAAAGATTCCCCCTGCTGACGCTTCGCATCCTGTGAGCGGGCTCGCCCCGTTGACGCTTTTTGCGGCAATCCGACGGACGGGCAGCGCGATTACGTCTGGTAAATTTGACGATCGGAATTTGCCCCGCTGTAATTCGCGCGCCGCGATATCACGAATTTATTATCGGGGAATATGTCACCGGCTGTAAACAGTTGGCCGTGATACCAGAAATATCGCAGGGCTAAACGGTAGTTAAAAGCAATGGATTTTAGCACCTCGTCAGACCGTTAAATTATCGAAACCGCCGTGCAAACCGTTCGAGCTTCGCGTCCCTTTCTCGACGTATTTTGGAAACGAACGAATTTACTAGCAATTTTTCGGATAATTGTACTCACACAAATCCTTGCTCCGGTATTTCACGCGAGGGAAAAATTACTTGCCGGCATAGCGACAAATTTTACGCTGTCGCAGCAACAACTGTCAGTTACTGTATGAACAGTAAAATCTTCTCCGTGTATATTTCATAATCATACTTAGGTTAGACAGTAAAATCAGCTATATATATCAGCTATAGTTGATGTCGTACTTTTTGACTGCTACATAGCGTTAAAATTCTTTGATTTTGTAATCTTTTCCACCCGATAAGAAATACTATTATTATTATTATATATGCTGATTCGATTTACAACCGTAAACTGCATTGTATCGGAAAGTCATTGAGTTCTAAAATCACATGATTTTGTAATCGTTAGATTTGGAAATCTTCGGATTTGAAAACCGAGGATAATTTCAGGAGAGTTTTCGAAGAATCGCGGGAGAGACATTGGAAATTCGACTTTACCGTCTCTGTGTCGCGATACGCTCGACGATTTAGTCATCCTCGCATCTCCATTTTACGCTCAAAAGTTCGCGTCGCTCCTCAAAATTCCCTGTTCCTTGTCGCCCGATACTTCAGACGCTTGAAAACTCGTGCCTCCCCATGCACAGTTTTCGATCTTTCGCATTCTTTTATCGTCCGGGCGCACCCTTAAATTTTCACACCCATCGAAGCGTCAAGTTACGGGATATCGAGCCGTGCGCAACGCGTCAACGCATCGGACCGCAACATTACAAACGTCCGAAACTACAACATCAACGGCTGTAAACAGCATTGTCTACTGCAGATGTAACCGAACTTCCATATGTCAAAAAAGTTCCCCAACATTCGGACGGGCACGTACACTCAACTCCTGTTTAGCGCGATGCAATATCTTTATTTCTTCGGCGTAATAATTACTGCGAGATTTTACGATAAAAATGGTGGCTTAATTACTCGCGTGGTCGATGTATCGCCGACATTATTATCCTCCCAGCGGGAAATAATTATTCGCCACCAACATTCTCGTACGGCTTTTATTGGCCAAATATTAATTCTTAGTAAAGACCTGAATTCCAAACTGAGAAAAAAGTGCTAACGTTCAACTAATATTTACTTAATCCAAGTAAAGTGGTTACTTCAATATTCCTTGGTAGAAATATTTATCAGAAATAATAATCAGAAGTACTTATTAGAAATATTAAATGATTGATATATAATACGATATTTCTTTCGTATAAGTAGACATTTACTTGTATGTATTAAAATAATAACGACAAGTGTTAAATCTATGCTATTGAGAATATCAGAATTTATTTATAAGAAATATTTATATACTAGAAAATTTATACAGAGAAATCGAAATTTAAAACTATTAGGTTTCTCCAATGGAAGAGAAAAATTATATGATTCCAGTAAATGTTCTCTTAAATTTAGAACCATTTTATATTTCCATTCAGTAATTCATTTACAAATTAAGATATTACTACGTTCAAGTAAATATTTACTAAAAGCTATTAAATGTATTTAAATTGATAAAAATATTACTTGATTTAAGAGGCTGAAAAACATTTAATTACGGTAAAAACATTCTGTGTCAAAATTAGTCATCGCCAAAACACCTGTTAAAAATTTTCGATATAACCGCCCAATGTTATATTAACGTACCGTATTCATGTCATATTATTATTGTGCCGAGTCGATATTCAACATGTGTAAGTATTAACATAACATTTTATACTTCATTGTCGATTAATATATTATTGGTGTTATAATTTTGTGTTGATTTTTTACATGATACTTGTATTAGTTTTCCAAANTGTTAATTTTACTGTATATTAGTAGAGACATATTTTATAAGTTAAAATTTGCAGACAATTTGTGTCAATTATCCTCAGTTGTTATTTTAAATCTTGGACAATACAAAACACGTGTATCTAGACCACAGAAGTAGAGTAGTATGTATGAGTATAAGTAACTTAAAATCCAGAGTTCGAATCTCATTAGCGGTAAACATGTTTTTCAAATATTCATCGAATCAATTAAACGGCACATAAATTAAAAAGAAATATTGGGGCAAAATCACTGACAACATTCTAAGAGCAATACGGTGAAAAAGAAGCGACAAATAACATTTTTTTAATATAACATTTATTATATTTGACATGATATATAGGTCAATTTAATGTCACAATTTGCTTCTGAATAATATCAAAGTATTACGTATTTCGCGTTGATTTTTGACATAATAATATTAATATTACTTTCCAACATATTCACATATGTGTTAAATAAAAATTTGGACAGGCCGTTTTTGGGACGTGTGAATGTGTTGAATTCAACACCAAATTTTTTGCGCGTTTACTTGATTCCAGCACTTTTTCGTGTGCCGGAGTTCCGCAGGTAAACGCCGGTTTATCAAACGAGCGGGATCGAGATCGTCGTCTCGGGGAGAAAGATGATTCCCCGAGAGCGCGCGAGAGGGTGGATTCTCGCGGCACGAAACTTTTCGCTACGTGTAGATCTGCGCGACCTCTTTCCGCTCGAATAAACCAAGCCGCTATTCGCGCGTGAGATTAATTAGCCGGCGGAAGACGGTGCAATTGAGCGCAATTGAGCGAGCCAATTAGCGGTCTCGGCGCAAGACTGAAAAGCTCTCGAGCTGTTGCGACGCGAGTTTATTCGGAGCGTGCGGGCTCACGCGTCCTTCGAGAGGAGGACATCGATCTGCGAGGTGGGCCGTAAGGAGCGACGCGCTCCTCTCGACAGGTCCCTAGACAACCCTGAAGTCACTGCACAAGGGTCCTTCCGTTGGCAGAACTGAATCGATAGTCGACTGTCCTTTTCTTCGCGCGTCCCCACGAGCCTGCGCGCTCCGACGACGACTCTGGAGGACAGACATTCCAACCGGCGGCGAGTCCCGCTCGGCGACACCTCGATTTCCCGATATCGCGGTAATATTGAGGAAATTTCGCCGGATAAACGAGCGCACGGCGACTCACCCTCACTATTGATCGGCCGCACGAGGTCAGACGTGGGAATTTCAGCACTCGGAGCGACTCGATTGACGACGGGCCGCGTGCGATGGTAGCGTGGAAGATCTAATTTCGCGGAAATGAATCCTCAAGCTCGACACAGACGTGACGCAGAGTCGGCCAATCCGCGGAAAGCCCTCCGACTGATCCGTAATCCAGGCACAAAGCAAACTATTAAGCTCGCGTGACAGGTGTAGCAGCCACACCAGCCGCTCTCGCAGTAGCTTCCGCAGGTTCGCCCGGCTGACGGCAGCGGCGCAGCATCCAACCCCAAAGTGTAATCCGTGGAATCGACCGTGGCGCGCTCCACGGACTCGATAGTGGAGGCTCTGGCGTCGCGTTGCGCGAGAGCTTGCGGAGCTTTCCATTCCGGTGCCGTAGTCCGTCTCGCGAGCTTCGCGGCGACGTTGGATACGTCGCGTCGTGCCGGGTATCGCGCCACCCTCCGTCGTTCAAGGGTGCCATCACGCGCGCTCACAGCGAGGAATGCACGCGCGCGGACATCTCGTCGCCGGTTCCGCGAGGCTGGACGCTCGCGCGATTTGAACGTCCGACGGGGATGTGATGTTCAGTGTCGACGACGGGAACCGCTCCGGCGATTAGCGCGAGAGGAGGATGGTGGATAGATAGGAACCGGTGGGCTGAGATACGCGGTAATTAGGGATTTGTCGCAACGTAGACTCGCGGAAACTCGCCGGTGAAGACAGCGTGGAAAAGGGGAGAGGTGGAAGATTTGAACGGCGCGTGTTTCCATCAGTGTGATTAACGCGATTAACGCGTGTCGGAATCTACGTGCCAGTGATACATGTGTATCGGAGATCGCCGGGGAAGAATTTTTCCCCACCCCACGCGGAACAAATTGATCGGCCGTGGGGGAGTGGATGGGGAATGTTGCGATAAAGAAGATTCATAAACGCCGTGAACTCGCCGTGCACAGTGCGCAGTTTCTCGCGGATTAATCCGAAATTCGCGTGTTCATTTCGCCCGGCGGCGACAGGGCGGGATTGTGTGTGCGTTTTACAGTGATCGCCGGAGAAATGTGCCGAGTTCAGTGAGTTCCGTCGGATCCCATTGAATGGAGCTCCCGAATGGTGAGCACCTGATTTCATCGTTACACCAACCCTTACAGTAATACAGTTTCGTTCTCTCTTCGCGAATTGTCGGACACGCACTCGAGATTGCTCGGAGTCAAATACGCGCGAGATTCCCGGCCACAAATATTGCAGTACGATGAAAAACGGCAATGCGCTTTAAACGACCTATGATGCGAATTGGATGGAAATTCGGTCAGTCGGTGATAGGAAGTGAGAGGAATGAACTTTTTGCCTTTGCAACCGCAAATCTATCGGCGAGCTTCGAGTAGACATTTCCGCGCTTTTCAAGCGTTTCCGATGATTGTCATCAATTTTTTCACTCGAACGGATACCTCTCGTCGAAAAATCAGCCGCGCCGATGCCGATGAAAGCCAATGTTCCATTCTCGGCGCAGTGGACGTCAAAATAACGGACGTCACTAATGACATCCTCGCGTTGCGCACCGCGTAACACGAAGGGAGAAACGATGTCTCGGCCGGCGTGAAAAACGTTGAAGTGTTGAAATTGCGCGCTCCCTCCCGGGGTTCGAATTCCGTCGCTCGTTCCGATCCGGAATATCCGTCCGCGAGAGCGCAATAATCAGGGCGCTTAACGAGTCGAAATGCGAACGAAAGGCGATTTCGACGCGCCCATATCGAATCGTGCGTGCATGGCGCGGGGGTTAATCGAGACCTCATCGTTCCGATCTTCCGCATCGCGCGGAAACATGGCGGGTGTTCTCGCTCGACAGTGAAATCCCTGTTTTTCCAACGGTAGCCCGCCGCCGCGGGGGTTTCCGCGTTTAAATATTCCCGAAGTATGCAAATGCTGTAAATTCGCTGGAAAATATACCGGGAGAGCCCGAGAGCCTGGGCCATCGAATCGTTCTAGATATCGCGAAACGCGCACACGTGCACGCGAAAATGTATTAACCCCGGTGGCTCGCCGATAATTTGCATAAATGGCCGACGGAATTTACGCGCGACCGCCATGTCGCGCGCGGCAACTTCAAAGCGGATTACAAGTTACCTGCCGATTTACGCGCGCTCATTATGCCTCTGTAAGATCCAGCGGTTAGCTGCACGTAGTGCAGCTGCAAGAAGTTCCCGACACTTTCGGAATAAACTCCCGGGCGCGATATATCTTCGGCTTCGGCGGTTCCACGTAACCGTTGTTCAGGCCGAGTGCGCGAATCTCTCTCCCCGGTGCCTGAACATAATTATATGTCCGCGAATGTAATTACGCGCCCCCGGAGATGTTGGCGGTGCACTTTGGACTGCAAACAGAACGATGACGATAATGACGTTGAAGTAATACGCGGGTGTTGACGCGCGATGGTGTAATAATAACGGCGGCGCACCGTATGCGCGAGCGTGATAATAATAAACGGATTCTGCATCAAAGGTATCTCTCGATAGAAGACATCCATTTCTCCCTTCGTCCTCGCGTTGTTCAGCCGAGTTCGAGCAAGCTTCGGTCGGGCAGGCGTACTTACGGAAAAATTTCACGGCCCCGTAAGTAAGACGGCCCTCGCGAGTCGAACGTGCCTTCCTAGGGCGCGCGCGTCCAATTTTCCATTCTGTATTTCTTCCGAAAACACGTCCCGTGTATTTGTAGCGTATTGGAAAAATAATCCCACCGCCGACCCGCCGTTGGCGCGAAGAGAGCTCGGAATGCAAATGCGTTTTATTGATAAATGCAGCCGGCTAACAAACACACAACACGCGCTCGCGTGTGCGAGCGAGATTCCGATTGAATGAAATTTGTTCTGCTTGCGTACATAAGACGCCTGATTTATCTTTCCCGGCGCAACGGGTGAAACGCGGATTACGTGCTGTGCATGTGTACATTCGGCGTTTCCTCCTTGAGAAATATGCGGCGAGATTCGACAGCGGCCTTAATTCTCCGGGAATAACCGTCGTAAATCAACCGGGCAGCACCTGCCGGGGCTCGACGAAAATGTGAAATATTTCATTAATACGTCGAGATGTCCGCGACGCCGTACTCGCGCGAGATGGACAGGAACGTGTTAATCAGCAACATAGTACTGGACACAGTACTGGACCGAGCATGGGGTGGAAACATTGTTGACAGACGTAAGAGGGGATAAGATATGCGGGTAGTGGCGACTCACGTGGACCGGAATTATGAAGCACTTAAGCTTGCGCACATCTCGTGTTGCTTAACGCTTTATCATAAAAAAACACAATAAACAATTTTGTATTAAATTTCAACACATTTCAAACGGTCCAAATACATTTTTCTGTCAACTTAACACAAGATGAATATGTTGGGAAATAAACAAACATTGTGTCGCGTGGGGTATGTTATCTTACGGAGCCGCGAAAATAATAAATATAAACACAAAATTAATGTGTTCATTGATATTAAAATATAAAATGTGTTATTTAACACTTACATGTTGAATATCGACTCAACATAAGATGTTGAGATAACCTGAACGCAATATGTTAAATTAACATGTACGGGTATGTTAAAAATTTAATACAAAACTTTTAACAAAGACCGAGCTTTTAACGCGAGCGCAATATGCTTTCACTATATATATTTAGTAATTATTTATTATTTAGAGGAGGAGGTAGTATTATGTCCTTTACCGGCCCTTCTTAATATCTCTGCTATTAAATGACGAATTCCAATAATTACTTATAAAATTATCTGTTCAGCAGCCCGCTGTTAATGGCGCTAATACACCAATATACAATATTTATTGCATTTATATTATCACTTATAATATATTTTTGCTTTCGAGCATTTCAAAATGTTTCCAACATTCTGGAGTTTAATTATACTTCGTCCATGTTTAAGACTTAAGTATTTTGTTCGTTATTTAACATTTTATTCCGCCGTGCACATTTCGAGTTATATAAAGTTATACGATAACATGATATTTTGCTAAAAGCCTTCCGCAAAAATAGATTTAATGCGGCTTTTTTCTCGAGGTTTTCACGCACATACATATATCAAAGAAATTCGATAAGTCAATAATTTAAATTTAAAATTATATTTGTAGAATTTTCATAAAAAACTGTCATTCTGATGGTTTGTATCTACCTTCATATAAGTCATCATATACATTAACAGATTCCGTGCCACGTTTTCGGTACATGTTGAACTCGACCTCACGCCAACTGATATTTTTGTCATTAAGAAAGCAAATACAGTAAAATAGTTTATCTTATCACCCATATACTCTGTTATCGTGTTTATTTATACCATTTATCAAGCTCCACATCGTGTACTGTTTCCAGTGGTGTGATTTGATAACGCTGCGTAAATTGAAAGTCGCATAAAAACAGTCCGACACAAAACATGTTAAAATTCACAGTTATACTCATTGTTCTTTCTAAAAGTTTATTTTGTGAATAAATATATAAAATTTTTCTGTACCACTATACTTTTTTAAACGAAACCTATTTTTTAGTCAACTTTAATGGAAAACCACATTTCCATCCCTGTTCCCCTTCGACTCATTGTCGCAACATTTTTATAAATAATGTCCTAAGCAATAAATTTATCATAACTTTGAATCTAGAATCGATTGAACAACATTTTGATGAATATAATTAAAAAATTTTTAATTTAAAATATCGATTATTGACAAAGTTATTGTACAAAATGTATGTGAGAATTCATATTATCACTTCCTCCTCAATATAATAATTCCAATTTTACACAATGTTTACATACAACGTTACACACTTACAGATCGCAAAGATGTTTCCAACTCATAAGAATTCTACCGAATCAATAAAATGTCCAACAGCAGGGCCAATGGGATAAACTTTGATTCAATGGCATATATCATTAACGCTACTATGTTATGTATTGCTTCAATAATTAAATCTAATTCAACGTTCAACTAATTTAATATTCAGTTCAATAGTACCAATGATATCACCGTTGAATCAAGAAGACCCATTCCAATCAAGCGTACTGTTGGAAATTCTATTAATTCGACCGAATTTTCTTCCGTGAACTGTTCTCGTTAGGCAAAAACCAATCAACGAGGTGATAGTTGAAAGGGATATCCGTGCCCGTACATTTCTCTCTTTTCGGGTCCGTCAACACGAAAGATCAAAGAAATTTTATGTCGAATGTCCCATCCCGTGTGTCGACGGTGTTAACGATGGCGACGAAGCACGACCGGCAGAGATGCAACGTGCGAGATGCGCGAATGCACTCTTGGCCGGGGCGGAACGCGATCTTTCAAGCGATCGTCGCATCCGTTCGCACACCGTCAACCATCCCTCTTTTCCGCACTTCCCGTAATGATCCCTCGCGCGCGAGGATTACTCGCAACGGGGCGCAACTTTCACTAAATGTCGCCGCTCGCGCGGGATTAGTTCAGACGGCTGGAAACTTATTCGGCGCCGTAAATAAGTTCGCCGATGCACACCGATGGTATGGCCAACCCGAGGTCTTCGGATGTATGATATCCGAGATTGAGGGGCTCATTCAAGCGCCGCGGCGCTCTGAATAGGGCATTCGCTCGACGACGAGACGAAAGCCGCAAGTTTTGATGAAATGCATTCTGTCCGCTGCAGTTGACGATGTAAGAAGGCCATGCGGCAAGCGTGCGCGAGGTAGCGGCGTGCGCGAGAGAAAGAGACGGGGAATCGAGACAGCGCGAAGGGGAGAATTCATCCCTTCGTCGGGTTTCTCTCTTCTTCTCTCTCTCTCTCTCTCTCTCTCTCTCCTTCCTGACTTTACTTCGACTTCATCTCGAGTTGTCCCCGTTTCGCGCCATAATCAGAGTTCAGCCAACTTCGCCTTTCTTCGCTCCTGCCGCAGTCTCCCCCCCCCCTCCCCCTCCCGCCAGACGTATTACTCCGCCTGCTCTCGCCCTCAAGTTTCTTTCCAGCGTGAATAGAATTTTGCCGGATGAAAAATCAAAGGTTTCAAACCATTCTGAAATTAGAATCAATTTACCGGAAGGCAGGCGGTTACGCGCGATCTGAGATGCAGATATTGCCGAGCGACTCGAGTTTATTTAAGTGACTCGCCCGAATAATCGGGACGATTCACTTGGCGATCGTTTGCTCCTTCTTGTAAATTGGCTTTCACCAACCTTGTTTCAGGCCAATTATTTGATTTCCAAACGGAAAATGTCTTAAAGGGAATATACAAGGATTCAATCAACTTAGAAATCCATAAGACCGCGTTAAACAGCCCAAGGACGCAGGACGTGGGAAGTCTATGAAATTTGTATTCCTCAAATTTAAAAAATGCGTCGAAATGCAAATTCATTCAATATTAAATTGCCCTTCGAAGTTGCTTGAATTTCAAATACGGGTTGTCTACACGCCGGGTTTTTATTTTTCCGAGGATCACTTGTAAATTTCGAGCCCGTGGAAAGTTCCTTAGGGGAAATTTGCATTTTCAGACTGTATGGATGCAAAGTTCCTCGAAGCACAGGTTTTTAAGATGTCGGGGGGTTTAAATCCTTCGGATTCAACGTATCTTGGAAGGGAATCCTTAAATTCCAAATTCCCTGGACATTGTAGGAACTTAAGTATACAGGATTTATTGCATCTTAAGACCTTGAAATCCCCAGTTCTTCGGACGAGGATCAGTGTACGCCTTAGTTTCCGTGGATTCCGCGGATCCTTCGCTAAATTTTGTGTTATTAAATCTTTACATTCAACGGTTCATACACATATCTCGATAATTTGCATTCGTAAGGTTAATAAAACTGCGACCTTAACGGAACTCCTTCGGTTATACACTTCAAATTTTCCACCACCGTTTCCCATCGTATTGTTGCTTTAATAACAAACAACGACAGACCGGGATGATTTTTCACACATTGATCGACTGCGCATCGCAGCTAGAAGCCGTCTTGCGGGAGCGTGCGAAATGTTTATTAACGCGGTTATTAGTCATCCTATTAATTAGGGGACAGAAGTTTATTACGCGCGGCAGCGGCGCGATCAAGTCATGGGCGCGCCATGTCGGCGTGTTATATTTCGCCGAGAATAGCGAATCCCGCGGACGCGTGGAACCCGGCCAAATGCGAAGTGCACGCTATGACGCGCCGTATCTCGCGGACGCCGAGTGAAAAATGTCTCGCTTTGCGCCGTAGTTTCGGTATCGTCGTTTAAGTAACATATCGCGGGAAACTTCGGCCGGGCCATCGAGGCGGGCAAGTTTTGGCAGCGGCGGGTCGATAATCCGTTGCAGGCCATTCGATTACGTCGCGATATCGCGCGGCACATCCCCGAGACTGGTTCCTCGCTTTCATTTCTCAAAGCGATCCCCAACGATCCTCCTCCGAGATCTCCCCTCGAATATTGGGATCCCCCCCCCCGAGTCGTCGCAATTTCGCCGCTTAACACGTGCCCTCCGCCAAGCCTAACCCGAACTCGCTTCGGGTGACACATGTGTTACACGCGGCGGCGGACGTGTTAATATCGTGATTCGAAAGGACGGAAACAGATCCTCCGCCGGATACACCTCGCTGTACGCGCCCCGTGTTTCGTCGCGCGGCCATAACTTTTTGCAAATAACTCTCGATTATGTATTCTCGTCCGACAACGTTGTTGAAAGCCGGCCGACGGACGGCCCCGTGGACATTTATATCGAACAGCGGCGAGCGACGCGCATGCAAATAACAACGGTGACATATTTCGGCGACGTACTCGGTTATTTGTCTCGCGGCACACAAAGGGCGAAACGTAAACGCTTCACGGCTCTTCGATTGAGTGACCCTCTTCACTTCTCGCAGCTTTGCCGGGGACCGCCGCTGATTTATAGAAAAAGTTTCGTGGCGCGCGCGAAATCTTGTTTCGGTCGTTGTAAGTTCTCCCCCGGCAATCGTGGGAGTTCGGGCGAGCTCGATTTCGCGAATGAGCCGATGATCTGCCCGGGAAAGTTTCCCTAGTGAATCAAGATTCGCTAAGTTTTTATTTACCGGCGCGACTTTTATTCACCGCCGGCGCTAACGTGCCCATAATTTGTTGACTCGTCGCATCGCCGAGTGCGAAAAGTCCGTCGGGTCAACGAACGCCCGTCGTCCATTAGCGGTTCGTCATCAAGCGGCCGAGATATCGACCGAAACGTTGCTTGAATTCAAATCTTCATTGCCGAACGTCAATGTTGCTTAACTCAAATATAACCGATCTTAAACGCGGCTGAAACTAAAACGTCGATAACCTTAAATTTTGTTCAACTCTTAAACATCGCTCGGCCGAAACATTGAATCTGAAGGGTCGTTGAACTTAATCGGTGTTTAATTTCGACGTTGCTGAGATCGGTAACTCGAAGATTGCTCAATTTAAACGTAACTCAATTCAACCTTTGCTAAGCTGAAACGCTGCTTGATTGAAACAACTCAAGCTGCCGAGTGGTCGAAACAAGAATAACAATTTCAAGTGGGGATGCACGACTCGGGCTTCGCGTCGAAATCTTCGTTCATGTCCACATTTTCCCTGACGTCCGCGCCGGTATGCATTGCCAAACGCGGATAACATCGAACCTTATATTCTCCGTATACTCGTTTCTCTCGCGAGAGAAAGGTGAGACTTTGAGAACCCGCAGACATACAAATATAGAGTGCGTGTACGTGGTAACAGGGGCCGCTAATGCCTCTACGAAGATTTATCGTCCCACGACAGGCCGAGGCTGTTATGTAAGGTTAAACTCAGGGTCGAGGCGTCAGGATGCCCGGCTGCCGATCCCCGACGGTCCTCGTCCGTGCAGTCGCGTAAATCCCGATGAAGCGGAAGCTACTCGCGACCTCGCGAGGATTCTCCGAGGATCGTCTACATATGCGAGGGTTCTCATGTGAGCCGCCCCTTTTAAATCCACCCCCGTTTTACGACTCTGTCGGCTCCGTTATGACTGTAAATCCAAAAGCGATCCACATCGCGAAATCGTGGTTAATACACGGGCCCGCCAATTTATGATTTACGGGCGCGAGCTCGCGATTCCACGTTTAATAAATAGTCATGGAATTACGAGAGCGAGTCAATTTTCATGGCACGCATTCGTTACAACCGTGACGCCGGCTCGGCCAATACGAGGAATTTTTATCGTTGCGTCCGCTCGTCGGGATTTTTTTCCCATCGCGAGATCGCGCGGGAGATTCTCCTCCGGCGTGTAATCCCCTTCATACGGGGATTTTCTAGAATTTAAAGATGCAAAGTATAAACTAGCGAAAATCTCTCTCTCCTCGGGATATTTTTCCAAGAAGAAATATGGAATCACAACAAAATCTGTTAGCTTAACTCGGGAGTACAAGGATGTCCGGTGTATTTTTAGAAACACGCGCGCGCGCGAGAGAGTCGGGATAAATAATGCCGCGGTCTAAACTATGAGAGAGAGAGAGAGAGAGAGAGAGAGAGTCCATCGATAAAAAATAAAAATAGAACCCCCAGCAATTACCGGTACCGGCGAGGTACTATCGAACAATTCCAATATAGTAGCATCCAAAAGCAGCCTGGCATTTCGGAGGAATCCGAAGATTGCTGAATCCTCCTCGGCCTTTCTCGGAAGATACTCGTCGGCTAAGAGCTCAGACCAGGGAAAAACTGCGGGGATTCAAAGATAACAGATAACAGAGATCACGGCCGGCGGATACGCGAAAACAAACGCAGATCCGGGGATTCCGATAGTCGCGTAACACTTGACAGCAGCAATACGCAAATATTCCGAATATTCCTTGCCACGAGATTTCGAGCGAGAGAGACGGAACGGTCTGGGATATCCGGGGAGTTCAATTTTACGGAAACTGATTCGCTCTCGCTGTTCGGCCGGTTTCGCGTTTTAAGTTTCAGGAACGATCCATCGTGAGGGCCCATATCTACGTTCCAAGTTCATATCTGGAAATCCCGTACGTTGAGGCGGCGGTCGCTGCCTTCTCGCGAGTCACGAAAGATAGATAGGCGGCGAGAGGGAGAAAAGGAGACAGAGGGAGTCTGGCGGGAAAGGGTTGCGGGCGGTAAAGCGAGAAAATCGAGTGGATACATACGTTAAGCGAGATTACGTGTCCGCCGGCTAGATTGCGGCCGGTTGCGTCTGCTGGATTTATTAAGCAGCGCCATATGTATCCGGCAACGTGACACCGCCGTTCCGAAGGCCGAAGAATTACAATTTCCGATGCCGGGTCATCGGCGAGGGGCAAGCTGTCGCGCGGGAAAAAAAGGGAGAAGAACAAATCCGCCGCTCCCCCCGTCGTTCAACGTCACGTCGTGACATTTACGTACATTTTAATATGCGATCGCTTGAACTCTCGCGGAACGGAGCTTCCGGCGGGGTAACTCAAACGAGAGTGGACGCTGTAGCCGCGAGTACGTTTCTACCGCCGCCAATAAAATTCCGGCGAGTTTTTCACGAGCGAGCGCGCGCGCTTAGAATTAGCGTGTTCCGCTAAACTCAGCCGACTCGGCGAGCCGGATTTTATCGTATTAACGCGCGTACCTCGCCTCGTCGCGTCGATCCATCCCGAAATAATCCGGAAACGTTCGTTAACCGCGAGCATCTAATTTGAAGCCGCTGTTGAAGGCCTCGAAATACGTACACACGTACAGGGTGGGAACGCCGATTTGAATGTCCGCCCATGAAGAGAACGTGGAGAATTCCTAACGAGTGTTCGCCAGTTTCGCCGCGGCATTTTGAACGGTACATACTGCAGAATAAACGATACGCGGCAAATCTAAGCTGCCCGCTCGGCGAGCAAGAGCGAGCTTCGGCGTGCTAATTGGAAAGTATTTAAAACACGGTGAACCGCAAAACAGAGGTAGCTCTCTCTCTCTCTCTCTCTCTCTCTCTTTCTCTCTCTCTCCCTCTCCCTCCCTCTCGTATCGCTGCCCGAGCTCGCCGGGGCGAAAAGAATTCCCACCATGTAAAATTCCGAACTATTTGTGCAATTCGCCCTTATTAGAGCACTTCGCGAGCGGTCCTCGAGTTCTCGCCGGCACGTGTTGCTCGTTGCGCGGAATTTTTCCCGACGTTTATAAAGTTAAAGCCGAGAGTTCTCACCGTCGAGATAGAACGGCGAAAAGAGAAAAAGAAGAAAGAAAGAGGATAATAGAGAAAAAAGAAGGAAGAAAGCAGAGATGTGCGAATTATTCCAGGTCGAATCGAACCAAATCTCGTCCGATTCGATTCGAATCTGAATCATTCGAAAATTTCGAATCGAGAAGATTCGAATCGCGCGATTGACGAAGTACTATTAAAGACGTCCAGCCTTATGGCAGTTGGCGTGACTTGAGAAATTCGCTGTACGTTGAGATGCTCTTCGAAAATATTAAAAGCAGTAGTTCACGACACCTCGGCAAGAGGGATGCACGAAGAGAATATCGCGGTAAAAATTACTACATCACGAAAATCACGATCTCGACAGGTTTGTGGAAACAAAAGGGGTGGATTGACTCGTGGGATTCATCGCGACAGACCTGTCGTCGGATATTAGGAGCGCGAATCGGACGAATTCCGCGTTTCGCTCCCGCTTTGTCGAACGCGCGGTTTTCGCTGTTAATGATCCACCCTCTCTTTTTTTCCCCCCATCCTTCCACACCCGCGTCGTATTTCGAAGTCTCGCTGCCGATACGTCCCGATTTTTCGCCGGCGGTGACAGCTGCCAGCGTTATCGAACCCTCGAAACACAACGGGAGTCGATAATGCACGAGCTGGTCGCAATGAAAACCGCAATGGTCGGGAGAGAGCGAGCGAGCGAGCAAGAGAGAGACAGAGAGAGAGAGAGAGAGAGGGCGTGAACCTGTTTCACATTTTATCGCCGAAACTGACGCCGAGTTGTGTAAGCAGATAAACGTGTTGACCAAATACGTGGGAATTCCGTCCTGAAACTACTCGTTTCACCATTCCTGCCACTCCCCCGTTCCATCCTCTCAAAGTTCGTGCACGGTCTTCAAAATCGTGCTGAAATCATCCCGAAAAAGTTGATCGGAGGGAAAATGTCGCCGGTTCTTCTCCCGGGGAGCGACCGGATGTGATCGTGGATGATCGTGGTCTGATTCTTCGTTCGCGAGATTCGATCGTCTCGGATCCCCGCTCAGATGAAGTTCCCGGCTTCATCGGGAATTCTTCGCCGGCGAGCGAGGGAGAGGGGGAGAATCCTTCCTCCGGTGTGCACGCACACGTTCGCCCGATTATTCGTTAATTGGCCGCCGGCATTGTTCAGATTTCAATCCGATGCGCATGAAATCGCCGACTCTGTATCCCCATCGATGCGTCTTATTGAGGGGAAGAGAACACAAAGCAAACTGTATAGCGATACGCGAATTTCGCGCGTGGCTATGTTCTATTAGCCGCCACGTTATTCGCGGCAATCGCTCGAAACGGTACAATTTAACATCGCGTTACACAAACACGCGCGCACACACAGACACATTCTGTGGGCAACCCACCGGCTCGACTCTACACAGGGTTTTGTGTTTAGAATTATCTGCCCGGAAGCACGTAGCACATAGCCGGCGGTTAGTCCACGGCCGCCGCAGCTTCTTGCGTAACCGTTACGCCCGGAGCGCTGTTCGATCCGCAAATAAACGCGTTCGCTGAATTCTTTTCCGATTCGCCGTTCCACTTTGCTGCCTCCGCGCCCTTTCCGATCTTTCGGAGGGAAAGAGACTTGATCCGAGAATACTCGAGCTCCGTGATAAATTTCGAACGAGCACCCTCGACGGACTTTAAGGCTGCGTGCCTTTTCGCACGCGTGACCCTTTCAATTCTCGAAGTCCCGCGAAAGTCGAAGCATCGCGTCTCTCGCACTCGGGGACCGGGAAACGGAATTTCAAAATCTGCAACTCAGCGGAGGCCGAGGCTAGAAATCACACATTTTACGTTCGAATTGAAATAAAAAAGATATATATGGTGTTTTGTATCATATATATTTTTATGTAGCAGCTTTTCGCTTTAAAAAAGAAATAGCAGTCATATATATAACACATAATACGCGTTCTGGTTGCAAGAATCAAAATTTCCAGTTTTCATAAATCAAATTTGGTTCCTGCACGAGCTTTTGAAATCAAAAATTCTATTTCCTTCAACCGAAACGCATTTGGTTATCTATTGCCAGATAGACCTAGCCAAACTCATTTTTCAGTGCATAAATACTCCGTTTTTTTCTGTTTTCATAGACGCGTATACACAGTAGTACTACACGTTGCACAATCGTTACTACCAGAAATAAAATTCTGTCCCCATATTGACATTAGTAATAACGTACAACCCAAGCCGCAGCGTCAAAAATACATATATCAGTATGGCAGATTTTTTTACTTTTTTGATATTTCCTTGTGCGTATGCGTATCATTGCTGTCATATGTAAATTTTGGCTTCAGCATGAGTATATTCTACACGCGCAATACAAATCTAGCTGCTATTATTAACTATATTTAATATTAATAATATCATTATTAATATCATAAATTATGCGGTCGGTATGCTGGATTATTCAACAAAGATTTTCTGCGTGTAGAAATTTACGTGGGATAATATTAACACCTTGAATAGAAATTATGAGTCTCGCCCGTGTGAGATTTTCGAGCCAAGCTCGACTTCAACGGGCAAGCTCCAATATTTCAAGTATTTGAGAATGCTATATTTGGGAATAGTTCATACAAACTAAATGCGTTAAACTTCTTTATGAAAACTGCACACACGTAATTGCGTTAAAATCGCTGTGAAATTAGGCGATCTGAATGAGCGCATTCGCGTCGAAAATAAATCGAGAATCAAGGGGGTTAAACAGCGCCGTATCAGGGTAACGTCAGTCCTTCGCTTACATTTTATACACGTAGATAAATCCCTTCATTTGGATTCCTGATTCTTCGATTCCTCGTTACGATCTCGCCGGGTCGTAATCGCCGACGACTTCTGTATTCCTTAGCTACGGCTTATCCTCATCGTACGCTGTGGTTTCTCTTACCGCACCAGAGCATGAAATGTCTGCCGCATATATGCATATATGCACGGTAATGTCCAGGAGATACCCGGCGTACCTACGTGACGTCCCGGGGGCGCAGATGTCGTATCAGAACATTAGCATCAGTCTGAGGACGCTCGATGATTTTCCAACGGCATCGCGGTAACATTCTCCCTGCTATCTTCCGACGTCGCGGGATCTTGATGCGCAATAGAAGTCAAATGAATCTCGCGGAGACCGCGACGTTGGGCTTCGCGGGAAATAATGCGGGCTTGACGAATCGATACCCCCGAGATTAAAGAGTCAGGGGTGCTCGAGAGCGCCGCTGTACGCATCACTCCGAGTCGAGAATCTGGCCCTGCGTTAAACCCTTTCTACAACACGGTAGGAGTTGAGACGGTAAAATAGGTTCAATTTCAATTCTAACGATACTATTCACTCCTGGTTTAATCCTGACGATGCCTCGAACTTCTGTTTTCACTGTTTCGACATCGTAATACGGAGGCGAATCAATGATTATCCGCACTTGCGTTATGAATCTGTGTAGATCGGCGGTACATTTTTTTCCCGAGGGAATAAAGAAAATTTCGGCACAGGAGGTGGGCGGAGTCGCTGCTTAAAATAACGAGTCATCAGCAGAGTTTAATCACGTGGAAACGAGATTCGGGGTTTCCGGCAAAACCGGTTTAACCGATTCCAGGTTATTTAACAATTAAAATACCCGCGCCGATGATCGGTCTTGGATTACGGAATTTCCACGACGCTGATGAAAAGATTCAGCGATTCTTTTAAGAAGATGTAAGGCCGCGCGTGTCGCGCGGTTCCCACGCTTATTTCGTACGCATGCCGTGGAGTAAATTTCACTGGGGAGTTTCGAGGAACTGGGTTAGGATTTGAATTTAAACGAAGACCCTATCCCACTTGCGCGCGCGCTGCACCGACGTCGTCGGCGTTGAATCTTCCGGTTTCACCGCGTGTGCAAACGGCAAGTGCCGGAAACTATTTTTAGACATGTCGAGGGAAAAGCAGCGTGCGCTCGCTTCGACTTCCGGCGCATGTCGCGTAAAACAGCGCAGCGGCACCGAGCGTGTAGAGAACGTATCGTAAAATCGGGGACACGTGGTGGAAGAACCGCATCGGACAAGGTAGAAACTCGATTGGTTCACCTATCGCAAAAAAAAGAAGAGAGAAAGATAGAGAAAGAGAGAGAGAGAGAGAAAAAAATGTTTGATCCGCGGTCGCGTTTGCCAACCGATCCGAGATCTTTATTTCTCGGCTGGCGGAACCGCGTCGATTCGCAGCGAATCGCGTCGACTGAACGGTTCGGAATCGGATCCGGTTGCCCATTTGCCGGCGCTGCTCGCCGTAATCTCGGCAGTTTCTCACTTCGCAATGTTAAATAATTCCGTAACTGGGTCTCGCCACTTGGAGGTTTTCGTTAAAGAAAAGTTGCCCCTAATTTCATTCGGGGCAGCTTCACGACCGTAGACTGTCCACGTTTCACCCCCCCCCCCCCCCCCCCNCATCCATTGTCGCGTCGGCGGCTTCTTCTCTCGCTTCCCGTTTCTTTGTAAATGTTCTCGAGTTGCGCACGCGAGCGCTTCGTTGTTTCCGGAGTTTTGGATTTTAGTTGCCATCGGGTCTCACCCGATGTTGCTTCGGAGTTTACGGATTCTTCGCGTATCCTTTCACGGATCCCCTTCCCGTGGACGTTTCGTTACACATACATCGAGACAGAGGATGAGGGGTAGGGAGTAACGCAGACGGTTTACGATGCGATCAACGTGACCGTTCGGTCTGGCCGAAACCCAATCTCCTCCGCGTCGTTCTCGCAGCCCTCTTAGTTCAGGGTGTCGACAGAAGTCGCGCCGGGGTGGAATAAATTCCGACGCTATTAGGGTGACATTAAAAACGTGAAATTCGCCGAGTTACGCTGGCTAGCCCTCTCTCTCATTCTCCCGTCCTTCTGCCACTAGCCCACTAGCGATTCACCCCCATTCGTTACCGCTTCTTTCTTCTTCTCCGGCGCATTAGCGCGGGAGCGTTGAACCGAAAATTCATGGGCTCGTTAGAAACATAGCGCGGAAATTCCACGGCGACAGCGACCGCTTTCAACGTTGCTATTCGTTACCGCGTTTCCTTCTTACGACTTCCTGTCGACCAAGAAATATTCATCGGCGACAAGCCGGAATTAATGCTCGCCGTTTGTCTCGCTTCGAAGCCCAGCGACGTTCGTTTTAATTCGATCAAAATAGTTTCGCGCGTGTATGCATGAATGAGACTTGGATGCGCGTGTGTGTGTATGTGCGTGCGTGTGTGCCTGTGTGTTTTTATCGAATTTCAAGTGAACTGCTTTCAATATATCACTCCTATAGTGCGCGATGACGGACGAATATTGAATTTAGTTTTACGCCCGGCTGTCGGCGGGAATTTGTGAATGAAATTTCGAGGCGTCGGAATAGAAAAATGCATGAACATCAGCGCAATCAAGTATGTACGAGATGAGAAGGCTCGTATTTAAGTCACGTCCATACGCAGTGACAAATCGTGCGTGAAACCGATCGGCGGTCTCTGTGCATGCCCGATTCGTCGAATCGGGAATCCGCGCTAAGGCAGATTCACGATCCCGAGGATTCGTGCTTCTTCAAGAGTGAGATTCGGCAATGCCGAAAGTCTGTGAAGTCAAACCCACATCGTAACTTTCTTATCGGGTCTTTTTCCGCACACAATGCAAGTATCTTCAAACAATTCTAATCACGCTCGAAGGGGAAGAATAATTTGCTGGCACGGCAAATTTTATGCTGTCCTCTTGATGCGCCACCGAAAACCTGATATTGTGGAATCTTACAACCTCTTTAAGAATGAAAGTCACAAGATCTCATCTTTGCATTGACATCATAATTTTACGAGGGAAAAGAAGAAAAGAGAAGAGGAGACATTTTTCGATTCAACCCGTAAACCCGATCAGAATGTTAAGGGTTACCCGGTCAATTAAAAGAAATTGGCGGAATTGCGATCTGTAAGATCTCTAAGCGGAGTCACACAGGACCTATGTGAAACGTAGTTTCCATATCTAAAGGGACGTCGAAAACGAGCGTTGAACGGAATCGTGAGCGAGTCGGCGGCGTCGAATTGGCCGGCGAAGAATCACGCGCATTTCGCGAGCACGGCCGGTTGAAGGGCGTTGAAACTGCGTCACGCGCAAAACAATTGGAATATCGAGTTTTGACGTAATGCCACGCGCAATCACTTTTCAACGAAAATTTCTGGTTACACCTCCGGCTGGCGTGCCGGCCGACACACGTATTCGGGTAATCGACGAGTGTGCGGAGTGCCTCTCGATAATTCGACGAGCTGCGAATTCCCGCACATGCACGTGCCGAGCAAAGGTAAACGATGTACACACAGTGTCCTCCGATCTGCATTCAATTACCGCTAATCCTATTGGTGAATAAATGGCGAGACGTCAGCGCTCAGAAATAGCCGTGGAGGCAAACTCACCGATTTGCACGCGCCGGATAACGCGTTAAACGAGTGCTTCCGGAGCGAAATACGCGGCTCTTTCGAAGCGCTTCCGACTGCTCTTCTTTCTCTCTTTCTCTTACGAGCACGTGGAGGAAACGAGAGATGTTACCGAGTAAGAATTTAATTCCGCGCTTATCAGTTTATCGCCACGATTTTCACGGATCTTCCCCGGCCGCGCGGAGAGCGTTACACGAATGACAGCGATATCCGTTATCCCCGCGCCCGTCCCGGCGATTCTTCTCTCCCGCGAATTTCAACAATGATTTGCATCTGCAGGTGGAGGCGCAACGAGTTATTCCCCGGGGAACATAATTCGTCCGCCTCGGCGGCGAAATTTGTTCGTAGGGACGGTTACTATCCCGAACTTGGGAACAAGTTTCACAAAAGACTCATGGTAGTACGAGAGCGGCTCAAGGGATGGGGAAAGGGGGAAGTAGTGGGGCGCTTCGCGCCATCCCGCTCCCCGCGCGGATAGGATGGATGTATTGTCCTGAAATGCATCGCTTCCGAAGTGTACTCAAAGAGCTCCACGTACGCGCATAGATAATGCACCAGCACTTCTCTATCTTTTTTTTCTTTCTCACAGCGTGCTCCGCGCGCGCAAAGAGTGCGTATATTAGTATACATTATGCATATACATGTAGAGGGGCCATATTTCCCAGGAAATCTGGAACGTTGTCGTAGGGAAAGTTTAATAGAGTTTATGTATCGCGCGACCAGTCACCTCGAACTCCACCGCCTTTGCGGGAAAGGCCGCGTGTTGAAAATCTCGTGAGAGCTTCCGAACTTCGATATAGCTCTTATTACGATGCATTTCGTCGTCTCTATCAGAATCGCCGAAGAATTAATATCATATTATGGGCCGAAAATGAAAGAGGAAAAGAGCGGGAGGGGATGTGGGAGGAGTTTGTCGCCGACTTCTCCTCTGTAGACGCGGAGATTGATTTACCTTCGCGTGAGTGCTCTCTACATTTTTGGGAGTGAAGCTTCACATCGAACGAGTGCGAGTTCACTTCGAGCGATCGCTCGAAAATACTGTCATTTGGAGTGACATTTTATTTGTCATAAGAGTGAATGTTGCACTCGATTGGAATGAATTGGATTTGATTTCAAGAAAGAACTCTTCTAATTTACATTCTTCAGCCCCTTTCTTTCATCGCGTTGTTCTTAAAGTGTCATTGATGGTTTTCAAAGTTTTCACAGGCACTCTCTGGTGAGAGAATTCACTCCGTGAAGATGAAAACTCACGCCAATTTTCGAGTTACCCCGGCTGTCACTCCATTTCTCAAGCGGAGATTTCACTCGGAGAAATTCCGCGAGTATCATTCAATTTTCACGCTCGCGCCCTACCTGCCCTGTAATTTCCAGCAAACGCGATGTTTCCCAGCGATTTTCCCCACAAGTGTCATCACTATTGATGCAAAGGGGAGATCGTTCGTGCGTATCGGGAGCGACATCGCTCATCCAATTGCAGGCGAGGCGAGAGGGAGAAGACGAAGTCTCGGCGGTGGCGGCGCTCCGTTGACGGATTCGCCGGGAGTACGAGTTCAATTTTCCAATTTCCCGGACTGTCACTCTCCCCTTCGCGGGCGTTCGCCCGGAATATTTCCCCGATTCACCGACACCGTAGGCGCGGCGCCACGATTCCTTCTCTTTCCCGTGGCGCTTCGTCCCGGTTATTTAAGATTCCCGCGGGCGCTCCGTCTTCTGTTTTAAAAATCACTCCCATCCGCTTAGTATGCCGGGATGGCTCGCGCTAGTCGACTGTGATATTGCCTTAGAGCGCGCGCTATTCTCCCTCTCTCTATCCTTGTGCCCTCGCACGGCCGTCCCCCCCGTTTTTCATCCAACCCCCATCGGCATCGTCTCTTTTCGTTCCTCCCGTCTCCCGGCTTTTACTCATTCGATCCCGCATGTCGGGATTCAGAAGGCCCTCGGGCGTTCAGATACCGATATTACTATATCCTCGGATCCCGGCGCATTTAAGTCCTCCTCTTCGATCCCCAGATTTCCGGATTTCAGATACCTCGTTCACCCCTCCGAACACCTACATCCCGCCGAGGATCTTCCACGGAGACGCGTGATACACGCGATTACGTAAAAACGTGAGGGTGCGACACGCGATATTGAAACACGCGCTTGTACCTGAATCATTTCCGCTGCGATCGAATAATTGCGCACTTTTAAAGTGGCATTTCAACCGGTTACATCCTTTAAAAGCGTGACAACGTTATTAAGAGATGTCAGTGGAGAACTTGCAGCCTTCATAAATATTTGCGTGCTCGCTGGACGGGGGAGGGGCGGAGAAGCGTCGCGGAAACGGTGGTATTTTCTATAGCGGAGGAAGTACCCGATATCCTTAATTATGTCACTTAGCCGCACGGCCGTGACATTTTCCGATAATTACCCAGAAATCCATAGAGCATGTCCCGACAAAATAAAAGGAGTCGAGGTAATTGATGGTATCGGTGAAACAGCCTAGACGAAGTTTCCCCGGCGAGGGGCGAGCTCGGGTTAAAACTCAGCGACTCGGTAACTATTTGATTGAACCTGCCGGAAACTTTTGCTTCTTAATGCATGGGATCTAATGAAAGCTCGTTACCGCGCGCGCCGCGCTTTTACATCGGCGATCATAAAAATAATGTCCGCGATCGCGCGAGGAACGGCCCGTCGCCGCGCGCGTCATCATCTTTCCTCCTCGCTCGTCGTGAATAGCTATCGGTATTCGATATTCACTTTACATAGGAAGCGGCATGAGAAATTACACTTGTAAATATTTCACGGCGAGGGCGAATAAATGCTCCGCCCGCTCTTTCTTATTTTTATTCCGCCGGCATCGTCGCGTTTATGAAGGGGGTCGCTTCAGGAACTAACAATTCAAGATCGTGGAATTGGAAATCCCGGGGAATCAGAATTCTATAAATTCAAGGACCTAACAATAGCGCGCGGTGTGAAGTATGTAATTCTGAAATGCGTATCCGAAATTCGAAAAATTCGCTAAGCCGAATGAGCGCGCGCGGATATGCGTGTGTTAACGTGTGTCAAAGTGTCAAATAGAGGGAAAGCGTTAAAAACGATGTACCATTTTGTATCGGGCTATAAAACCCCGTTCAAAGCGTAGAATTAAAATTTACACACATTGACGCCATGGAGTGCCACGGATGCTAAGCGGCAATATTTCTCTACTAAAATACAGTGTCGTCTTTTTGAAAATTATCACGTATTCTCTCGCAAGTAATTACTTTTTAAGAAGTTGGAACAATAATGTTTCAGGAAAATAGATTTCAAAACTGACATATCCATGATATTTACCAAAAAATTGTCAAAAGATGAAATAATAGCCCTGACATTACATTATTTTGTACTTTATTATGTAATAATATATAGAAAAAAAATGCTAGATTCGAGCAAATAACCGCTCAAACATTCCTTAACAAATGTTTACTTGGAAGATATTTTACTTGCTTCAAATAAATATTATGTGATAAATATTTGTAGTAAAGTAAAAATATTTGTGCTAAAGAATATTGGAGCAACCATTTACCTGAATTTAGCACTTTTTTCTGCATGCAAAAGATTTGAGGATAAAGGAAAAACAATTAGAACGCAGGAGTGTACACGCGGACGGACGGAGGATCGGAATGAAGGTTCAATCGCGAGCCTGTCGATAATTATGCTGAAGTTATATCTAGGAGAAACACCACCGACCGTCCTTGTCCCGCGTAATTCCCGCGATGAGGGCCGCACAGTAACGGAAAGTTACTTTCGTTTAATTGGATATGGGCCATCGAGAAGTTCCCGTCTAGATACCGATAGATTCGCCGTGATAGCGAGCTCCAGCCAGCATCCCTACAACTCCACGCTGACAGGAGTCTGACGAAACGTGACGAGCTAAAATCCAATTAGCGGTAATTAAGGTTTCCACGTGGCTTCACCTAAGATGCCGAATTTTCCCGTCCCATCGGTCCGATTAACCTCTGTAAGAGACACCGGAGGCGTAATTATAATGCACACATAACTTCGATTCCCAGTGTTCGCACAACGCTGTGCGCGCGATCCATCCATTAATGTGTCCTCGGATAACGTGCCAAATTATGAGCCATTAATTATTGAAAATGCCCATGTATAGAGGTTTCTTTAATTAATAACTAAAAGTTTGCGTATTATTTGCAAAATGGTGCGGAACTTTTTTGTTCAGAATGGTCTAATCTACACGTATGTGGCAGTTATTATACTAGCGACAGACATCAGTGAAACTGTTGCTATGTACAAGTTTGCCCCTATTGGTCTGGGACACCCTATATAAATATATGTGTATGCACTCAGCCATATGTGATATACAGACTCAAAAGTTCAAGATCTCAGGTTCGAGCCTCATCAGGATGAGCGTGCTTTTCAAGTACGATGTACATTTAGCCAATTGAACATAATTAAAAATGTTTGAGGTAAAATCATTGACAATAAGACTTAAGAATATTTAAGATAATAAATAATGTTTTTTTCCTACTGTTTCCACAATCAGATTTTCCAGATGGAAACAGTCACTGCTATTGACAGACTTTTTCAGCGAAATTTTACCGATAGAACCCTACAATTCTATATTTCTAACTCCCTCCGTGACTATTGACTACCTCGCACTGATTGCACTTTAGAGAGCGGGTAGTTTCTCCTTGGTTCCCCGAGGATTTTCAGTCCCTGAATCTCCGATTCTTTGAAAATTCGTAAAATCGTTTTTACATCCTTAGGATATCGGAATTATTATCATATTTGCAGAATCTAGAATACAGCGTTTCGCTCGCGGTTCACCGCTTTGTTCGAAGTTTCAATTTGTTGCGCGAACTCTCTTCTATCGAGGATTCAAATAAACGAGCTCGTAAATCCTCAATCCTCGTAGACATCCCGAATCAAGTCCATCCACTTTCGTGGTTCAAACTACCGCGCGACGATAACTTCGCACCCCAACTGAGACGAGTCCTCCCCTACGTGTCGGAGGGTGACTTTTTATGACCACGATAGGGGGGACTTTTTAGCATTAAGTGCGTAATAAGAAGGAGGAGTTTTATTAACATCTATAAGTCATTTGCTGCGGCGAATAAAGATACCATAATGGCCGTGTAATGAAGTCACATTAATGCACCCAAAGAGCCCACCAATCCCCTTAAACCTAAGAATTCTCGCTCTTTGATAAATTATGAGGAATCTGAAATAAAATAATCTACTCCGACGTGTTTTCTCAACAAGGAACTTTCCTGGTTAATGATCAGAGAGCACGATAAAAAATTTTGAAAGACGGATTTTAACGATATCGATAAATACAGAGTAGTTCTGAATTGTTAGTCTGAATTGTTAATCTGAAATCCAATCGAAATTTTGACCCTCCGTTAAATCATTAATTTTATAACATAGTAGAAGCTAAGATAGCAAAATAAATTTAATTTCAATTCAAATAATACATATAATACAACTCCAACTTTAACCTTGGTATCTTAAATTTCTGTTTTCACTGATTTCGCTATTTCCTCATTAAAGTTCAATCTGTAGAATTAAAGATTCAAGAGAGCAGTTAACAAGTGTCAGTATCGTCAATGTAAGTTTTTATTAGTCTATAAGCCTTAAGTAGGCGCAAACTACAAGCGTTAGAATAGCATCAAAATTTCGACTCGGGAAGTCAATAATACCTTGAAAGTTGCGGTGCAATATTTGATATTATATGAAAACAGAAACGAACAATATTTGAAAAGTAATATTGAATGAAATTGAAAATAAATTTCTTCCCGTGAGTGAGAGAGAGGGCAAATACTGTCATTAGTTTTTTTTTTTAACAAACGGAAATTGCTGATATCAAAATAGCCCGAAACTGATCGACGGGTTTTAAAACCAAACTCGTTTTTTTCTCGTTGTAATGCACAACACAGCGCTTTCGGTAAATGTTGAAATTATTTCAAACATTTGCCAATCTTCGATCGGCTTTTTTCCTATTTTTTTTTTCTCTAAATTAGGATCGATATTTCCAGCTTGCATTTCGCGGAATGAAAATTCCCGGGCTGCATCCATATCCGCTCGAATTTTCGGGCAAAAATGAGACGTGCGGTTTTTCAACGGTAAAGACAATCCCACGAGCGGTCGGCGTAAAACGATCCGCGGCGGAAGTAAATCGTATGCGCGATATCGCTCGCGGCGAATGAAGCAAATTCGAAACACGAACCTACCGTGACTCCGGCAATTCGTTCGTTTTATGGTCAGCCCCGTGGTGGATTCATGTTGCGTATTATACGATGCGTTTGTCGCTGGAAATTTCACATGCCGCCGCAGCAAGACGAATGGAGGCGTCGGCCGTGCGTTGCATTAATAACAAGCCGCGCTTGGTGAAAAAAGAATTGAAAAAAAATTACACATTTTTTCGATCACGTAGCAGCTTAATATCACCGTCTGCTTTATGCAATCGTGCATGCACACGTTTTGTAACGCGTGACAGTCGCATAAAGTATCTACGTGCGCACCGGTCATATTTAAAACGGACGTATCGCGATGTAACGACGGAATTGGAATGACAATTAAGATTCTTAATCGCCAATCGAAACGAAATCTCGCAATTGAAGCTCGTCGTTCAGTTCACACGTGAAACTCATTAAATCAAGCTGTGCAAAATCCTCAGTAACTTTTCTCGCCGTGAGAAACGAGAAGCTAAAACTTCGTATGCAAATATCTGCGAAGCATTGCGTGAAAAATCTTCGAGGGGATATATATATCTTTCTCTTTGAAATCGACACAAAATTCCTTGTACATCTCAGGGTAGAACTATTTTGAAAAGATCGTCCCGAATCGCCCGCACAATTGTCCAATCAATTCTCGGCGGGCTGAAATTTTCAAAAAGCCGGAATCCCTTTTGCAGACCAGCTCGCAGGTACGCGCCGGCCGGTGGAAGTCTGAATGGCGCTTTAATATTGAAAAGATCATCCAATAGCTTTGCTGTATCATATCGACGAACTCCGGTTGCAGCTACATTAAAGATGCTCGTGGGATACGACGAAGTTTCGATACTCGTCCAAACGATCCTCCACCTCAGCGTTTCTAGTAAGTGTCACGTCCCCGAAGCAACGCCAGAATTATTGATAACCAATTCCTAGTCAGATCTAGCGTCCCGTGAGAACAGACGGGAGGAGGTGGCTTTTCAAATTGCGCTCTGAATCCTCGGATATATCTGGAAGCCCGGGTAATTGGATTCCTGGGTCATCAGATCTCTGAGTTCTTGTACACTTAGGGAGGAATCTTCGAGTTCTCCGATGCCTCGAGTGCACTCTCAACTTCCTACGTATTCCGTCGCTTATCGAGATCATTTCTTTTCTCCCTCTTTTTTTTCTCTTGTACGCAAATATTTGACTCGAAACGGGCGAGAAAGTTTTCGCTAACGAGACGACTCTGAGATGCAAGAGTGTGACACAATTAACGAAGGGTGTCGAATAATCCCAACCACCCTGCGCAGGCCGAAGACATTCCTCCTCATCTCGGGGGAGACCGGGAAAAGATTCAATTAACCGAGTCACAAGCTAAAATCCGGGGACTGCGGGGAGAGGATGCGCACGTGACAATTACATGTGCAGCAATATGACGCAAATAACAGAATCGGCCGCGTCAGATCGGACAGACGCCGCAGTGAGAATTGGGAGAAAGAGAGAGAACGTGCGCGCGCGCGTTGGAAATATGGTTGGGAAGAATCGCGGAAGGATCGATAGGGAAAGCGCAGTGAGCGTGACGCGAGTCCCGGGGACTCGTTACGATAATTGGACTGGCGTTAATTTATTTTAGCGGATCTACGGAGAGAGAACGGCGCGCGACCGGGCCGCCAGCACGCGAAATAAGTTTCAATTTGGGATAACGAATTTCCATCCCGCAGCAACGTCACCGAGACACGGCAATGCGCCGTCCGGTCCGGCGATACCGGCAATAACTTAATCGTTATCAGAAATCGTATATTTTATATATCAATCTCTGTAAAACTAAACGATCCATAATTTTGTAATTCTTTATAATATTTCTACGTCTCTTTTATCGTCTTCTTGTTTTTCAATAAAACCGTGAGTTTCGTCATTAGAATTAAAAACGTAATATTGGGAGCCGTTTTCGCTTATGATGTATAAATAGTGTGAACTGTGACTTCAATTATTTCAGTACGGTCGATCTTTTCCTAATTTCATACACACGTAGATCATGTTTCGATTAATATGCTCGTAAAATTTGAGGAGATCCCTACGAAAATAAATTTACCGGACCGACTACCTTGAGGCGACGATTCCCGCGCGCGATAAACAAAATTGGCGGTGCTTCCGCCGGGGAGATACCGTAAAGGAGAAACGAGTTCTCTTCTTATGCAGATAGCGCGCGCTAATTTCGCGACTTTAATAATTCGCGATAATTTGCCGCGACGATTTGGACTCGCCGCGGCTGAATCGTCGAATCCTCGAGGAGCGCGTTGAACGCGCTTAAAGCCCGATTAAATTCCTCCAGGCTCGCCGGACGTGTGTGTGCGCGCGCGTGTGAGTGCACGTGTGTGTCTATTCGGTGTGTCAAACTGTTATCTCACGGTGAAACAACAATAACTTTCGCGCTCACTCAAGAGAAACAACTGCGAAAGCGCGACCGGACCGCGCTTCCGGGACTTTCCGTTTCAGGACTTTTTTCCTCTCCCTCTTTATTTTTTTTATCCCTTCGTTATCCACATCTGAACGCTTTGAATGGCGCTCACCAGCAGAGCGTGTATCCACCCTTTCCTTATCAATTCCCTCAAGATCAGCCGCAATTCCGGTCGAGACACAACGCGCGCGTTCGCTCGCTCGCTGAACGACATTATCATCCGGTGCAGTTAAAAGCGCGAAAGAGCGATCTCTCTCTCGAAGCAGTGGCGTGACGTCCCACGGGGGACCACGTCCCGGAATGACGGCGATAGCACGAGGAGCTAATCGCCGGGAAGCGGAATATCGGCCGACGCGTTGCCGGGCACGTGCTAACGCGAGCGCCGACGTCGTCGTCGTCGGCGTCCCGGGGTGAATTATGCGACTTGGCGAGCTCCCGGCTGGTCCTCCTTGCAAGTGTAACATGCAGAGAGCCATAAACCATTCATCGGCCGTGCTGGAACCGTAGATAATGTATCGGCCGCGAGCGGCCGGGCGAGCAAGCGGCCGACTCGGCGAGCGAGCGAGCGTCGACGCGATTGAACGCGCCGTCGCGTCACGTCGATCGATCAATCAACGTTAAATGGCCATCAAATGGCCCCGCGACGCAACGAACCCTGCCGACGCCGCCGCCGTCGCGAATTTGTAAGCGCGGACAGCTGGCCGCGTTCCGGACTCGTTCGATTCGCCGGCGACGACGAGTGCTGATTCACTCCGAAAATTTCACCCTCGGATGATCTCTCGACGCGCGTTACGTTTCGAGGCCCCCCCCCCCCCCCCCC
>NW_014555639.1:1680493-1752561 GCF_001313825.1 Dinoponera quadriceps
GGGAGACTCGCGGGAAGACCGATTTCATTCCCGCTTTGTTCGGCCGCAACCGGGCGCAATTGAAAGCGGTATCAAATGAAAGCTTATGAAAAGAACATCGAGAAGGTGGTATTATGACCCTTGCTGGTGTTACAACCTCCCTTAATATCTCTCCACTATTAAGTGACGAATTCTAGCGAATACCTGTGAAACCATTTATTTAGCAGTTCAAGTAATTAAATCTTGGATCTCAGAGTTATATTATATATTATATAATTGTATTGTATTATTTACTTTCTTCAGTGAAATTATCTCGCAATAATCACTGGATCCGTTTGGTCCGTACGATTTATCTAAATTATTTAGTAACAGCTACCAAATTTTGTTGCTTGTTACTAAATCCCTCTTTCAATTAAAAGAATAGGTGGTATTACGGCCCTTGTAGATATAATGGTGTAATATCTTCACTATTAGGTGGCGAATTCTAGTGATTACTTACGTAATCGTTTATTTAATAGCCCGCCGTTACTATTTTGCAAACAACCACGCAAAGTTTCGAATTAACGAATCAACACAGAAGCACGCTACCTGCGCATTTTAGCTGATTACTATTATAGGGGAAAAATCTCAGATCGTGCGATTAAATAAGCACCGGACTAAGATTTGTTTATTTCCTTTACTCAAACCACGTAACCTACGCAATGACAGTCGCGAATTGAAGTAAGCAACGACTTGCGTCGAGATCGAGACAACCAATCGGTATCATGGAAAAGAGGCGACAATAGACTTTCATACATTTATTTTTCAGATTGTCGTTACATTTTATATGACACTGTCTCGAACAAGTTTTGATTATTTTTCTCATATTTTCTTCGTATTTCTATTTTGTTATTCTATATGATAAATATGAGTGCCATATGAACTATTCACGAAGGGGATGCAAACTTTACAAATCGACTGGTGAAGTTTCTGCCAAATTTACGTACATCTATCTATCGGGATAGTTTTACAGCTTTCCTAGCGGGGTGGCTAGTTTAGATTTAGATTTAATACCCGAAAGGCGTCGTCGCAGCGATTCTCAAGTTTTAGAAGAAATTTCGGACGGCGCCGCTACGGCGCCCCTGGGGAACATAAAGGGTTAATATATTTGCGCGACGAAGAGGAAATGTGGCCGTCACTCGATCGCTCTTTTCGGTCTTAATATATCGACTAATAGTAATAGCGGCTCACAGCGGTTGGGCGATCAACAAGGGAGGCAAAAACCGGATGATAACAATAATAATAATAATAATAAAGCAGAGACGCTGGGCTTTGAGGATGCGGTTGACAGGATCGGTCGCGGTGCTGTTCGGTTCCTTAGTTTCCTCCGGCGCGGTAACGGCAGTTGCGATAGTAATCTAGGGGAAGTTTGTCGGGCCTGCCGCTAGCTTTTGAAGGGTGCATGTGGCGCGGCACCGGGATCGATCCGTGAGAGGGAAGAGCGACAGTGGGAGTGCTGAGGTCGATGGTCCATTAAACGTGGATCGCGCCAAGAGGCAAGTCGCACCGGCGACGACGTACGACGACGTCGACGTCGGCGACGGCCGGAGTGCTGAAATTGCGACGTCGTCGGCGTTGACTTTATTAACCCTTTGCTGCCGCCCTTGGAAACTCCAATCATCGGATTTAATTGTTGTTGCGGCGCGTTTTTGCCGCTACCAAGCCGCCGGTTCTCTCGGCCCCGACAGCCATTGTCTCGCCCGGGGGGAAAATTCATTTTTCACACGAGGAGGCGATCCACGTGAATAAATAATTGAAGTCTCGCACGCGTCAGCCGGGTGACAGCGAATTTCGATTAGCCCGGCTTCTCGGTGAATTGAACTCAATACGGAATCAAACTCCGTCGGGCACAAGAAGTGGCCGCGGTTAGTCTTTAACGGCGCTGGAAATAAGTCTCTCAGGCTTCGCCGGTACGCTTCCAAGAGGATCAGAATTCTCTCCCCCCCCCCCTTCTCCCAAGAAGCGCTAAATTCAGAATTAACTTTCCGCCTTGGTGAAAATTCGATTTCTCTGAAGTGAGGAGAACTCGGCGCGGCAAGATGCACTTTCACTGGAAAAATCTACTTTCCGTTACACAATAGCGCGTCCAATTTCCGATACTTTAGCGTACTTCTTGCCGCCTCGCAGCATGGCCATGTGTATTTAAACGCGCAAGCGCGCCGTATCAAACGTCCCGGGCATTTTTCCCGCATTAAAACGCGAATAATTTATTCTCAGCGAGGCGGAGAAACTTTCCGTCCGGTTCGCTTGTTTGTTGCCACTAATTCGCGCGATATAAATTCGCCGTTTCCCTCATAACAGCCACTAGTTGTTAATTAATAACTATCTCGCGCGTGTACATTCTAACACCGAGACACGTGAATGGCCGGCGAAACAGCGGTGTTACCGAGTCGACGCTCGGCAGCAGCACGTATTAATTGGAGAATCAACGCGTGTTACATGTATCATACATAGCATATCCACGCGTGCACCACGCGTATATGTATTATATGTATTTTACACATGTATATGTATATATAAATCCGTAGAATTTAATTACGTTTCACCAGCATCCTACTGCTTTTTGTAGCAGCACCCGGGGTGCAGCGGAGGCTTGAATTTGTAGGGTCGCGCGGATCGTGTTGCAACGATGTTACGTCCGACGGGGAATTGTATTTTAGAGCGTGGTCCTGGCCGCGTCGTAATTTTTTTTTAACCGCCTGGACACTCGACATCGTTACGTGTATGGGTGCGTGTCGTGCAGCCGGTCAGCACACGTTGGCAAATTTGAAAGTGCGCCGAGGACACAGTCGGGCGGTCGAACGACTCGTCGTCGAATGATTCAGTCCGGTCGAAACGACTTTTCCCGCGAACCTTGTCCGCCGAAAGCTGTGGCGAATATTCCGAATATACACTCGTGTGCACGCGCGCGTGAAAAATCGCGGCGGGCCTTCGGGTCAGCTCTGACTTACGATGCTTTCACGGAAATTTGACGCGATTGAATGAACCGCCGGCACGAGAGCTCGTATAGAAAATTACTTGGAATCTAATTGGGATCCATTCCGGCTTCCTAAAATAATTATGGATTCCAGCTGGGAAATCTGTCTATGCAGCTTCTGGTTAGAATTGTAATGTTTCAAACATACGATTTTCTAAGTGGGAACATAAACAGATCATAGTTGGTTACTGCCAACGTTTCTCCCAAACATTCTTTCTGATTTCAGTTTTAGACTCAAGAAAATATATGGAACACTTGAAGTGTATAGAGAAAGAGATTTTTTAGGTTTAATAAAATTTCTTTAATTGAAACAAATTTGTCTTTTGAAGTGGAACAAACAACCGAATGATGTAGATTCGTTTGTGTAACGAACGAATGCTTGATTCAACAAACGCGCGCACTGCATATTATTAAACAGAGGAACAGTTAAAAATTCAACTCCCGTTTATTAATCTATTAATTTGATATTTGGTCAAACTGTCACTCGACTTTGACGATAACAGTCGCACGCGACAGCATATCGAGGAGAAAGTACTAAAAAATTTATTTGTGGGAAATATAAAGTTTATTTCACAGAAATAAACCTTATTTCCAAAGAATAAACCTTATATCCTACAAATAAATTTTTTAATATTTTTTCTCAATATCAATCAACATTGCGGAGTAAAAGCTTTATCTTATGTTTGGAATAAGAATAATAATTAATGGGATAATCTATTTTGAGACAATTTTGGATATTCTAATCTGAATCTATGCTGTAAACGGAAAAATCTGAGAAAATTTCTATGCGAGAACGCGGAATCCGAGAGAGCGAGTGGCTTTTGAGCGATCTTGTACGAAGGGAGGATCGTTACCCAGGTAATTAGTCGAGCGGAAAATATGACCTGTATTCACCTAACTATTGTAGCCATCTTTAGATCGATGACTCTCTTTAGAGACGCGGTTGCCCGTTAAACGATGCATACGTGCATCCATCAATGGTTAGAGTTCCATAAATGTTCCACTGTTCGAACTCCATTATACTCCGTAAATTAGCGAACACGTCGCTTTAATTAATAATAACCTCTCACGAAACGATTATTTCAGTTCGTAATATATTATTATTATTAATCCGTCAGTCAATTGTAAAAAAAAAACACAATTGGTATTGAGTAACGGAGAGCGCTCGGATTTCTGATTTCTCGAATATCCCATTTTTGAATCGGCGAATCTTCGTTGTTTCAACTTTCCAATTTCCACGGGGGATTTTCCCGTTAATGTTTATCACCGATATTCCGAAATGTATCTTCCCTTAATATAACTTTATCGGAACCCTTATACACTATAAATCGTTAGAACTTACTACCCAAAATAACTTGATAAATGCTGATCTTACGGAAAAGCGTTTCCGAGGAAAGTTTTACAACTTTGAGATAACATTCATAATCAGAGCCTTCAAATACTTATACATATTTACTTTCGTGAAAAGCTATCATGCCTTCATAATCACATTTCTTTTTTTCTGGTGAAAACGACCTATTTTATTAATAATCACATTCGAACTATAAGTTTAACTATTTTTTTACTAGTAAATTCCTTTAATTCAATGAGCCAGACCGCTAGTTCATACGTTAAAAGTTCATATATTTGTGAAAGTTATGACCTTTTTCGTAACCAGCACACGTATGTACCGAAGGCACAAAAGGGTTAATCGATTCTTCTGGTCGCAAGTTTTCTGCTATTCTTCAAGCAGTTACTCCTCTTGAGGGAAATTGAGATAAATAAACCTAAAACCGCAGCGTTTGCCTTTAAACATCGGCACATCGGGGGAATAAACTCCGAGCAAATAGAATGTTGTCAGAAACGGAGAGAGGGAGAAAGAGAGGAAAAGAGAGAGAGAGAGAGAGAGAGAGACGAATGATAGCGAATTGCGGCGGTTGAAGCAGCGGTTTGTATTTGCGTAGGTCTCTTTTAGGGCTATCCAAATGTTATATGTAGTTTCTGAAATGAAATCGGTCTCCTGATGCGCCGTCGATCGCCGTCGTTTTGCGTGCTCACGAACACGGTCCCGTGCATTTCCGCATTTCCCATATTATAGCCGGCGCGGGGGTGAGGGGAGGGGGGAGGCCAAACGTAGGCATACAAAAGAGGACGTAACACGCGACGTTTCGTGAATTTCATTACCGTCTCCTAGCAGCGAAACGTGTGTTTTCCATCCTCGATCTCCCGTCGATGCATTACTGTCGCGGTCGTACGTGCTGTCGCGAATCAATAATGCTCAACCTCGCGTAATACCGCGCGACGCTCGTCTCTCCGCGAATACCCACCCCATTCTGCTCCATCCTCGCGGAGAAATGGCGCGTGTGTTTGGCGGAATTGTATCGTACGTCGCTCTGTGACGGTCGAAAGTATAACGCGGAAACAATTTTGACGAATTATCCTCTCGCGCGTATTCCACGACACGCGGCTTCGGGCTTCTCGTAGGGGACTTCCGCGCGAGCCGCGCGCCGCATTTCAATCGTCACGCAATCCAAACGGATTAGAGAGGAGTCTCGCGCGGGGATTGCCGAAAAAGGTGCAGACTCGGGAGGGATTTTACCTCCGCGCGTGTCTCATCAGTTTTTCACTACCTCCCCCTCCCCCCTTATAGGAGAAACGGGAGGAGCAGAGAAGAGCGACAACGAAGAATATCGCACTTTTCGCGCGGTTGGCGCAGTTTGCACCCCCCTTTTTTTACATATATATTTTTTTCAATCGAACGTGCAAACGAATTTATCCGCGGTGGATGAAATTCGAGGCTTTTCCGGACAGCGGCCGTAAATGTCGCGGGATTGCGATCGTAAAAATATGAAATAACCCCGCTTTACGGTGAAAGAGTAAGGGAGCTGCTCTCCTTCCGGCCCTTCGGCTCGGGCGGGCCTCGATCTCGTTTCGGTGTCGTCTTTTGGACCACCGGCGACGAGGTCGCGGATGTTCGGTTCAACTTTCAAAGCCCGCTTCGCAAACGCCACCGACGGACGCATTAACCCGACCGCCGACGGACGTCTGCGCCTACGAGTTCACCGCGATTAATGAACTCGGCGCGATGTAACCCGTGTACCGGCCGGCTACATCGACACACCGGCGAGTGTGCGCGTGTGTGTGTGCCGGTCGTGCTGCACTCGACAGGGTCGCAGGGCATACCGCGTTATCGATTAGATAGCCGATAAAACGAACGCGCGCGCTTCGGCAGTGTGCGTGCGAGCTCCCTCGCGTACAACGGCCTTCTTTGACACTTTGTGCAAACTGAAAGCTGCCGGGGAGCTTGATCGAACACAGCGATGCCCGTTGTCACTGGATGTACGTAACCTTGCCACGGAGATTGATTAAATTGCGAGCGCGCGTTTTTCCAAACTCTTCTCTCCGTCCGTCTCGCGCGAGCAGGCTGATTGCGACTCCCTTTTTAGGATCCGCAGTCCTCGGATCCTTCGAATCTTTTCCGCCCTGGTCGATCCGATATCTCAGCGCGATTTATCTCGCCGATCATCTTCGCCAATTTGGAGGAAATTCCACCTGGAGTCGAGAGGTCATGGGAACGCATTAAGGCGCCGCCCGGTGTCGAGGACGAGGAGAAGTCGCGGGGGGAGTCTCACCTCGAGCGTTACGAGCGATACGACGGTTGGCGGATAGAAAAACCGGGGAGGGGGGATGGTCCATCTCTCGGAGATCGACCGTCGTCTTTGACAATACTCGGCTTCCCCCTCGGGTTAGCCTGGATTCAGTTCCTTCGCTTCGCACGACTTATTCCCCGGATTATGATCTATACGTTATCCGGCCACGTAAAGCAAGAACCTTAAAAGAAGGTTACGGAAGTAGGTAATCTCTATTCAGATCGCTACATTCCCCGGGTGCACATTCTATTTACACATCGTAAATTTCCGGAGAGTTCTCGCGATATTCGCGCCGCGAGTGGAAGAGAGAAAGAGAGGGCGAAACGTTACACGCGGATCTCCCGAGGAGTTCCCCTCTCCTCTCCACGAGAATCTTAAAATACGTTTCAGCAGCCGTGGCGTACGTAAAAGACTGATTATTCGGCTCGGCTCACCGTTGCTCCGCTAAAAATTTTACAATCGTTACGGATCGGGCGCGTTATTCAACCGGTGAACCCCCGTTTGACCTTAGCCGTCGCGCGCGCGAACGCGCGTGCTCAGCAATGATTTTGCGGCTCGTATTGCGGAATTCAGCGCCGCCGGACGACGTGTTTTAAATCCCGGCGAGAAGGGAAACGCCGTATCATTGGCGGGCCGATAAAAACACAATCGCGGTTTACCTAACCGAGCCGGTCTAAATTATATGTTTCTCGATACGATCCGTACGCGGTTAAGGGCGGGCCCCGGGGGCGGTTTACCGGACGGAAGGGAAGAAGACGGCTCTTTTTCAGGCGGACATGAACGCACAGGTTAACTCAGACATTTTGCCCCGGGACGATAATAAAGCCGCGACTTACTGCCGCGAGATTAAAGCCCGTATGCGTTTACCACGGGGAACCAGGCGGATCTTTAACTCGGCGGTTGCTCCCTCCCTGACTCGCCTCGTTTTACCGAACAACTCGCACAGCCAAGCCCGAAGTCGCAGACGGGCAAACGAAATTAAAGTAACGGCCCCGCTTTTTCTGCTGCAGAGCTGCATTTACGACAGCGACTGCTCGGATCGAAAAAGGCGCGCTTTGAATGAAGCCAAATTCGCCGGCGTCGCGTCCCCCCGACGACATTGCCGCCTGGCGTTGCGTTGTCCAAATGATAAATGCGAGAACGCGGAAAGCACCCGCCGGCGAGCCGACATTTTTCCCCGCGGACGTGTAACACGTGTAACGTCGTAACGTCGGAATCGTTTAAGAGATACCGCGGCGTCTTTGATTCCCGGAAAATACCCCCGCGAACGAGCGTCGGGGCGGGTCCGCTCGGTTAACCAACCTTTGTCCCCGTGTCACGGGTGTCTTTTCAAGAGCAGACGCTGACTGTAGACGTGAAATATACAATAGGGGTATTTATTAACATTCTAATGACGGAGATACATGTATGAGGGTGAATATTAAGATATACTAAGGAGAGAAATAAATATGTAAGGGAAAAGAAAATAAAAGGGATAAAAATACATGTCGAGGGAAAACGAATATTAAGGTAATTGTATGGCACAGTGCCGTGTTTTCAGAAGCGCATTGTGGGAGTCACTCATGAATTGTTTATTTATCAAACAAAATTGCGTTCCTACGCATTTATTCTACTAAATGTTGAATATTAATTTGGAACGAAGCTGAGGTAAACATACACGTGTACATAGTATTATAAGTACGGAAATATTATTTTTTTCTTATTAATGCTATTTTTATGCATTAGTCGATTTAACAGAGATGCGCAGATAATAGAAAGAAGTGTATAAATGTTTAAATATTAATAGTGCTTGTCAGAAAAATATCATCTTTAATTGCGAATATCTCAGTTTCCGGATGGTCAATTTTTTTTAATTGTGCCAATAATTAGGTCATATTTAAATTTATATATGACGCAAGCTTCAACGAATTTTTAAAAAATTCATTAAATTAAATTATAGGGCCATGAAAAGTCAAGTACGGTTAACGTAGTGCTATAATAAATAGATGTAATTTAATTTAATTTAATTTTAAAATTTAACCGAAATTATTATATCAATGTATTATTTAAACAACTCATTTTATTACTATTACCTTAAAATGAACTAAAGTAAATATCTATAAAATAGAAAACAAAGATAATAATAATTATTAAAAAATTGAATAATAAGGTAAACTAGGAAAAGATATATCTAGAAGAAAATGAAGCAAAAACTAAAAATAAACGTTGAAAAAATAAACATTAAGGTAAACTGGAGAAATAACAGAGAAAATGAAATAAAAAATAAAGATAAATGTTGAGGAAACGGCACAAGAAGGAAGAAGTAATCGGAACTGTTTCTTTCAACGGCGCAAGAAAAGAAAAATACGACAGAAGTAAGCACAGAGATAGAGAAAGGGGGAGAGAATTAATACGAGATAATCGTGATTCTGTTGTGATTCGGGAGCGTGATTCGAGGGACGAGAGCGACGGCGGAACGAATTAGCGTGGACATTACCGAAAGCGATCGTGGTACGCATAAACCGGCGTGTTGCCGAAACCTCAACGACACGAGCCACCACTATGCGTACAGCCGCACTTCCCGTTGCTCATCCACCCACCTGACCCTCCTGCGGATGGCGTAACTATTCGTCCGTCTCGCTTGTCCTTCCGTTCGGGGTGCGTGTGCGAACGGAGATAAACCTTAATTTTTCACGCGATCAATTAGACCGTGTCGATCGAGGACGGGCGAATCGCGCGATACGATAGCACGAGAGGTGAGCAATGAGAGGCTCACACACACACACGCACGAATGCCGGAGCAGGCGGTGAACAAATCGACGCCGGGGCGTCGGAGAGCGAGAGATAAATACGCGGGATCTATCATGCTCAAGAGCTCGATCTTCCACGACGACATGAAATATACAAGCCCAACTCTCGCGGGGGTTGCCGCAAATGTGTAACATCTTTAATTCGCTCGCCGAGCTGAGGAAGCGTATGCGGGCGCGGCGCGTGTGGAAAGTCTCGAGCCGCCCACACGAAAATCAGGGTGCAATCAACCACGGGGGATGATTCGATAATAGTCACGGGGGATCTTTTTCGACAGAGCCCGCGGCCCTCCTCGAATAGGCCGGCAACGTGATCGCTGATAACTAACCGGTGTCAGTAGCGATGCAGGCGTTATCTGTAACGGGGTAAAGAAGATGAGGGAGAGTTGGGATATTTTGTCTTCTGTAGCTTTCGTTTTTCCAAATTTCGTAACAACAATAATTGAGACTTATTTGTTACTTTATTGAGGAAATAAATACAAAGTTTGAATAGACTACCTTAATCATAATTAAGAACGTAATTAGATAAATTTTTAAGCCGAGTATTTCTCCCAACTCTCCCCCGTATCGGAGAGAGAGGGAGAGAAATAAAATGTTCCAACTCTTCCTGATTGATCTTACATTAAAACGGTTGCCAAAACTTTTATGTTAAACATTGAGATTGAAGTACACTTGTATTGATTTAAGTGTACTGTAAAGCTTAAGAACTTTATATTAGAGTATATTGATGAAGATTCTCTCTCTCTCTCATAAAATGCGACCACCAGAAAAGATGTCACAAATATTATAGTGAGAAAATAATAATTTTCAATAATGAAACATGGCTTCGCATGCCTCGATTTAAAACCATAATCTTTACAATTTGACCAAGTTTTCACGCATGTCACATAGAGACACATCAGCTGTGTTTCAATGAAAACTGCCAACGGTTAGGAAGAAAATAACCCTCTCCCTCATCTCCCTCTATTTACCGTGCACCGATATAGCTCGACCGTGAAGCCTCGGCTTTCCCGTAATATCATTCCATTTTGCCTCGCGACTGTATTCGCGTTCGTATCCATTACCCGGTAGCTGAGATATAACCTGTCGCGCTTATATGTGCAGGACACTCTATACATCGGACTATCAGACTGATACACTGATATGTCTATCGCTACGCTACATTTATTATCTCTCACCGGGGCCGTGGGGAGGCTGGTATAAATTTGTACGACGTAAAAACAACGACGTCTCGGAGTCGTTAACAATATTTCATTGCGCTGCGTCGCTCCCGCCGCGCCAGTTGCAGCTTCGTCCGCACGCTCATCCGTTTTGTCCGATTGCGGATGGATTTCCTTGGATATCGGAATATTTTCGGATATTTACGCGGAGCAATCTCGAATTTCTTCCCTCCCCGCGTCGCTCCGCCGCCTGCCAAATCGTTACTCGCATCACGTTACCGGCCAACGTTAATTACAAGAACAAAACGTTTATCGGCTGCGGCTACACAGCCGCTAAGCCCCGGGGGCAATAAAAATGTCTCCTCCGTGAACGCGGGGGCTTCGTGCTTTGGTCAAAGTGCAGCTGCGGCACTAAACCGTACCTGCACTTAAAAGCAACGCTTAAAGAGAGCAAAGGGACGCCGACTAAAAAGGCCAGGAAGCTCTCGGCACAAAAAAGTGGGATAAATTGGGGCAACTGCTCGTAACGTTCCCTACATCGTATCGACAACGTTGCGCGGAGGATACGTGCGGGCGGGTGAACGGGCGCGCGCTCGATCGACCGCGTCTGTGTGAATGACGTGCAGCACACGAAGGATAAACCGCGTCAAAGGATCCAACTTTTTCGAGGACGCTGCCCAGCCAATCGCGTAGGTCATTACTCTTTGACTGGTGCGCGCGCGACTTACCAGCGTGGCTCGACTTCCTCGACGGTGGCGGGAAGATCCTCTCGGTATCGCTATTCCATACGTGCCGATTCGATTCCCCGACGATCATCCGACCCCCTTCGTGCGAGAGCCGATGATCTTGGAACTCGCGGATTATCTGGATTCGTATTGGCTTGGTGCAAAAGTTCGTCTCGTTTCTTAATCGGCTCCTTGCTCGGAAATCACAGAATTTCGACGCGGTATCGCGCTATCGGAGAAACGGCGGCTCATCGAACAAAAGGGCTCACGTATTCAGAGGAGAAAGTGGTTCAACGTAAATTCAACCAAACTTGTCATTCGGTGTAATTAATTGTATTTTAAAATTAATGAATGTTATGTGTACATTTCGATTATAAAAACACGGGGACGAATTATCGAATTAACTTAATGGATTTTTATTGAGATTGTTCGATTTGGAAAATCCATTAGGAAAGCGTTAGGTGTCGGCTCGGCGCGATTTCCAGCCGGGCGTATCTCAGACGTGTCTCGTTTTGCAGATCTCATATACTCTATATAATATATAACGGACTTTCTTTCAAATAATAATAAGTGGATCTCTCAATTTCTCAAATCGTATCCGATACAGTCTTTGGGACTGCTCGTTCTGGCCGTATTTCAGGGACCTTTGATCTTGCGGAATTCTGAATTTCGAAATCTTTGATTCTATTACTGCGCGCGAGTCGTAGAATCTTTAAAGCTCTGTACCGTTGGATGCTCGAGCTTCGGGAGACGCGGGTTATTCCCCTAAAACCTATTCCGCCGGAAGTGCTCGCTTCAATTTAAATGTCACCGAGCGGGAAATATCGCGGCAATTTTTGCGCTCACGAAGAAGAGAGAATGAGAAAGCGAGAAAGTGAGAGAGAGAGAGAGAGAGAGAGAGAGAAAGAAAGAGAGAGAGACGGGAGGGGAGGGAAAATAGGGAGAAAGAATCTCTCCATTCAGCCCCGGCCATTTTCTCTTCGTCCGATATTCGGCATGCATAATCTAAGGACATCCACCTATAATCCCTCGCCGACGACGATGAGGAGAATGGGAAGGTGGAGGAGAAGGAGCGGGAGGATCACCGCATGCTGGCCAACCGCCGGCAAGAAACCGGGAATAATTTATATTCAAGTAGATACGTACCCGCCGGGCCTCCGGATGGAGTTTATGTTTTGTCCAGGCGGTATCGTCGCGGTCAGACATTAACGTTGTTCACGAAATGGAGTCGTCCCGCTGATTTACATTTGCCGAGCGTTTAAGTCGCTCTCGCCCGACCGCCTTCATCTCCCGTCGTTAAGGCCCTCGTTAGCGATATAATCCATTCAAAGTCCCGGGAATCTTCGTCGCGTCGTCCCTTCCGCCCGTCGCGCGTGTGCGCGCGGCTATCTCGCGCGACGCTCAGATTATTCAGAAAATGTTCCGAGCCGCGCGCCCACACAAAAGCCGAGGGACGAAGGCAGCCGCGAACACGGCTGTCGGCGAAAGGTTTCAACAGCGACGCTTCCGGCTGCACTGGTTACGCGCAAGTGTTGCGCCGTTTTGTTGTTCCGCCCCCGATCCCCTTTTTCCCACTACTTTTTCCCCCTTTTTCCTTTTATTTGCGCGAGGTCTCGATGATAAACGTTTTGCGGCGAACTATGTTTCGCAAACTGAAAACGCGCGATCATCGACCTGAATACCAAAGCGCGCTGATCCCTAACTATAACTCATTTATATCTGTCACACCGCAAAGCCGCGCGAAGTAGTGAACCACCCCTGCCCGGAACGGGTTCTCGTATTCCGCCGCGTGTACGTACCATACGTCTCGTAACGTGTGAACCAACACTTCGACGCGTGTCCGTACGCCTTTGTGTCGGAATAACTAATGTTATTTCGTGTCTGGGAGAGAGACAGAGAGAGAAAGAAGGAGGAATCCGCGGATGAAAGGATCGCCGATAGGGGACAGCGCGTGCGGTCGCGTTCGCCTGTTATTTTCGCTCTCCTCGATATTTTTAATGACAGAAAATCCCCGTAGTAAAAAAGGAAAGAAACGAAAGAAAGGAGGGAAAAAAAGGAAGCGGAGAAGCAACGTCTGTTAACCCAACATCAATTCGCTCCGCATGGGCACACTAATAGAAAGCACGGGCGGGCGCGCCCGAATCGATCGCGACGCGCATAACGAAATCTACGAGCCACAATGCTTTTAATATGTCAAAGCGCGGTGGAACGGTAACGACTACGGAATCGCCTTTCAAAGGATCCAGTCCTCCGTAACAAACGCATTATTATCGTTATAGTTGCGCCGAGTGACACGGATAAATTATATCCCCACCGGGCACCGAGCGTTATTAGCGCCTCTTCCTACTCCCTTTACCGTTCGCATTATTCTTTTGTGTAACAATTCGCCGGGAACGATGGCGTCCTGTTCCTGTTTCGGCGATTTGTCACGTTAAAAATGCATCAGCTAACGAATGCACAAGTCGAACGGAAAACGCTATCGGCCGTCCTCCCCCAATTCTCTTACTCCCTCCTCCGATTGTAGTCGTGCTCGTTATTCGGCCGACTACGCTCGCCGGAATAATTAATACGCGCGCCGCAAGCTATTCCCTTTGCGGAAAAGCGATCGTTTTTGCGGAAGAGATGATCTCACGGGGCTTTAATTATCCTAGGAAACGTGTCGCAACGCCGAAGGTGGGTCCTAGAAGGGTTACCCTACACCGCGAAATTCTAAATTCCTCCCTTATTTTATACCGTGCTCTCCTGACGCCGAACTCTTGACGGCTCGGGATGGATTTTGGTGACACGTCAATTTTCGATAATGCTGCCCAACTATTATTATTAGGTCGAAATTCACTTGTCATTTTAATCTTTCCCGTTATGCCTGGATATAATACGATATGTTATGATATAATATATAATTTAACGTATGATATACCAAATTATCCAACTAACATTTTAACCGAATTATCAACAATCATAATATGTACGTATATAGAATCCAAGCACAATGCGAACGATTACAACGAATAGTTAATTTCGGCTCACAAGAGGAGGTTACACGAGGCGATACCAAAGTTATTGAAAGATTTTTATATTTAGGAATGTAAGAATATTATGAATAATTTGACTTTTAGAGCAGTTTAAAACAACTTATTACGCGTCGCTTTCTGACGTTTCTGTAACGTTATATTGAAGCAAATATCTCAAATATCTACAACAAAAGATAGTCTTAGTCGGAATAAAATGAACATAAATTTAGAACATATAGACATGGAAGGGAAATTTTATAGTTTCCTGCGGACTGAAAGTGTCCAAATTGCGTGCAAAAGAGAAGGTATACGAGTATATAGAATAATCGTCTTATATATATATGCGTCGAAATTGTCGCCAAGCAACAATTGACGTTTTCTATTGACTTAACAGTTTATCCATTGTAGGCTTTGAACGATATTTATTGAAAAACATCGATATAAAAATGTCTTATATTGTGTTACATCGTGTTTTGTGCGACAATCACAATAAATCGGTTTCTTATCATGCGTAAGTAAATATAAATCTAATATTTTGTGTCTATTTATAGCGTCTGTCAATTTCGACGCATGCGCACGGAGGACGATTATTCCATGTATACCTTTCTCTTTCGCATACAATTTGGACGTATTTTCGGTGCCAATATTTCCCTTCCATGTCTATATGTTCTAAAGGCATAGATTTCATGTTACAAACGTTCACTGTTCAAACCATATACGATTGTCCACTTGCTTCAATAACTAGCAGTCAAATCAGCCAGGTTTCCTTTGTTACTATGTAACGTAACGTACTTCCATCTTCCTTCTTATTCCTTTTAACATAACATTTTGAGGATCACCTCTACATTATCGATACTTATCAAGTTTATCATCGGCTATGGCATCCTTCAGGGTTCATTCTAAAGTCGGGGTTGTTAATTATATTGTGCATCTATTTCCGAGTATGAAAACTATATGCCAATTTTATAGAGTTAAATTGAAACTTGTGAGGTTCGCAACATTTGAAGAGAGATCTCGAATATCGACTTTTTCTGGGGTTTTTGTTAAAACCGCGTATTAAAAAAAATATCAAGTCACGTCTATAAGAAGCGGTAAGCGATAAAAGTCTCTTTTGATCTCAGTATTTCTGTAAAGGATTAAAATTTTCTATAATTATACAAGAGAGAGAGGGAGAGAGAGAGAGCACAATAAATAAATATATATATATTTATTTTATAAATAGCCCCGAAAGAGAGTACTCAGGAAATGAATAGCATCCTATATACTTCAGTGGCAGATCGCGAAACGGCGCGGCATGCTTGGAAACGGTAGAATCTTGTTTCCGTTCTTATTCGAGTGGCTAATTAAATCCGGGATATTGTGTCGAGCGTAAAATTACTACTCGCAACGATGTCTGAGAATGAATAAGGAGCGCCTCTGAATGGCGGAGAAATTTGTCTCTGAAAACCCTTCTACGGCGAGCGCGCGCTTGAATTTCACAAGAACGCGCGAGAACGAGGATGTGCTCTCTCTCTCTCTTTCCGTCTCTCTCTCTCTCTCTCTCTCTCTCTCTCGCTCTCTCTCGCTCTCTCTCGCGCCCATTGATTGCAGTAACACAATTACGTTCTTATATAGGGAACCGGGGTTTAGGAAAACAGCTCGAAGATTGTAAAACTTTAGGCGGCTTCGTTTGCCGTATACATAATTAATTAACTTTTTAGTCGGACGTGGCAGTTAACTCATTATGGCGCCAAATAACGAAACGCCGTTGTAATAAAGGCTGCGCGAGTGTCGGAAGTTTTCCCGGATTTAAGAATCCTACGTTCGCGGACTGCGGAGGCGCGCGTGAGAAACAGAAGGGAATCGTAGTAATTTCAAAGCGGTGAGACGAGAATAGAGAGACTGCATCGCGACACCGGTCGAATGTAATTATTTCCCCAGCACGGTTTTTCATTATTGACGACCGGTGACCGTTAGCATAGTGCTGTCAATATTTTAAACTCGGTATTCTCGCACCTGGGTAACCGGATTGTATTCGGGTACCTCAATTCGCGGATACCATCTGGGTTCACGCGAACAATTAAACAATTTTTCTTTACATAAACGTGTCCTTCTCGTCAATCTGAACATAAAAGTATGAAATATAAACCCTCTGACAGCAAGATGGGTTTTCGACGCATCCAGAAAGGAGTTGGATCCGACTTCATGATCTGTTCCTGTTTTTTTAATTTTTCACGCAATCAATGTACAAAAGGAATAAAAGAAGCAAATAATAACATTCCTTAAGAAAAGAAACGGCGCGCGCATAGCGTAAAATAAACGAGCAGCGGGGTCGCATCCGACAACCGCGCCGTCATAATCATCCAAAAGACCGGAGTAACCGGGTATTACTCAAGATGCTCAGAATTGACACAACTATTAGCGGGTACCGTAAAACGAAGGAGAAGAACGGGGTCCACGATTATTAATCGCCGTTAATTTAAACTTCGCACCGTGGCTCTCTCGGTCGCCGCCACCGTCGCCATCGTCGTCGCCGTCGTTGTCTCATCGGGACGTGACTGTGGCGTTTCGGGACGAAATGAGACCCGGAACGGTCTCGTTTGATGTCTGCGCGCGACAGTGCCTATTTAGTTCCCGTTGGATTGCGGGGTGGAAACAAGAAGGCGCCGTAGAGAAAAGGGTCGAGAGAGCGAGAGAGAGAGAGAGAGAGAGAGTGTGTGTGCGGCAAAGAGGCAGGGTGAGTCGGGAGGGTGTAGTGGGAAAGGACGAGGGTTCGTTTCGCGAATCTCTGGCCTAAAACCGAGGACGCAAATACAACACGAAGGGGAGATATGCAAAGTGGCGAGCGCTTTATGCAAAAGGTCTTCTGCCACCAATTCACTTTCCGCCCGGCTTATCGCTCAGCACGCGCGTCCACTCCCCGCCAGATATAGCTTCTTTATTTATCCAGCTAAGCTCACCCCATGCGGCGCATCCGGCCGGACATCGGATGTGCTTGCGCGACGTTCGCGCGACGGATCTGATCGGGAAACTTATTTGCGAGGCGCGCGTGATAAATGGGAGGAGCGCGAAAATGAGAGAGGGATTCCGCGGGCGGGAGTTTGCATACATATAGAATGCGCGTCGTACAAATTGCGGATTTATTCCATTCTTGCTGCGCGGTGGCGGCGGCGGCGCACTTTCAATGAAACTTCGCCGGTATTTTGTATCGCGGCGCGCTTCCGGATACTTTCCAGACTTCCTTCTTATTCAACCCTCGAATAATCTCGAAAGTATTCGCGGCGTTTCCTCGTTAATTTGCAAGAGCGTGAGAGATCCGTTTGTCGGGAGATTTCCACGGTTCCTTTCCCTTCCTCCCTCTCTGCTACCCGGCCAAGCCGGGTCGAATCTTTTGAACGACGCCGGGCGCGAGAGTGCATGCACGCGATATTTTTCACCCTGGCTCCCGTCGATCTAAGGAAACGCTGACTCGTTGATAAATTGCGCCGCCGATTATCCCCGAATACGCCATCGACGGCGGCGGCTTCGGTCCGGCGCGGCGCATTTAAAAGCTTAAAAAGCGCTGGGTATAAAACGCCAGCGGGTCGATGTCGTTACGAGAGGCCGGAAATCGATTGGCTCTCACGTTGCGACGAAAAGAGAGAGAGAGAAAGAGAGAGAGGGGGGGAGGGGGCAGAAGAGGACGGCCGATAAAAACCATCAAAAAATAATGAATCTCAGTGCGTCATTTCGGGGGATGAAAACGGGAAAGACTGTCATGAACGTGACTAGATTAAGGAGAAAGAGATAGTATATGAATGTGTGTGTGTGTGTGTGTGTGTGTGTGTGTGTGTGTGTGTGTGTGTGTGAATGTATATCCTTTTCTCTCGCAGAATCTTGACAAAATCATCGAATTCTAGTGTCTCTAGAATAGAATGGTCGCGCATTCCCGCGCAGACAATCGTGACGCGGTTGCGTAACACGCGTGAAAGGATCCTAGCGCGAGAAACGTGCTAATTAGCAACATTGTTGCGAAGACGAAGCCGGTGTCCGCATTGTGAATGCCACAGCGACTGTACTCAATCTAGTTTAATCAGGTTGTCAAAGCTGCGCGGATTATGCCGGCGCACAAGTGCGCGAAAGTCCTTTCCGCGTACGTCATATGCACGTCTATATTTATGACGTAACTGCTGGACAGCAAATAATTAGAGCTCGGGGGAGAGAGAGAAACGCGAACAGATTTTTTGCCGACGAGCGGACGACTCCTGCGAGCGCGGTAAAATGTCGAGTTCAAAGAGAAATGAACATCAGGTGCTTTTAGATTTTTCATTTCGACTTTTTGCTGCTCATTTTTGGAAATTAAGTACCGTCGCACAGTGGGCTGAAATTCGAAAGCCGGCGCAAAAACCTCGTTGTTTAAACTCCTTTATCGAAGGTACGTGACTTTAGCTTTCAAAGAAGAGTGCTTAATAGTCTCAAAAAGTCGTGAATACAGCTCGCAAATAGCGAATTTAATGCATCCAAATTTTGTCGTTAAAGTAATCGTCAATATGTAGCTGTTTTAATTTTTTGCGCTTTGAAAATCAATATTAGCTCTCTAACGGCAAGGTGAATTTTCAACGTGTTCAGGAAAGTGCGGTCCGATCCGATCCCATGCTCTCTCTCGTTTATTTCTCTACTTGACAACAAATTTTCTTTTGCCGGCCCGTGTTACTCGGATAAATTGATTCACAGATTTTACATAATTTTATTTCCGAAGATCCATACATTTGATATCTCGAATGTATGTAAATGCATTAAAAAATTTCCCGATTTATCTGTGCGCTCGACATCGCAATCTTAAACTTCGAAGATTTATGCTTGTCTAATCATTCGACTAACTCGAATATCACACGACTTCGTTTGAAAATATCTGCACGACACATGATATCTTGAACGTACAAATGCATCAAGAGATATCCGGGGGCATCTGCGCGCTCGAGGAACTCCTTTGCGTATCTTGGACAATTCCGACGTCGCGATCTCTTCGCCTCATAAAACCCGCACTGCCCTTTGAGCGTTTCCAGTTCTGGAACATTTGCCGGAGCAAGGAGAAGACTCGCTCTTAGTTAATCCGAACGATTAACCGGGAAGCTCGGATCGGGATGGGGAATTGGTCTTTTCGGGGTCTAATTACCAATCGGGTCGCGTTGCCGAAACCTTCCTTTGCAGTCGCGACAAGACTTCGATATATCGCGCGCCTCTTCCGACCCGCCCGGACAATTTCCGCGGAACTTTTCCAATTAAATTCCCTCTGTTCCTGCGAAAAGTAATGCGGCTCGGAACTGCGAGAACTCGCCCGGGCGCGGACGAGGCTCGCGACGACGCCCAGTGATTGATGGCTACCCGTTTACCTCGGTAAGCCGCTTTTTCCCGCTAAATTCCTGCATAAGTACGTCGAGCTCTCCGCTTCGTAATGCCTTCCACTTCCCGGTCGCGTCTCTCGTCAACGACGCATTAGCGAAACAGGTTTTAGGGGTGGATCGGACTATCCGCGATGCGGCTGGGCGGGCTAGAGATGGATACCGCGTTTAGGCGCCTAGGAAAGAAATGTGCATATCCGGCAAACGCGGAATCCATCGGAATGCACTTTTATTTAACGTTGCGCTTCTTGCCGCTTCTTCAGCTTCATCACGTCGCTCGCGAGCGACGATAATGCGAATATCGCGAAATACGTCTATGTGAAAAATAGAAACGAGCAATGAATAGGGATGTTGCGATGCCATGGAAGTATCGACACTGAAACGGGTATCTAATCAGGAGCATCGATAACATTAGTGATACCAATATTAGAATAAAAATATGGGTACCGATATTGATATCGAGACTTAAAAATCATAAAATTGGAGGAAATATAAAAATCAGGGAAATGCTTGTCTTGCAAGTTTCTTTTAAGGGTTTCGCACGTCTGATAATATTGCTATAGTATAAAGATACTTTCGATAAGGTACCTTCTGCTTCAGACTTTTTACGGTTTATTTATAATCTGAAAGACGTTAAAAACGTTAAAAAGGACGTGTTAAGTGGATCCTGGCCTATTTTACTGCAAATTTGTCAGGACTATACTTTTTACTGACCGCACAGAATGAAAAATCCCTTTGTACAATATGCACGTTAATTTAAGCGAGGACGGTCGACTTTATTCGAAAAACGAAAAAAATTTTATAATTTGGTAACATTTTTCATTTTTCAAGTAAAATCAATCGCCCTCGTCTATATTAACACATTGTAATTGTACAAAAGGATTTTTAACTCTGTGTGGCGAGCATAATACTAATAAATTTGCGGTAAAATAGGATAATTCCAGAAACTCCTCAAAGTTCCTGGGTTCTCGCTGTAACTGTCTTTGTTTAATAACGTCAGAAATCGCATGTCAAAAATTATTGTAGTATACGTGGAAATAAAACAATATATGCACAAAATGACACTCGTGATCGACTCGGCACACTTGTAAAAATGTCCGAAAGTTTTCGTTTTACTTCAGTACTGCTACTACTGATACATAGATACGAATATCGGAAGAAAATATCGAAATGCCAAAATAGCCTGTATTAAAAGAAAAATATCGATACCAATATTACATCAGTAGTGTCATAACACCCCTAGCAACAGAGACGAGACAGAGCAGCGGAGACAAATTAATGTTTTCCTTTCTTCCCGTTGGAAATTAGCGAGAAATCATATATCAATCGTATCACCGGAGCGCGATTCGCTCGAATCTCTGCGATTCAGATCAAATTTCCCAACAAGAAGAACTCGTTCGCCCGCCGAGTTCCCTCGTGGTAAAGAGAGAGAAGGAGATTGCCGCCGCTGTTCTGTTATCAATACAAAGGGCATTACATAATTTGAATATAAATTCAAGGTTCAACGTGTAGCGCGCGGAGTTTATCGGACGGTGTCAACGAGCCGGTCTCCGGGTAAGAAAAATTGCGGGTGTCCTGCAAGTAGCATGTAATTAACTCGTACAAGCCCTTTCATGTTTCTCTCTGTCTCTCTTTCCCTCTCCGCAGGCCCTCGTTTTTTCTTTACGCGTAGCAAGAATTGTCAGAGCAGCGGCAGCGGCGGCGCTGGCAGCCGGCTGACACGGACAAAGACCGCGGCGGCGCTTTGTTTCGCACAAAAGCCCGCGACGCGTCCGGGAGCGAGGAAAAATAATGGGAAAATGTAATAAATCGCGTGATTAATTAACCTACATTTGCCTATGCGCCAAAGGACAGTCATTCTCGTCCGGATGCACTCACTGCTCGAGTCGCCATTATTTTATTTACGACCAAGTCGTGCAGGCGCTTATGCGATTTAATTAGTAAATAGTGAGTGCAATCTGCATATCAGCGCACGTGCGGCTGTTTAGTTTTCGCGAGTTCGTGCGATTTTCGCGCTAAAAGGACCGTTTCATTAATTGATACGCTCTTGTGTACTCGCAAATTCGTAGAATTAATATAACTCATATTAATAATGATTATTATTCGCATTAATAATAAATTACGAGATTGCAATAATATTTCCATTTTAAGATCTTCATTAATTTAATAATATGCTGAGTGCAGGTTTCCATCAACTTAACCGCGATTAATGATTGCAATCGTGCCGCGTATAAAAAGTGTAAGATGCAAATATAAATCTTTAACGTGCATTTTATTTCCTAAAGTATCGCTCGAACAACCGCCGGCATATTTTATCCCGAACATCCATCGAAAATTCTCATCTCGATATTCGCTGATCGTGCGCCGCAAATTTCGCTTTATTTATTCTGTACATAAGTAACAGAGTAATAAAAGTCTACACGGGGGTAATTATCGGTTATTGAATCGTCAATTTTTGACGAGGAGTTGCAATTCACGGATGCGTGGACGCAGAAACGCGACCCGTCGAAGTAGCCGTCGATGAAAATGCTATTTCGCCGTAGCACGCCGGCGCTGCTGCTATTTTACCGTGACGAAGTATTACGACAATCTCGTAATTACATCGGCCATTCGAACAGATGATATAATATAGCGGAGTGTTATTACGGAAAACGCGCGCACCTCGTTCCGTGCGGATTGATTAATAATACACGGCGATGCCGGCGCTGTAATTAAATTTGTCAGCCGTGAAATCTACATCGCGCGTTATTCCGATTTTACGCGCGTCGCATAGATCACGTGGAACAACGATCTTTACAAAAGCTGGCCAACAATACACATCCATTGCGTTACCGATAGCGTGCATAATTCTCGGAGATACTGACACGATATCATCATATTCTTTGTTTTTTAACGCTCGCACACACACATGACAATTGTGATTAAAAAACTCTACATTTCATATACACAATTCGATGCGATATCGAGTTTTATTCTGCTTCAAAAATTAACCAAAGTCTCCGGGAATTGTTGTTTGACCGCGCAATGTGAAATCATGCGCAATAAATTGCCTGGTAAGATTGCGTTTCTAACCTTTTCATTCCTACACAGAGAAAAAGATTCCTTTGTATTTAACATTGTTTTCTCAAACAATAAGTATTTTTAATCAAATAAAATGGTTCTTTCGTATTTTCATCTAAACGATAGTCGTCACAAGCAATAAATTATTTGAAGAAAGTAAAACAATGTTAGAATATTAAAGAACTCTTTTGTTTCAGTGGAACAATATTTGATATATAACGAAATAAATTTTCTTTTATTGGAAACGAAATATATTATTTCCTCTACATAATACTGTTTTTCTTTCACCAAACGATGATTTAACACGGTTAAACATGGTTTATTGTAGTGAAGCAACATTTTTATTTAAACAAAGCGATGTTTGATATTAAATTTTGCCGTTTAAATAAACTCAAGTCAAACAAACATGTATACTAAATCCAAAAAAACTTTTTCTTCTGTGTATTCACCCTTTACAGGAACACACGCACGCACGCACACGCACATACACGCTGTGCGCGCACAAATAAATTCAGAGAAACCTTTTTTCTGTGTGCACGGAAAAAAAAGTTAGTATCAATTCGAGGCTCGTATATAAACGATAATATATAATCTTTTATGAAAATAGAACTTGCTTGCATAAAGATACTCTAAATAGTTCCACTAAAGTAAGTCTTGAGTTGGCACTAATTTCTTGCCTAAAATAAAAAGAAATAGAAATTTGCGATTTACGTAAATATCACGGTGTCAAAATTAATTAATATTATGAAAATAGATATTATTATTGCAAAACGACGATGAATGAGAGTCCTTGGACTTGCGTTGCCTGGCGGGTAGAAAAATGTAGTGTGCGAAATTCAACGACACGTAAGCCCGGCTTATATCGGGGTATCGATTGACGGCCTTCGCGAATTGCAACTTCGAGGGCGATTGAAGACTGCGGTCCTTTGATAAACCCGCTGTCTTATTTCCATTCGACTCCAAAAGTTGGACTTTTTGTCGTGCACACGGTTCTGTCAAGTTTTCCCTCCACCTCCCTTTTTCTTTCGCTCCGCGGCAAAGTCCCGAGTCTATTTCGTCTGGCGAAATAATAAAAGAAATTCGTTTAAAATTCACGAGCCACGCTCTTCGATCAAAGAGTCCACGCACTGTAGCGTTTAAACGTCGCAGGAAACTGAAGTAGCCCGGGATCTAAAATTCAGGATGTAAGGAAACGCGATTTCAAAATCCCACGATCAGGAGGAAACCGCGGAATATGAAAACCTAATTTTTAATCCCGAAGCGAAACATTTCTCTGATCAGTATTTAATCGGGAACACAGGCCACGTCGACGTTTGAACATTCATTTCGACATTGAGGAGACAATTCAGGAGGTATTTACACGCTCATTCAGTAATCGGTATCTTAGCCGGTGAGATTTTCATCACACATCGGTCTCTGAAGAGACACCGAGGCGCGTACGAGCAACCGTACCAACTGTATATTCGAGTACGTATTATTACATTAACGTCATTAGCCTAAGATTTGGATCATATCAAGCTCCTAACACAGAAACCCTACGACTCGAGTAACCTAATCCAATTTAGCTTCTCTCACTGGCTTATCTTTAATTTATCTTCATGCTTGATTCCTGCGAAGCTGCAGATACGTCTCTCCGCGATACGTCATGATGTAGCATGCAACCTAGTATGAGATTTTTGCATCCCTTTCACTTAATTATCATCTTGTCTGAATATTAATAAATATATATTTCAAATATCCCAAATCTATTATCCATCCATTCCTGGCTCACACCGGCTCACCTCGATTTCCAGGCTCGTTTCAGCACAATAAACTGACTTGCTACTTCGCTAACGTACCCTGAGCAGAAAGGGGAGGCAATCTTACGTTACAACATTGACACGCGACATTAACGTCTTGTATCTTTCATTCCCTTTAAAGGCCCGCGGATTTAAGGATGATTAGCTCAGACGGGTTTACGTACGGCGCGAGGAGGATGACGCCTCTCTCCGGCAACGCCGAGACGAGGCATTGAGGCGCGATAAGCGCGGAGTTAATTCGGCCGGGCGCTATCACAGCCGAAATCCGAACTCAAACTGCTCCGGATGCAGCGTACCGTGAATGTTTGACCGCACAATATTTGATACCGCGTCCGTAGATATCCCGCTTCCGGGATCTAATCGTGGCTCGACCCAGATAATGGCTGACAGAAGCAGAGCTGCAGAACTGTTCGAACGCACACGGATTTCGAACGAAACCCGACGTGCAAAATGCACACGGTCATGTGTGAGTGAGCTGCGAATATAGACGCGGATTCTTCGATATTTGAGAGCCCCGTCACGATTACGCCAATATTAAATCATGAATACAAGCGTGGAGAGACGGGGTTTACGCGCGAGGGCGCAGCCGATATTTCGAAGAGAATCAAGCGGAATTTTCCGTCCTCCCGATTCCGCTTTAAATTTTTCACAAATCTACGCTCGGGCGCGAAATGTCAAACGACCGGTATCGCGAATTACTCGGGCAGACGCCGGTAGTTGCTTCGGACAAATGAAGCGGCGGAAGTTGAAAGTATGCGGGAGGTTTTCAAGCCGCGGCTCGCGTGCAACTAATTTCCTCTCCCCGTGTCGCGTGTGGCTCGACTCATTTCCACGTAATTACATTACCCCGGGGCCCCTGTGTTACTCGCGCTTTTATTCCGGCGCGTTGCGTCCGAAGTTCGAAAGAGCGAGACACGCACGCAGGAACGGGAAGTCTGGCGAGTTTTCCGAGGGTTGTTTGAGAACGGTAGACGCGCGCGTGGCACGCGTTATATGTTAGGAAATAATTCATCCCCGGAGCCGGTGATGCGCTCTCTGTCATTGGCGTGACAAATTGGAAAAAATCGTCCGCGATTGCTCGTCAATTCCACTTTGAAAGTTGTACTCACTGACATAGGTGCAAACAAGTGGTAGATTAATATCACGTGACAGTTTAATCGGGGCACCGTGGATTAAACTGGAAGCGCGGAAGGGCCAGCTGGACATTTTTCATGGCCAAGCCAAATAAATAGGACCGTGCCCAGGTCGGCCGGTCGGTCCTGACGAGCGGATAAATTCCTGTCACGTCACCGTCCTGTTCCCATCTCCGCGAGGAAGGGAGGGGCAGGGAGAACCTGCAGTCCCGTCGATTTATTCCAAAAATTGCAATAAAGTTAGCTCCGATAGCGGAGTGATTTTATCCGGCCTGGAAACAAAAACGAAAATAGCAAAGCGAGAATTGCCGGCTCGCTTTCGATCGCGCCGGGAGCACCCTCCGATTTGTACCGTCGATTCGATCAGCTGGCGTCAGAGATGGGAGGACGGCCGGGGCGAACAATTGACCGGAAAGTCGAGGATCAGGCGGCATCGCGCCGGAAGTAACCCCCGCCGCGCGGATCCTCATTCTTCACCGCAAAGTAATCTCGTCCTCGGCGACGGCGGGCAGGGTGCGAAAGAAGCGAAGGGGATTCGAGGGAAAATTGAGGAAGGATAATATCCTCCCGTATCCATTCTGGGTCGCAGTTTCGCGGGTAGGTACGTGGCATCCAGGGAAGCCGGCTAAGTTCGCCCTTATTGTTCCGCGAATTGGATTCGGCGGGCTTAGACAGCGGGCTTCCTGGAAAATGTTGCGGCCGTATACTCGTATCCCCATTGGCTGACTAAAGGTGGTTCCCGATCGCCGCTTAGGGAGCACCCCGAAGAGGAAGGTGCTTACCGCCACCCTTCGCGAAACTTTCACGGTGACTGTGTGCTAACAAAGTTACGCGAATCCTTCGGTATTTACGTTAAATCGCCCCTTCTCTATAGAGCCGCGCATTTCGAAGGACATTTGCGTGCCTGAGTTCTTAGATAGGATTTTCAAGTTCCAACTCTCGAGGCTCAGGTCTCAAACTGCTCGGACCCGAGCCTGTGCTCCTTCGTGCGGACTTCTGCGTCGAGAATTTAACTTGAAATTACCCGATTATTGTGTGTACGTTGTGTGCTATTTTGGATTATTCTCGATTAATCGTATGTGCGCATATAAGTCAATTAGAATCGATTCGCTAATTTCCGAAGACATCCGCGCTAATGGGATTTTTCTATCTATTTTAATTTCATTTAATAATCTGATTTAAAATTTCAACTGAAATCCAATCTCTCGAATAAACTTTCATTATTGCAACGTTGAAACTTTCATTTTAGAACTCGCGTCGCGTTCGCCGAATATTTTTGTCTTAGAAAATTACAAATCGATCTATATTGCCTGTAAAAGTGACACCAACGATTTAACATTAATTCAGAGCCTGGATAAAAGTTTATTTCACTTTAAAGGAGGTTGTAAAGTAAAATGAGTTTGATAAGAATTCAACGAAACTCGCACTGCATATATATTGAAATATTATCTATTTAACTTTGATATGCCACTGAAAGTCCGGCACTAATGGGCAGTACATCTTTAATCTCGCATCTTCGCATAATGACGTTTCATCGGTAAGCAATGCGATGTAGCAACTGCATGTACTACGTAGCATTACGCTTTGTGAGCGTTGAGATTGTACGCTCACGATTGTGAGCTGATATCCCGCAACGTCAAGCAATCCAACCTTCTCAACAACCAATCTCCGCCCAACGTCCAGTCCCCGTCCCACGTCGATCGTTCCTCACTTTACTGCACTCGCGAACGCGATCGTTCCAACGGCATTTAACGATTTCACGAAAAGTACGATAAATTACGACTGTTCAGAAACACACACGCGAGTCGCGTGTAAACAAACCGCGAACCGGAAACCCTGCCGCGCTCTAGTAAACAAAGAGCAAAAAGGAAAATATTCCGTTTCGTGTGCGAATGTACTTTGTCAGCAAACAAGGTTCCATCATCGCGAGTATATTCTAACATTTTACAGGAATAATAAATATACGTATCGAATTAATGAAATTTCTCTACTGAAATAACTTTGTAACTCGTCACGTGGAAAATTACAGAAACGGAATATGGCGATTACGATGAATTGCAAAATTTAGCATGAGCAGAAGTAATCGCGAATTCCGCGCATAGAGGCGCAATTTTGATGCATCCTTCTGGTGCACAATTCTGATGCACAATTCGAGTGCACATTCTGTTGCACAATTCTGCTACGTATTTTACATAGTTCGACAAAATTAGAAAATCACATTGAGTGATTAGATTTGAATGAAAAATTTGTTGGAATTGTCACATTTAATTAACCACATACGTGAACTAATAATAATTAGAAAATTATGCAATAAATGTGTGTATGTGTGTGTGTGTATTAAAGTTAACATATTTTTTCTCTCATATATGAAAAAAATCTACGAACTAGTGAAATCGCATTGATTTTCTATAAACTCCAATCACCATTAAACCATCACCGTAAATCTTTATTTTTGACTCACCGAAACACCGACAGTTTAGGACTGGTCACGTTCTGCTACAAACCTGGAACAAACAAATGTAACATCGTTGATTAGATACAATCTAAATTAATTGCTCGGCGAGAAAAACATAAAAAGTTGTGATGACGGACATATTAATCTTTTGCGATCAAAGTAACTCATCGCTTTTTAATTAGACGACCATGTCCGAGTTTCCGATCGTAAATGATTAAATGCGAGAGTAGGGAAATTTAATGAAATAAGCTACCTTTGAGCCGATCTTGTTTGGCCCGAACCGGATCCTCCGGTACGGCATCCGCATCCACCAAGTTTCACCTTCCGGGAATCGCACTCAGTTAGATCTGAAACAAAAAACAAGTTTTCTGGTTAGTAATACAAAAAGGTGTGAATATATCAAGAAAAGGGAGGCTCGAAATTATATATTTTCTTTTCTTATAATTTAATAAAAAATAAAAAAATGGTAGTCACTCTTAGAATTCCAAGATGCTGCTATTGCTCAAAATAATCGTGGCACAATGACTACACGTGCGAAACAACGTAACGTATCTCACGTACGCTTCGACCGAACCTAGAGAAAACTCGGAAATGACGTGCGACGTCTCCCAATCTGTTTACCGGCGCGTCAAAGACTGTCGAGATTGCTCGGTGGTTTCGTACACACGTGTGTTTTTGTTCCCGAGGCTACGTGACCTTTCGTCGGCAAGAGAAGCCTCAGAGTACCGTTCTGTCATTTATTCACTGATTTAACTTCCATTCTCTACATCTATTAACCCTCTAACGGCAAGGTGGATTTTCAACTTTCCTGGAAAGTGGGTTCGGATTCTACCCCATGCTCTGTTTTGTTCATTTTTTACGTAATCAATGTATGAAAAGAGAAGTAAATAATAACATGAAACTTAAGAAGAGAAACAACGCGTGTACGCTGTAAAATAAACGAAGCCGTGAAGTCAATCTGACCCCATCTTACCATTAGGGTTAACATTATTTTATGGTATTTAATTCTCCCTGGAATTCAAACCGTCAAATTACGTAATCCCCGCGATAATGGCCACTCATGTTAACCGTCTGAATAAGCAAGGGCTTGTAATTGCGGTCGAGACAGTCACCCGGCATTGAGGAGAAAAGGAGCAACAACGAGATAATACGTTTGTCTTACGAGTGGACTTTTAACTTGTGCAATTTTACGACTATCCTCAACCGGAACGCCACGTCCACTCGCTTTAACTCCTTATAGAGTCCACTATTACTTCTCGTAGCGGACGTAGTCTATAACTCTATAACGCCAAGTCTCTATCCAGCTCGGGTCACTCGGATCCCCCAGGTGGTCTTCCGACGTTTCTTCCGTTTCCGGGAGAAACGACCGCGGCGCAACAAACAACCCACGAGTTATTTGTCTTCGTTCAGTGTACCGAGGAAACTCGAAAGCGGGCCAGAAGAAAGATAAGGGGGTGAGGGTGCGAAGGATGGCATGAGGGTAGGGGAAGGGGAGCAAGAGGGTTATGAAGAGAATTCGCTTGGTGCAGCCGCAGCTGCATCGCATTTTCGAAAAATCTTCTACCGGGGATTTGGTTCAGTCCCGCGAAGAGAGACGCGGAATTTCGCTCCCGCGGGGGAATTTTCCATTTAGCCGGCATTATTTATACGCACGCTTTGGCCACCGCCCAGAATTCCCACGAATGTTTCATGCCGAAATTAGCGTGCCGCGTCCGCATCTTTCTGAAAATGTAACTGCTGCTTGTCCTGAGAATCCGCCCGAATGTCCGTACTACGAGGCCATTTTCCGTCCCGAGCGTAGCCGACATTTAATCCCGTCGGTTTCGCTGCTGATTCGGAAATATCTGCATATGGAGACATTTGAGAAGTGAGGCGAGCAAGAGCCAACGCGGCTGGAGATGCGTCCATTTTTTAAGGGATGCCATTCGATAATTTGACCGACAGAATATCGATTTCCTTTTGCGAAGTTTACGTCTTATTGCTTGCACAGAATTATATATAAATACTTTCACATAGTGAGAATACGCACGAAAATGGATTAAATAATTAATGCTTGGTACGTAGCGAAGATTAAACATTTCAAAGAGACAGATTTAGCTGTCAATTTTAGCTGTCAGATTTAGCGCAAATATTTATCTGATGTCGAAATTCTGCTTATTCGTGCCGAGTAAGGAAATTCAGCCTTATCGGCTCAATTGACAAATTCTGGTTATCAGCATGAAAAATTCGCGTGATTTAAGCCGTGTCGTGGCTTAATCGTCCCATTTCTCACACGATTATACAAAGAGTCTTTCCGATTCCTAAACGCAGAGATATTTAACCTGTGGTTTAAGATTTGCCGTATTCGGAGAAACATCCGGATTTATGGGTCGCTCTTGACCATTAAATCGATATTACGTCTGAATAAAGCAGGCAGGCGTGAGAGCTGCGAATCGAACGGCTGGCGTGTTTAATATTTGTCAGCGAATCGAGGCATTACGCGGGAAAGTTAGAACGGCGGGTACTCGCGCATTTTCCGAGCAGCAACGTCCGGTGAAATATGGTCGGAATTTCGTTAAATCGCCGGAAGGCAGCTACAAGGTGGTGCATTTGTATATACACTGGTCCAGGGCGTATTGGCGATCGCTTCGATCGATCGATCGGCTCGACGCAGGAGGGTGGAATTGGTGCTCGATGCCGGTGGTGGTCTCTTGGGTCCCCTTCGCCCCCACCCCCGATCCGACCCTCGCCCCCTCAGCCCCGGCATCAGCCGCGAAACGCCGCATTTTCTGGCTAGTCAATTTCGCGGCATTGTGTGAGAAATATGGCGGAAATGGAGTTCTTCCTTTGCGTGGTTCCGCGAGATACACAGAGTCCCTTTTCTTCCCGTCAATCCCATAAGAAAGCGCCACGTCGTGAATAGCTTTCCGATGCTCGCCCGTGTTCGCTGCCGATGCTGATGCCGTTGCTACTGCCGTTGCTGCGTCTTTCTGTACCTGTCATTCTGTCGTAAGGCATCCTCCCCGCGGATGCACCGCGCGATACATCTGCTGCGCCAGCGCGACCGGTCCAGTCGCGATCAAGAAAATTTGATTTTCCATTTTCACGGATTTCCGTTTTTCCTGTGCATGGAGATCGGAACGGATCAGTGAATATGATTCCGATTGATCACTCCTCCGCTACATCTTTATCGTTCCGCTTTTTCGTTGTCCATATGATGGCATTCTCATATCAGGCAAGATAATACAGTCCTATTTACCTTACGCTACAAGTCGCCGCGAGAAGATTGACTTGAAAGATTCACGAAACCGCAACACGCTGCGTTTCACTAATGCGTGTGCAGAAGCATCAGAACGTGACTCTAGTCGGATCCGACCCAACCTTGTTATTCGAGGATCAAATCTAGAAACATGAATTGGGAACGGCGACACGAATCGGGATAATTCGCATTTTTGGGACAGGATGGCTCAGCGCGAGTGCTATTCGGAATTTCGCGACAGGATTCTCGCACCGGTCCCTCGATCCTGCCAAGATCGGAAACGCCGGAATCGTCGGGATCCTCTCTCTTTCCCTCTTCTCGATCGCCGGATAGTCCGTCTGCTCTGTCTGCAAACCGCGGACTCTTCCGAGTTCCTCTCCTTCATTTACGCTCGCAGTCCCGCCGCATTTATCCGAGAGTTGAATTAACACAGTTTGCGCAATTTTCGCGAACGACGGCATTAAGTCCGGAAGTTCGCAAGAATCTCGCCGTATCTCCGGGATTGGAATCGAGCGTCCTCGCGAGCGCGAATTAACCAACAAACGCGCCATTTACACGCGCTCATAGCGTACAAATTATCCGTCGCTCGTCCTTTGAATATAGTTAGCCCGGATGTTAAACGAATCCGCGGAACGACGCGTTGCGCTCAACCTCGACTTATGCCACAAGAAGAGAGACAGTGAGAGGCAAATAAGGAGGAAGGGAGGAAGAGGGAGAGAGTCGCGTTTGCGTGTGTCCCGGAAGTTGCCAAGTTGTATCCGCGGGCCGGGCAGAGGCTGCTTGAGTTTGCCAAGTCGTAATAATTGTTCGCGGCGCACTGTTCAGAGCGACGGCGGCACATTCCGCTATCGCTAAAATAGCCCGGCCATCACCCCGCGGGAAGGGCTCGCCCTACCGAGAATGGTCCTTCCGTATAATCGAATTCCAGTCTCGTCTTTCTTCTCACAACCGACGCGGATTCCACCCAGGCGTCCGCGCGACATTATAGCGAGTGTTGTATTACATCGGTTTCATACAAGACAATGGGGCGGATAAGGTTCGAGGGGTTTCAGCTTTGCCAAGCCGCACCTCCGACCCGTCGGTTTGAAAATTCATCGTGTTCTTATCGAGAATTAACATTTTCATATTTAATCTTCATCCTGATTTTTTCTTCGTCCAGGCTTCGCTCGTACGTCAACTTTAATTTACTCGAAGAATTCGACTTGGATTCCTCCGGATTTTTTCATTCCCTCTCGTTGTCCTTCTCTTTCTTTCTCTCTCCTTCTTTCCATCTCGGCTGATTAAACGTCGACTTTCGCCCTTTTAATCCTAGTGTACGTTACAATGTACACTGGGAGGAAAAAAGAAAGGGAACGGGAGAGAGAAAGAGAAGAGAGCAAGAGCGCAAAGATGAATTATAAAGACGGATCGGTAGAGGAGGAGGGAGGAGAGGGGGTCCGTGGGGGAGAAATGAGGAAAGTGAGAGGGTGTTGGGCGCGAATAAATAAGGAGGATAGATAATATAAAGTTGCTTTAAGACGCGATGAATTAGTTAAGGCGAATTAAAGTTCAATTTGCAAATAAAATGAGTTAAACAAGGGAGAATATAACTGGCTGTGGGAGGCGCGGAACGCGTTAAATTGAAAGAAAGCAAACGAACGAGCGAGCGAGTTTGTAGCATATATCTGTCGAGCGAAAACGCATAAACAAAAGTTGGTAAAAATCAGGGGTTACTCGTGACTATTGTTTCAACAATTCTCGCGAAAGTGCTCGCATTCCCTCGACATTTTCGCCGTACGTTTGTCCGTATTTCGTTGTTTTCCCGAAGTGAGATCCTAAGAATGAATGTTCAGTAAACAGCAAAAGAGACTTTTGCGTTACGTTCGATCGTGCTTTGATTTTGAATCACGGGCTAATTTGGTGATTCGATTTGCTAATTATTAACAAAGAGAGTTAATGACTCATTGAAGCGTGCACAATATTCTCAGCTGATTTGGTAATATATTAACGAGCTGATTTAGTAATTTAGTTTATTGTCATGTAATTATCATATTATCATAATCTCTATGATGTTGTTAATAACCTTATATTAATTTCTCTTGTTCTCCGCGCGCAAATAATGATACAAGCAAGTACGGCAGAATAGATGATTATGTAACATATTGGTACACATTAATCCTTCTTTAATTAAGATAATTGTTCCACGAAAGCTGTATGTTTAAGTATCGTGCGCGAAATTAATGTATTTGCAAAGATAAATTGAAATGAATAATTAAATATATATACAGGGTGTTAGAAAAAAACTATTTAATATTTATCTGATAGTACACACTATACTCAGTAGAAAAAAACTTTAGTAAATATATGTAATAGCACTTTGAAAGCTCGAAGAAATTTGATGAAATTTATATAAAATATCAAATTTCACCAGTATATTTACAAAAATTAATTACGCTCGTCTCTTTTATGTTACAGGACATTGCAAGCAACGTTTGGCACCTGTGATTCGGATTCATCCCAAATTTAATCAATTATTAGTCTAGAAAAATTCAAATTCGTAGATTATGCAAATCTGTCCGCCAGACGCGGACAGTGTAATGTAGGAATTTCACGAATTGTAACTTGCGAATGATTTGTTCGTGTGGCGCAGTGAGAGAGTGCGAAATGGTAACGAGTAATTACCCCGGCAATTAGTTTGAGGAAACGATCAGTGATCGATGGATTCTGAACGAACGAGCGTATGAGAACAAGATGCTGAGGAGGATTTCGGATTAAGACTGCGCCATCGTTGACGTTGTTCTTTGGTAATCCGGCAAGTCTCAGAAAGGCGAGGGATCTAATCGTGGTCCATGACCCGCACGAATGGTAAGCGTTAATCGCTAAAGGGCGAATATTAAATATTACACAATCGAATATATCACCAATTAAATGAACGTGTAATTTTTTCAACGTGCATTTTTCTCCCGTTTTCTTCTTCCATTTTTTCTCTTTCCATATTTTTTTTTACACGCGAGTATTCAGCGGATTGTTAGTAAAATGGGGAATTTAATCTTTATTTAAATGACGTAATTTTTCTGTGTGTGAATTTAAAATGTTTTAAAATCACAGTTTAAAATAAACAATTTATGCTCCGGTCATATAGAGAAGGATTAATTTTCTTTACTTTCCATTTTTTTTGGTTCTAAAACAACCATGCGTGTGCGAGTTTGCTTTCTCATTCTGTTTGCAAGTCTCTTCTTTGTCAATAACTGCGTTATTACGAATATTTATGATGTCGCTACCGGAAAGTGGTGATGAACCACTTACATTAAATGATTTTGAAAGCTGCAGTGCTATAACTCTTTCAAGGTAGGACAAAGTTTAATTAAAACGATCATATTAATATAAAATAACTTAGGCTTCTGTGCCTTATAAATATTAATTAAAATAATGTAAAATTTAATTGATTTCACGTTTCTACCCGGAGACAGAATATTACTTAAATGCCACTTAACTTAATTAATGTTTATGAAAATTACTCCGTGTAATTAATTACATTCGTTTCCATGCCGTTATTCCTTTACACGTGAGCTGTATTCTCGTTTATTTTCTTCCCGTGTCCTTAATTCTGTTCATTTTTATTTATCTTTAACGCGCCCCAGAATCTTAGAAAATTAAAATTCAGGTTCGTGCATGTTCTGTCATCTTACTTATTTTTATATTAGACGGCCAAAGCAACCCGAATTCGTTGATTTATATTATTTTGCCGCGCGAACGCCTCTTAATTTTCTTGAAATTATAACATCGGTCTCTCCGCGCGCGCGTATTAAATATACCAAACAATAAAGTATCTCGAATCAAATTGACATTAATGCGAAATTAAATTTAGATCTACATTTTTCCGATAAAGCATTTTTATTATCTGCCCTCTCGGAGAGAATTGTCGCCTCGCCTCCGATTCGCGAATCGATAGGACGCGAATCGATAGAATTCGCGGCAAGAAGGTCGCATCATTGATAAGGAAGAGAAATTATCGGGACGGCTGACGGAACCGAAACAGCTTATCTCCTTTTTCTCCGCCACGTGGATCACGAGGAAAACGTGACGCCGTTACGTGGCGTTGAATTTCCTTCTATCCGAGGCCGATAAGTACTGATTTCCATAATGGTTCCACGTACGAGTGCACTCACTTATCCCCTACTCCTGCCCGCGTTTCTCTCAACTGCCTCTCCTCCTCACATTACCTCATCCTCCCTTTGCGCAGCCACCCTCGTTGCAACCATCCGTATGTCCTTTTTTCTATTCGCTCATAGAAACTTTAGTCCCCTTCGTCGTCTTGCCGCACAATGCCGCAGGCTCGAGACGCGATAATTGCACCAGGACGTGATTAATTTTTGGATTTGCTCTCTCCTTTACGTTCACCAACACCGTGACGATTTTACGGCAGCGTCCGGAGAACTTCGCCGATAGAATGCGAAATTATTTAAAGCTCCCGACGACCTCGTTCTCCGGCGAGTGGTACGACGGAAAAATTTGTCAGCTTAAACGCAACTCGCAAATTCAGTAAAAACATCCTGCCTCTTTCGGCTTTGTTTCTTTTTAGTAAGCGATAGTTTAATATTGTACAACAATTCAATTTATATATAAAAACTCCATTTTTGCTGAGTTTCAAAAGTTGAACTCAATTCGATATGTGGACCGAAAAAGAAGCGCTACATTCAAGTAAATATTTGCTAAGGAATCATTATTTTATTCCGATTAAGTAAGTATAACTTGAACGTAGCACTTTTTTTCCTGTTTTTCTTTCAGTGTGTTACATTCTTCAAACAATATTTACTTAAAGTAAAATAATCACTCCAATATTATTTAGCAAATTACTTGAATATAGGATAAAAAAACATTTTGTACTCGTGTTAAAATCGGTCTTTGTTAAATCTTTTGCGTTCAATTTCTAATATACCCTTGTGTGAATTTAATATATTGCTGTTATCTTAACATTTTGTGCTATGTCGATATTCAACATACGTAAGTGTTAAAATAACACATTTTGCACTTCAGTATCGACAGTAACGTATTAATTTTCAGAATAAATAACAGTAATTTTAACTTAAAATATTATTCCCGAGATATTCGCTTAAAGTATGTTGCATTGAGAACGTATATAATCGTATACATATACATATATAAGGGAGATTAACAAAAAGATGTATAATTTCCTATCTTACTTCAGATAAGAACGACGCGCAACGAGCGCCAAGTAGAAACGTGCATATATTTTGCGCCGGAGACGCGGAGATCTTCCGTCGCGAATTTCGAAGCGGCATGTTAATTAGCTCGCATCAACGTATTTGTTTCCGCTAAAATATAGAGGACGCACGACTTTCATAGACAGTGCCCTCTCTTCTCCCGTCCTCCCTTCCGAGCGCTTATCGAACTTCGTTAACTTCTCACGCTTATCCATCGTTCCCCGTCTCCTTTCCCCTTCCTACTTCCCTTCGGCCATTTTATTCCCTATCTCCCATCAGCGTCGCGGATGAAACTTTCTGTCGCGAGATTAGAATTTGCTAATAATCGAAGGAGCGATAAAGGGCGTTGCGTTACTCTCGCGAGACCGATCCGACGGAATATCGATTACCCAGTCGTGATATGTATTCAATTATCCATTTTTCCCTTTTTTATCGAATATCATTGTCATTGCCCAATGGGATCGCGGAAACCGCAGCGCGTATTAATTAAATATTGATATAGTTAATTGAACGGCATGTTAAATAAATACGTCGCCAAACCGGCGGCGCAACCGCCGCAGCCAGGAAATTAAAACTAACAAAAACACGAAATTAATTGATGCGACCGAGTAGGCGCTCGAGCGGAATAAAATGCGACCCTCTCCATTCGTTGAAATCTCGCTCGTTGCAACGATCTCGAGTCGAATGCTAATTAATGATCATTTGTGGCGTTATTGTTAGAACGCGAATTTTGTCTTCCGTACGTCATTCGCGGTTCCGATTGTTGCGTCTTCATTAATTTCGACCATTATTATTATTATTATTATTGAGCCACTCAATGCGACAGGAATCCATCGAGGGTGGCGTATTTAACGCCGAATATTATTATCGGGGATATTTTTATTATCAACGTAGATTAATTACAAGCCTCGGCAAAAAGCCGCGTGAAGGTCGCAATATCGAATGGCAAATTCCACGGGTAGAAATAACGATCGAGAGAGAGAGAGAGAGAGAGAGAGAGAGAGTGCAGCGACGTGATCGATAATCAATGATCCAGAGGAGCCGCGCGGCTCGTGTGATATTTCCAGAAGTGCCCAGCACCGGAACGGCGTAAGCACGGCTGCGGGGTCGCAGTTAATTGCGCGGACGTAAATGAGGAACGATCGTTGCCGAGCGGTGCCGAGGTGATCCATAGATCGTGTCGGGCGTGATCAGTTGCGGGTAGCACGGGCGAGGGGAGGGTGGCAAGATGGAACTCTTCTTGATACTCGTTTGCCTGATCGCGCCGCCCGCCCTCTCGCTCTCCATCAAGAGCAAGCTCAATCCACGAATCGTGCAGACGCGCTACGGCGATGTGCAGGGCGTCACGAGGTCCTTCGAGTACGCCAAGTTCCTCAAGCCGATCGACGTGTACCTCGGCATACCATACGCCACACCGCCGGTCGGCAGCAACCGCTTCTCCCCGACGAGAGCTCCGAGTCCTTGGGAAGGAGTCAGGTAAACCCGCCCTCGTTTCTCCCTCTTACTTCCTCCCCGTTTCCTTCCCTTTTTTTCGTCGCCCTCCTCCGGCATAATTGCGGGTGGTTTAATTTCCCGGGGTGCGTATATATATACGGCGAAACGAAGGGTCGCCGGTCGTAACTCCATCGTCGTTGAATAAACAACATGGGGCTCGTTATTTTTTAGCGCGCTTTCTAAAACGCGTGCCCGCCACGACGTAATCGCGCGAGATGTAAAATTGACACCGAGAATTAGACCTCTCTCTCTTTCGCAGAGTGCGCGCTGCAAACGAGTTTCGTGCGGATACTTGCAGATTATTCACGAAAGGGGGAAAGAGAGAAGTTCTCATTTGCAAGTTCTTTCTTGGAGGAGCGCGCGACTTCTCAGAGAGATGAATTGGGTGACCGAAGCTCCTTCAGTGTTTCCGCGCGGAACATCGAGTCGAAAGGACCGCCTCTGTATTATTTTCCATCCTCTCGGTGGACAAATCGCCGGGCTGGTCCGCGAATTCCAAATCGGAATTTTGCTTCGTAGCGAGAGAAAGAGAGAGAGAGAGAGAGAGAGAGAGAGAGAGAGAGAGTTTACGGCCACTTGGGCAGAAAGTTACGTCGAGGCCAATCAATTTTTATTCCCGCGCGCGCGAGTTCGATCGCATTTATGACCTTCTCCCAGTTTCGGGAGCGGCGCTCTTATAACAAGCGCGCCATCTCCGCTCACGAGATACTTCGCTATCTTCTCGAGATACTTCGGATACCGTGCAGTGTTCGTAACTCGAAGCGTCCGGGAGGCATCGTGGGATACGTCCTGCCCGAAATTATGCCAAGATTTTCCCGGGCGGATCTTACGCAGTTTTGGCATCCTCGGCGTCGCAACGTCATTCGAAATCCGGCCGCGAGTTCGAAAAAGCGCGAATTTCTGCGGCTCGCAGCAACGATAACGGATTAAACGGATGATAACGGATTGGTTTATCGCGGCGCCGGCGCGAGTTCCGCCGTGAAATAAAATCTCGCCCCTCCGGCACTTGACACGCAGGATATCGCTTCTATCGGGACGCGGACTATCTGTACAGGTTAACATCGTGCGTTTACAGGACTAAGACCGTTCGATAAATCCGTTTGCCCCGAAGCTCACCTTCCCAGACAACGTTCGTCCCGACCCGAGTAATACGCCGTTCTCCGCCGGCGAAACTTCGGGCCGCTATAACGCACCAACGATTTCCGATTTCCGCAGATTATCGGATTCGGTCGGTCCGGTCTGTCCCCAAAAGCTGCCGGACATCGCGAACGAGCAGGAAGCGCTCGAGCGAATGCCTAAGGGAAGGCTCGAGTACCTGAAGAGACTACTGCCACATCTGCGCAACCAGAGCGAAGACTGCCTCTATCTGAACATCTACGCACCTGCCATGGGTGAGTGAACATGTGAACAAGCGAGCGAAACACAACGGGAACAACGTTGCAACCAACGCACATACGCGGACCGACGGTTACAACGTTGTTCCTTATCGGAGCTCTCACACCGAAACGCGCGACAGGAAGTTGCAGTAAAATCAATCGATCCGATATCGAAACTTCTTTGTACGGCGGGGACATAAGTTGCCCGTAGCTCCGAGAGAGACGATATGCTTTCGACATTATCACGAGAGAACTTTGCAACGTGATTCTCGCGAAGCTGCGTTTACTCCTTCACGGCGGGTTACAGGGAGGTCTTAAATCAATACCGACACACTTCCCGGCTACTTGTGTGTTGTTATAGTCTTCTGGAACATTTCTGCTCGGACGAGACTCGGACTCTCGCTCGGGGTATGTATTAAGCGACAACATTCGTGGCCTTTGCGGATCGAGTGTCGAATAACGAGTCTGCAGATTTGGAGATTCGGAAACTTCAGTTGGAAACTTGCACGTTCGATTTAACGCCACCGGGAAAAATAATTCGCCGGCGCGAAGAATTTTATGCCGTCGCAGCAAAATCTCTCGGTTATTACGCGGACAACAAAACGATTCGTTAAGAACGCTAATTGTTGGATTATTTTGCTAAATCTACATATTATTTTGCTGCAAACGCAAATTAGTAAGTGTGGAAAAACACTATTTTGTTCTGCACGGAAGAAAAAGTGTTAATTCAAGTAGATAATTACTCCAACACTCCTTAACGAACTTTTATTTGGGACAGGCAATGTTTACTCGAACTCAAGTAAAATATTTTCCAAGTTTTCCCAACGGTAAAATTATTTTTCCCCGTGTGTGCGACCGAAAGGGAACTTATCCTTTGTCATTATTACAAAATTCGGCGAAATTAATATTTCCAAACAAACACGTCCCGCGCTCTTAGAACGCGAGATGTCCTCGACAATTTTTTCACGCGAATAACGAGCCAGATATACGCGTCAATTTTCTCGTCGAAAAGAAGGAGAAGAAAATAATAGAATCCCAGAGACGGGCACGAAGGAAACGGAATACCGGATGAGCATTAGCGGATGAAGTGGTCGTCTTTGCTGGTCGTCGAGCCGGCGGCGATGAATGAGTGACGCGAAAATCTGCGAAGATGCGGGGTGGTAAAACCGAAGGGGCGGTAAGAGCGGGTAAAGTCGGAGGCAGGAAAAGCCGCTCTCCCGGCACGACGAGGCGAGGCCGGACGTTTTGTTCGTTACACGGTGTCCCGATTAAAAAACGATTTTGAAGGCGATTCACTGGCGGCCCAAATTGAATCGCTAATCTAAGTTTGAGGGAACTTTCCGCGAAGTTGGAAGGCACTGTGAATTATGACGGCCGGGAATAGATGTCATTGACCCCCGCGCTCGCTGCACGCGCGCGCGCGCGAACGATCCTTATATAGCGGGCGGCTCGCGCGGATCGTCTGAAACTGAACTTCCCCGGGATTGCGCGGGTTATTGAGCCTCGCCCGAACCGACGTCTGGCCGAGAAGACACGCGGAACATTCCGGATAGATCGGAAATTAGAATTTGCATGATGGATAATTATTAAAGCTGGGATGATCGACGCGCGCCGGATGATATTCTTTGCAGAGGATATCACAAAAGGCTCGGCGTTTCGAGCGTCTAGCGGACCCGCTGCCTGGTTCCTGGAAATATCTGTATAAAAAAATTACGTCTGTTACGATCGTTTGGATTTCACTCAAATCAGACTTTGGAAATCTACACGGGAAAAATATTGTAACAAAAATTATTACCAAATTCTAATAAAAAGTAGTAACATTTACGAAAAAAAATGCTTCTCCTGATTATAATTTTTTTTCACTGTGATGATAATAGTTACAAGCCTTAAATAAGTTTCTTTCGGCATAAAATCTCTATATGGATCTTTCGTAATTTTGCAGAATTGTTCAGATCGAAAGTGTCTTGGATATTGTTTGCGGAAAATAATTTTGTCCGTTACGATTGTCTGGAGTTTACTCGTACTAGACTCCTGGGATCTAGAAATCCATGGTACGTAGAAACTCTGCATGGTCCTCTGGCAACTCTGCGGAATTGTTCAGACCGAAAGTCCTCGTATTGATTCCATTGGCTACGGTAGTTTCTTCCCCGTCGCGGGTACGCGTGGGATCGTTTGTATGTATTCTTGCGGCAAAGAAAACACGGTCTAGTCACATTTGTCGTTCAATTTCCGGTCCGAAGTCACCGGCGAACGCGGAACACACAGCTCGGAGGCATTGGAGAAAGCGAAATTTTCTATTTCGCCGGGAAAATTCAATGATATACGATTATTGAAACACTATTCACTGGGGCCGACATACGCGCAGCATAAAAAGCTTCCCTCGGTGCCGCACGCGTGTAGACAGAAAGAGAAAGTTCGACGAGAGAAAGAGAGAGAGAGGTATGTAAGGGCGAGAAAGCAGGTTAGGTTGTGACAATGAAAAGGATTGAAGATGAAGAGGTATAACAGCGTCGAGAAATATATTGCGTGTACCCGCTACGTTGTTCGACGTTGCCTCCGCGGTTGGAAACTGAAGAGGGTGAGAGATCGTATATGTGTGCGTGTGTGCGTACTTATGTACGTGTGTTATGTGACAGCGGAAGATTTATCGAATATTTTTCATTTTTCTGACGTGCAGCCGACACCTGCCTCGAAATTGCTCGCCGAAATCTCCGCGCCGCTCTGCTGCGAGCTGTGTAAAGATTTCGCCAAGTTACAATGTGAAGTCTACTATATAATCCGGGTCCTTCGCAGTTTTTGCAATTGTCGCTACAATCGCCAAGACCATGCGATTCCTTGGTTTTGCGACAAGTTAATCCGTACACGTCCGGATTGACTTAAAATATCGAGAGATACACGAAATTTATCTCTCTTTTATGAAATCAACAAGTATAACAGAGTCGAGGGAAAATCTTATTCGAGAAATAAAAATTGCGATGAATGTATGTAGTATGTATGTGTGTATGCATGTGTGTGTGTGTGTGTGTGTGTGTGTGTGGAAACTCCTGCGTAATAAAAAAATCGCAAAGGAAAGTTTCTCTCGGGTCTTTGTAAAATGGACTAATTACACGAGAAATAATTAATATCAACTCGAAACTCATATTCTCACATATAAATAAGGATATACAGTTTCGTATAAAAATAAAACTTGCTTTCAATAAATCATGAAAAAATTCCATATATTTCCACTAAAAATATCATATTCTTATTATCCAAAAAATACGCGATAAAATTCAGCTTGGTTACTACAAGCGCAGAAATTAATCGAATAGAAAATCCTTTCGTAGACTATTTATATTAGGTTTTGACTATTAAATATCGCTATGGCTACATAGGTAGCAAAAGCAACAATATCGGCTATGTCGAAAGAATCTTTTCGAGCTATTTTGCATATAATTGAATGAAAATTCTCATTAGCTGTTTAGCTGTAATGACCGATGCATCTAAATAACAAGTTATCTCCCGACAAAACTTCAAAGATCGGCTTTATTGCATTTTTATTTGTTTCATTTCCTAACAATTGCGTGCGCGCAACTCTACGCCGCCGGCCTTCAGACTGTTCGTGCATCGGTTCACATTTTCTGCTCTTCTGAATTCAATGTTTCGAATTTTTCACTTCGGTAAATGGAGAAATATTTCTAACAATTCCGGCTATTCGAAAATATGAACAAACTGAAAATCGTTTTTTCTGAAATTTCAAACCTTTCCATTTCTCTTGATACTAATTTTTTTCTGTCTATCGATTTAAAGCTGGTGACCGCAAAATCACCACAGTATTTGAGAGCTGTGCGCGGCAAGCCATTTTTCTCTGTTTTCAATAATAGTCAACCATTAAGAAAGATTATCACCCTCTCCGTTGTCGTTATTTCCAGCCTATTTATTGGCAATCAGCGTGATCGGCAATTAAATCGACGGCCGGGAGAGCGAGACTTCGCGCTCGATAACGGTTCATGAAGTAATAATACGAAGTCTTCGATTGCGTCCTAGCGACGCGATCTCCCGGTAAAGTACCGTCCCCAGATAACCGTGAAGGGTATACGTTTCCTCCGGCGCGGTATTGTCTTCCAGATTCTTACGTAATGGAAATTTCTATCGAAAGTTCGGATCCAGTTAATGCACGTCGTCGGCACTTCCAACCCTCTCCCCTCCGCCGTGCTTCCCCGCTTGCCCCTTCGCCGACTTCGGGGCGAGTTTCCGTTTTCCTTGGAAGACTTGCAATTACACGGCCGCCTGCACTCACAATTCCGGCGACGATAGGTAAAGCCGAGTATCGAACGTATGGCGGAAGTGGAAGTGGAGAAAGACGAGGAGAGAGAGGGCGAGACAGAAGAGGAAGAAGAAGAAGAAGAAGTTTTCGAGGCGCGAACTAATAATCGAATCAACTAAGTTCGCGGAATTTGTTTCAACTTCAGGAATACTTCGGAATAAGGATCCCCGACCCCTCGTCCTTCACAGGTCTTTCGCAGGGGAGTGCGCTCCTCTTGCTTCTTTTTAGGCGAAAAGTGTGTCTCGCGAAATGATTTATTCCCCTCACGCTGAAAGTAAAGTACCCTTCCCCAAGTTCGTTGGGATTCCTCGCTTCGGCTACGGTTCCCGAAAATATCGATGTAATCGACGTAATGTGATCGGAACGGCTTCTTATTAAAAGTTACCGGACTTGCCGAGAGAACGCCACATGATTGCAGTGTACAGTCGGTCACAGGACGGTTGCATTCGTTTTTTTTACATGCTTAGGAACACACAAAAGGTTTGACGAAACGAAACAATAATTCACGAATATACGCAGTAGATAGTCAGATAACTGTCAGCTGGGAAGAGAGAGAGAGAGAGAGAGAGAGAAAGTCACCAAAATTCAATGCGGAATTTCCCATCGTCATGAAGCCACGTTGTTAAGCCGGATGAAGAATTAAACGGCTGATACGCGATACGTTTGGAAAATAATTTTCCGTAATTTCACGGTGCATTTGCAGAAATAACTTCGGGACATTATACGCGCGTTAAGCTCGCGACGCAGCGACAGGAAATTTAATGTGGTGAGCCGAGGGAAATCGCACACATCCTTCCCCTTTCCGTGAAAGAGAACGTCGCAAGTGCGGAGTGCGCATTCGCCCGACTTCCGGCCCGAAAAGACATTACTAATAGCTCTCGTCGCCGTGATTAATGGTGCTCGAGTGCGGCTCCGTTTAATCGTTTTATTAATTACACCGGTTAACGAAGGTCACCGCACACAGACCGTCATTTATTACGCACGATGTCCCGATTGAGACTGACAGGCGGGAGCATCGGCGGGCTCCGCCTAAACGATTCGACGTTGATCAACGTGTAGGGACGACTCGATGTTGATCAACGTGTAGGGACCTGAAAATCCTTCCGACACCATTAATAATAATAATAACAATTATTATTATTATTATTACAGTAACAACAATAATCATAATAATTAATAGAAAAGAAGATAGTATTACGACTCCCCTTAATATCTCCGCTATCAGATGGCAAATTCTAACGATAACTTATGGAATTATTTGTTTAATAAAGAAATAAATATTTCCTAATTTTAAATCTGAAATCGATTAAACGACACTTTGACGGATGTAATCATTAAATTTTCAATGTAAACTATTGGTTATTAATAAAGTTATCATACAAAATGGGAAGCTACAATATTACCTTCTCTTTTAACAAATAAGAGTAATTTGAAAATTCATAAGAAGAAATGGGAATTTATGGGAATTAACGTTAAAAACAATTTTCGGAAATATACTGTGAAATTATCTCGACTTATTCTCATCCGGGTGCTTGGCATCTTACTTAAACGTAAGCAATATGAGAGCGTTACTTCTCACAAGCCGGATTTCCCGTAAGTTAAAAATTAAACGTGGTCGAACGAAATTTCCCTGCTGATGCAAGACTGCGGCATTTAATTTTACATCGGAGATATTAAAATACTTGTGCACGGGTCGGCGTGTTCCCTTTACCGGCTGCTCGAAGAAGGGCGTTATAATAAGAAAGAAAAAAAGAGATACCTATGGCCATCCCTCTGAACTGTTTCACGATACAATTTTAAAGTCGACGTTCTCTCCCTCTCTCTCTCTCTCTCTTTCTCTCTCACCCGCTTCTCACATTTTGCTGCATAATTCAGGAAGTTCCGCGAGCAGGAGACTGCAGGATAAAGGAGGGGATCGATTCGCTGCTGATTTAATTATCTTTTAATGAAAGCCGAGATTTCCCCGGATGTTGTAATTTTACATTGCCCGCGCGAACTGCGCAAACGCGGAATATAAATGGTAATTAAAGCTTGCCAGATGGACCGCGTTGCGCAATCCCTACCGATATAACCAAAATACACCACGGCTAAGTGAGGTCTGACAGACTTGTTAACTTAGCTGGATTTATTGCCGCTTTCCATCCCCAGACTACTCGCCCATAGCTCCCTGCTAATTTGTTAGTCAACCTAATGACGATTCTCTCTAAACCTCGCGAAAGCCTAAGGGGAACATATCTCTCACCCGGTTTCCACATTCATCAGCAATTCTCGAAACTGATAAATAAGACGGCGGACAAATTGTGTTATAAATCTTGAAGCGAAAGGTGTAACGAGATATCTATAAAATTTACAATAAGCGTACCAATGTTAAAAAAGAAACCAGTTAAAAAACTTGATCGCAGTATAAGATCGTCTTGCTTAGAAAAATAAATGATTGGTGTTGTGTTAAGGAATATCAGAACGTTTGCGCGCGGAAAAACCTTCACTCAAATGCTAATTGTTCATCGAGGACGGTAAATATACACATAAACTTATTAGAAACAAGATGTATATGGATTGAATGACAAAGTGGCGCATAAAAGGAAATAAAAATTTGACGAAAATCACGGGTATGTAAAAGATTTAACAAAAAATATTAACAAAGACCGATTTTAACACGAGCAGAAAATATTTACCGCGCACGTATCAGTTTGGGCATTTTCTCCGAAAGGAAGACTCGTATCGCATAATTCACCGGTTCTAAGAGTCGAAAGATAGTTCCTCAAAGGTGAGAAATGTAGAGTGCGAAATCCAAAGGAGACTCTAGGGAATGTCCGGCGTCTATCGAGTGTTTAGACGGATGGATGTGGCGTTCAGGAACGAGGAGGGGAAGATGTACCGGTACACTCGCGAGCAACGCACTGAGTCGGGACTATTTTAATTGAACAACGTGGAACAACTTTAATTAAAGAGAACTATTCTCTGCCAGAGGGGATATCTTCCTCGGCGACAGCAGAGTGCAAAGACAAGTGTATTTTGTCCGGACGCCTGGTGCTTTTACGAGCGGACGACGACGATGAACCCGAGTCGCCGTGCATCCCCGCCGGATAAGCCTCGCATGTGCAAAGGGAGTTTCCGAATGATTTTGCGCAAATTAGCGGCAGCTAATGGGCGTAATGGCATCCTTTCATGCGCAAAGGATCGCATCCTCGCGCCGCTAAAGTAATTAATTATCCGTGGAGTTACCAATAGCGCGTGTACGGGGCGGCCTCTCCGCGATGCTTGTAATATATATCAGCTCGTTTCGTATTCTCCTAACCCCCGTCATTCACGTCATTTCCGTCATGAAATACGAAAGCACGTTAATACTGTTCCACTCCGCGCAGATCGATCCTATGCCGCATATCCGATGTTCCGAAATTGAAATTTTCGCGTAACTCCTCGCGTCCGACCTGAGGATCAGAGAAGGACGAAAGAGCGAGCATGTCGTATCTCAACCGTGAAACACGGCGTGAAGTCAACGAGACTCTGATCCCGCGATCACTGACCGCCAATGCCGCGATATTTTCAATTTCAATATTGCCCTTCGATACCCACGATTGTTCAAGATCCCTTCCGGTACGGATCTGGAAATTTCAGGATGTTGTGTTGCGTCTGACCACAGCCACCGCACTCTCACAATGGTTCAATTAACGGAGATTGCGATCGACTAGAAGCGCGCAAACATATTTCCGGCCCAGCCGTAGCAAGGTAATCGGACTTGTCACTACTGGCAACATCGATTCTGTCCTTCGTTGCTAAGCAATAATTCTCTGCTATCGCTCGCGACCTCTCGGGCAGAACACTAATTCGTCTCCTCCGCTCCGCTATCTCTCGGCCTTTTCTACACTTGGCGGATTTCGCGTTTTGCCATCGCACAAAACATTGATATCGCGTTAAATGGCGATGAAGACGATTAGCAAATGGCGAATAAAAATGAAAAAAATGCTATATAATTTTCTATCGTTTTTTCGAAAAAAATTTTTAAATATTGAAAATGCTTTTTAAAGGGAGATTATATATGTTTATAGAAAGAGAATTTCTGGAAATTACGTGAGGAGAAAAGAAAGTTTTTCACATTTTCCTAAATAATATTTTCGTGATATAAAATGTACGAGAAGTTAAGGTTAGATGTAGAGTGCCGTATTTTCAATAACGCATTAAGGGAGCCGCTCATAAATTTAATATTTATGAAGCAAAATTACCTTCCTATATCATTATTTCACTTAATAAATGTTAATTTGAAACAAAATTAAGTTAGTCATGCATATATAATATTGCAAATACGAGAATATTATTGTTTATTTTTCATATTAATGGTGTTTCTATTCATTAGTTGATCTAATAGAGATCCACAGATCATCGGAAGAGATATATAAATGTTTAAATATAGGAGTATATATTTATATTTTGAGTATTACTATAAGTTATAAACTTTACACTGCTGTATTTTCAAGAAAATATGGTCAATAATTCTAAAATTTTTGTACAATGTCACTATATTAGTCCTTAATATCACAACAGTTCTTCATTAAAATTTCAAATATTGTTTAGAAGAAATTAAAAATAGAGGTTAATTAAAACAACATTAACCTCAAGGAATACGTATAAAAGGTGTCACCTGTAGTTGCGAATATGTCATCTTTCGAATAGTCAATCTACCTATAATTGCGCCAATAATTGGGTTATATTTAAATCTGTATATAATGCAAGTTTCAGCGAATTCCTGAAAACGCATTTTGTGCTGCAACTATCTTAATTCGGTTGAATAGCGACGAATTGATACCAGATTCTGCGTTCCGCACGCGTAAGACCTCTTGACAAGTTTTTGGTTCTTGCATCTTGGTCTTTTGACAAAACTAATGGCGCTCGCTCGCAAATTTGCGACCGATCAATTTTTCGTCCGGCGCGCACACCGATCGCTTTCTTAACAAATTCCTCTTAATAATTCCCCCTGAAACTGGAAGGAGCGCAGGTGCAATCATTTTCCTCGTAATAGCGCCATAATTCACGCGAGACGTCGCGTGGTTCGCCGCTCCGCGTTCGCGACGTCGCCGTCGTCTCGAAAGGTCTTTCAACCCGGGCCTTCGGCTCTCTCCTCCTAGCCGGTATAACCCGGGTAATGCATGGACTTCCCGCGGATTAATTAAGAATAATTAAATTTCACCCGACGACGCCGCGGCACGGAAATTAATTTAGAGTTTTTCAAACTCCTCTCGAGAGCGAGAGGAGCGCTCCTTCTTCTTCGATCTTGATTTTTTTCGTCCTGAGAAAAATAACGCTGCGTCTCGGCTAGTCCCACCTCCGGTTTTAACCGCACCAGGGCCAAAAGCTGTGCGCGCGGTTATTGTTTCCATGGACCGATAATTAAATTTCTTTCGGCCGGCGGATCGCCTTAAACCTAACTCTCTTCTCAACCAATAACCCCGGAATTTCTTTCCGGCAAAGGCAGTTATGAAAAGTGCCGTTATCTTTTTGCTCCGCCCTCCCTTCTCTTTCTCTCCCTCTCTCTATCAGTCTGGATTAACGTTAACGAGAACAGAATAAGGCGGAAAAGATTACTCCAAAAACAATCGTGATACGGCCGGTGAGTTCAACGACATGAGACGAATTTAATGTACACTTGGCGGAATTTGCTATTAATTCTTTTTTCCCTCGCACGAAAATGAAATTTCACCCTCGGACAAACAAACGCAGCCGTGATGCCGGGCTTTCGATCTACGCTACTAGAGATAAGTAAATTAAGCATATTTTTTTCAAAGCTTTTTTGCGAACTCCGATTAATAATATATACGCGATAACGGGAGTGAACGGTTTTATTCAATTCTTTCCCACACACTCTTCACGGCCTGTCCGCGCTGTGGAATTTACGAATTTGACGTGCAAAATGCGCACGCTCGACGGACTTCCGCGGCGCGCCGCGTTCACCGGCGATTCCATCATATTAATTATGACGCGAATTTTCCATTGTTGTCTATCAATAATGCATGTTGGTAGCAGTGCGCGCGCGCTCGCGCGTTTTCGGACGAACTGTTGCTTCGTATATAGTTATTAATTACGTGCACAGTTATTAATTACGCTGACATCGAATATTAAAATTTTGATTAAAGCGCCGATTACCCGTAGCATATGTGTCGTCGCATAAAAGCGACCGGATGATTGTATCACCGGTGTTTAATCGGAGCACGCACTATGAATGAACGTCACATAACTGCAATAAGAGCAAACTGTGTCGTGTGCTTGCGCGCGAAAGTATAGTTGCATCGAACGTCAGATTAGTCTTTCCGTAATTGCCACCTTCCTTGACGTAACCGAACAAAGTGGAACGTTGCAGCTTCATAGAATCACCTGATGGCAATTAAACGATAATAACAGCGCGTGATGATAAATGTTAACGTGGCTAATGAAAGATAGTAAAAATAGAATTTCCGCAATGAAAAAAGATTAATCGACGACACGAAAAAATTATTTATACTTATACAATACATACTTTTTATTTCAATGTTATTTTATATTTAACGCCTGTTTTATTTGATGAAATATAATATTAATTTCTTTTTATAGATACGGAAATGAAACTGCACCTTTGCCTGTGATTCAAACGTGATTACGCACGCATTTTTTCTATTTACACATATACTGATAAAAATTATAGTGATTTATGGTACCGCAAAATGATTTTTACCGTGCATCTTACTTCGATCGAATAAATATTACTTGAATAGTAACACTTTTTTCTCAGTACAACAATAGTAAATTATATATTGTTCATTTTCGATAAAAGATTTTGTCAAAAATGAAACGACACTTGATGAAAGATTTTCTCAGAAATGAGACGACATTCGAGCTATGCTCGTTAGGATGAATACGGCGTTAAACGACATTTTAACGGCAAACGACACCCTTTCCCGACATCGTCTCTTCCCAGCATCGTTATCCGTCGTCGTCGGGTCGTCGTTATGCCTGCGATGGCGTCTATCAGTGTTCAATGAGGGATTATCCGAATCCAGCGCCGACTTAATGCGCGCAAGTTTACCGTACCGTTGGAACCGCGTGTCGTACTTATTAAACGCTGCTCGTGCGCATTCTGTATATGCACTTCGCTGCGCTCCGAATGCGACCAAACGCTACTTCCGACATGCTTCTGGAGAATACTCTCCGTCTTAACTGTTGTTGGCTAAATGGTTCATTAAGATCCTCGCACGCCACTCCGTTAGAGAGTTTGCTCGGACCCTGTGAAGTCCTCGCGAGTCCTGAACAGCTGACATCCTGGCACGCTCATTCCTCCCGCACGAGGATATATTTGAATCTCAAAACGGGCTATCATTCGATCGATTGACCGTGCAAAATTGGTAGACTGCGATAAAATTTATGCGCGACGTTGAAATCAGAAGAAATGCGATGGAATATATCATCTCCGATTTAACATCCGGTGTATGAAATGCGAATCAGAGCGGGGGATAAATTTGATATTAATGTTGATCTCTTTCGATTCGGCGCTCCTTTCCCGCCGTCGGATGGAGTGTCGCTCTAGAATTACGGATGTGAAATAATTTCAAATATTAAAACAGTACCGTCAAGTGTGCGCGCGTTGACAATCCGTTTCGAGCGCTCAACCGTAGACAATTTCACGTGGGAGCAAGTGGTAATTTCATTTGACGCTCGGCCTTCAGCGGGTTATGATATTTCTGTCGCCGGTTTAAAGTCCGTGCTCCTAACAAAGCCTCTTTTAAAAGACAGTAAATTTGAATGGTGCTTCTGCTCGTGGTCTCGCCAAACATGCACGTGCGTAAGATTAACTGTGTCATTACGGCAAGTTTGCCATTGTCCGGCGCACAAAAAGCTTCCCGACGATTCCGCTCAAAGTGGCCGGGCATAAGGATTTTCTTTTTACGGTGGACGTTGTGAATCATCAAATAAATACTTTCACGACTTCCTCTTTCACCGTTCCGCGAAGCATTCTCGCAAAACCCCAGGCACGTACGTGCTGGCGAAAAGCACGTCATGCTGACTCCTTCGCATTAGCTCCTGCACGCAACCGACGGAAAGTGCGATGCCAGTTTATGCTTCCGGATTTAACCGCCCGAATGGCGAACCAAAAACTCTCCACTTTACTTTGGAATCATCACATAACTTCGCTCGCGAAAATAAACAATTTTCCGCGATAAAAAATCCAAATATTGAGGAAAACATACCTCCCGAATATTTTGGAGTTTTATCACTGTGAAAACAATGCTGTGAAACTTTGGATTATTTTCAGCGGGATTCTGAACCGCGCGGGATTTAATTTTCAGCTACAACGAAACGTTTGTTCTAATATGTAGAAAATGCGCGTGATAATTCGGGCTTTCATTTTTTTTCCTCTTCGAAGCACGCGTGAAGAGTCGACAAACGAGGCGTTAACTCACGGGGGGGAGATTAAACGGCTCTTCAGGGGAATGCATACATTTCTCGAAAAAGCGAAGAAGCCTGTAGATATCGCTGTTCCGCGGAAGCGCTATACCGTCGTCTCAGGCGCTTCCGTCTGATTGATCGACGAACAAACCACAGTCGGCGTCGGTGCCCGGGTGATCGATCGCTCTCGTCTTCGACACAATCGCGTATCTCCACGGGTCGTTTTCTCGTTCCCCGATAAATCGCTTCACCGAGTAATTCGCGCATAAAACTACCGCGTGATTAGGATTAAGCGTCTTCTTAAGTCTCGGAGCTTTTCGGTTCTCTAGTTCACTGATATTTCCTGCGACTTTCGACTCTCGGACCGGTGAAATGCCATCCTTACGGAGATAAGAAAGGCACTCGTGGTGAACTTCAAAAGCCTTAAACACCGCGTAATGAAATTATGCTTGACAAGTAGAATGACGAAGAAGTTTTCACTCATATAAGATGAATTATTCCACGTTGAATCATCGAGTGAACATTTTTATTCAAAATTTAAGGATAACCTACCAAGTAAGGCGTCAGTGAAGCGAGAAAAAGCAGGTTTTAATGAAAAGAAGAAAGGGAGAGAGAGAGAGAGAGAGAGAGAGAGAGAGAGAGTGAGAAAAAATGGTCTTACGAAGTAAGGTCGCACGGTAAAAATTTGCTTTCCATGAAACTGAGCCCGGTCACCCCGAACGCGAGTTCTTTTAAGGATACTCGCTTGTATGCGGCGTCGGTCCTGCATTTGACTGTGAAATATTGTGCGGTGCCACACCTCCTCACGGCCGGGGCAAGTATTGTCCCCACGGCCTGTTTCTCGCGATTTTTCGCCCGACCGTTCCGGCTACGAAAGAGAGGATCTTTCTCGCACGCGCTCGCCAAGATCTCAGGCAAACAATCGACGACGGTATTTACACAAGTACGCAATTCGTATGATCTACGCCCGGCTACGTCCTCGCAAATACGGGCACGAGCCCGCGCGACGGGAGACAAAATTTTCTCCCGCCGGTTCGGTTAAGTGCTCGAAACAGTTGCCAACAGCGGCGCGCCGCCACCCCTTGAGAGTTCCCCGGGATGGAAGGGCGTAAAAAGGCGGGGCAGGTGGGCGAAGCCATCAGACAAAGGAGTAGAAAACTTAACCCTTCATCCTCACGGGAGGAAAAGCGCCGGCAAGAAAGTAGGTGAGCACTTTTACCCGCTCGTTCACCGTAATCACGTGTCCGCCGATATGCAAACCCACATTATATGAGAAGACGCGCGGAAAAGCGTCTGCACTTGGCGGGCGCAATTGTCCTTCGAGCTGGCCACTCTCGTCCGAAACGACGGAATTGTCCGGCGTATGTGAGGGAACAATCTCGATTTTACCTCGTTGGACGCCCAAGATTTTCCTCCCTTTATCGCGCGCGCACGGCCAGGGACGCTTCCACTTTTGAAGCAATTTCGCAAGAAGAAGAAGATCACGACCCAATCCTCGAAAATTCCGACAAATCGGGATTCGAGTGCCAATTGTTTCGAGTAGAAAAGACATCGTCCGCCCGAAAGTAGAATTATCGCGAGCAAATACGCGGTATTATTTCATCGCACAAAAGTAACTGTTTCCCGCGCGCGAAAATAGCTCGGGCTGCTGCAGATAATCTTACGATTGCGCGAGGAGCCTTGCCAAAAGCCGATGTTCAATAGAGATTTTATTTTGTACGGCCTGGACCCCCCCACTCCTCCCCTCGGGAGCGCAAGAACCTGACTCACGTGTATGTAGGGCTTAAGTGTTTCGGTGTGAGCGAGATCGAGATGTAAATAAAGCGATAACTTTCACCGGTTCGCTCTCTGGCGCGTCTTCACTCGGTGTCCTCAGCATCGAAATGCGCCGGTGCTTTGGCAACGGCTCAAAAAGCATAAGACACGAGCGGCGTGTCGAACCATCGAACGAAATTTGACACGTCGTACTCCACCTGCCGACGCTTGTGTCAACATTGCGCGCGCGCTCGCTCACGTGTTATCTGTTTTTCGGCGGCGAAATCGGAAACTGAGCACGCGCGGGCACCGAAATTATTTCCGCAAACAACGCCGACTCATAACGCGCGATAAATTTCTATGTAACACCGTAATCCCCGATATACGCTTCGAGTTATATACAGTACAAAAGTTTGTATTAAATTTAACACATCTGACGTGTCCCAAACGGCCCACATAAATGTTTGTGTCAATTGAATACAAGGAGAACATGTTAAAAAATAGCACAAATATTGTGTCAAAAATTAACATAAAATTATATAATATCCATAATATGTTAATCGACACTGAAATATAAAATATGTCATTTTAACATTTACATGCATTAAATATCGATTCAACACAAAATATATATATATATTGCGATAACATAAACACAATATGTGAAATTAATACACGAATATGTTAAAAATTTAACACAAAAATGTTAATAAGACCGATTTTAACACAAACACAAAATGTTTATTACTGTGAATTCTTGTAAAGGAAAGTGATATTAAGATGGGTGTGTCGAGTCACCGAGTTTGGAATCTGCAAAAGATCGTCACTGAAAATTACATGTAAGAAAAGTTTACAGGGAAATAATTCGTAAATTACTGCTACATTATCATCCGCGTGATCCACTAGAGAAACAAAGTATACAAATGCGGAAACGTCTAAAGTGCAATATTAAAATATAAAAAAGGAAAGCACTAAGATTCTTCGGCAAATTAAAAATTGAAGTAGTTATTCGAATAAATCCATATTCGAGTATTGCACAGTAAATTTGACTCTCGCCTAACCGTAACTGCGAATTACCAGTTGAAACACCGTAACAGCTACATTTTTGAGAATTGATGCCATTTGGACGATTCCTGTACGTATTGAATGAACCGAGCAACTTCTGGTTCAATATTAAGAAATGGGTTTCTAAAAGAGGTACTCTTTATTGGAAAATAATATAAAATAGCCCGATAATAGCGGCTTGCGTGCATACGAGAAGAATTTATAGAAAAGTAGCGCAGGCTCTAATTCATATAAAAAAAAAAAGGAAAAATAATTTTCTAATCTCGATCGCATGATCAAAATGAGGATCAATCAGAAATAAAATTCATTAATATAAGAGCACACAATGAGCAGAAAAATAGCATTCTAGTCTGTTAAAAGAAATAACATTCTAATTTTTATTTATAATTTTACTAAGAGAAGGAAGAGAAAAATAACATTCTAATTTTGAAATTAAATACGTGGAATTTGAGGATTTACAGTTGCTTTCCCGATTTTTGGATCTTCAGATGTCTAGATCCGTCTCAAATGCGCGAAGAAAAGCAGAATGCTCGAAACAGACGTAGTAGAAGCCGGTTAGCAATACCGGAAGAGCCGGGGAGCAGGCGAGTTTACGAGAGCGGCGGTGCGAATGCGATTCTGTTTCGCGAAGCAGGCTGCAACATCGCGAAATTTGTGTCTCTGAGAGAGTTCACGCCTGCTCGACAAAACATTTTTAACATGTGTGCGTGGCTATATGCGTGTATGCCGCGAGGAGATGGGCGTAGGATCACCTTATTGTGGCGCTATGTATCTTGCTCCGCCGACAGTTTACAACCTCCTCGCGCGCGCGAAAGAGAGAGAGAGAGATTCCAGGCTTACTCGCGCACTGATATGCACCCGCCCTCTTACTAGAAGGCGGAAAAAGGGCTGAAAGTACAAAAGTGGGCAAACACAGTTCGCGGAACGCGGAGGATGAAGTCGCTGGTAAATCCACATCCTCCGCCGACCCCCCCCCCCCCNCCCCCCCCGAACTAACCGACGCTTAATATTTTTTATCCTCTTCAATTACCCAAGCAAACCTTGGGGGTGGCGACGAAACCGCCGCGTTTCTCGAACGAAAATATTTTTAACCCTCGGGGAAAGAAGAAGATTTCCAAAAGCCGGGTAAACATTGAGGTAATTGTTTATCGATTCTACGGAGAGCGAAAATCCTCTCAAAGCCATTCTCCATCTCTCTGAGAGACACACTTAGATTTATAAATATTTAACGAATTAAATGACAAATATTTTTTTTGGGGGGGGGGGGGACGAGGGAGATATATGTCCACCGAGATGTATAAAATAAATACGATAAAATGACGCGACGTAAAATAAATGAGATAAAATGAAACGATATAAAGTGAGATAAATCAAATGTAAAGTAAAATAAACTTGCCGGGAAAGCGATTAATACTGCGCATGCATTAATATTGATCGTGCGATTCGGAGATGATGATACGAAATTTCAGCCGCGCAAGACAAGAACAATTCGAGCGGAGCCCAGAACCGGTCAAACGGAAACGTAAACACTCGCGAGCACGTCTTCGATGCCATTTTCTTCCTCCGTTCTATGCATAAGACCAAATTGAATGGTCGAGCGAAAGCTCACCACGTCGCCGATTCGAATCGGAATAATCTCGCCGAGTCATCGAATTCATTTTTATCATCCACGGAGGAATCGTCCGAGGATTCTCTTTGTTCTCGCGCAGGAAACATCGCGCGACATTAGCATAACCGCCTAGGGTATTCCTAATATAACACGACTTTGTTTATGCGACGGCGCCGTCGTGAGGAAAATACCGGGATGAAATTCTTGGAGGGCACAATTCCTCATTTTGCGCACTAATAAACTTCTGTTTGGAAAATTTGCGACGGGAAAAGGAGTGAGCGCCGATACGAGCGCGCGACAAGATAGGCGGGCGCGCGCGAGAAAGAGAAAGAGAGAGAGAGAGAATGATGAGAATATATAAAGCGCGGGTGTACGACAATGTAATCGGCCCCCCAGAGGATAACCTCGTTATCCGACGCAGGAAGTCGCATCCAGGAGGCGGCAGCCTCCTTCTTCTGGACTGCAATTCTCCGCTTCGGGTTACCTTGCACGCCTCCGAGGACGTACAAATGGACTTTTAAATTGTCTGTCAGCTGCGAAAAACACGAGATAGAGAGTGGTAAATGGTCGCACTAGTGTGCCACGCAAGATAGTCCTCATTCGGACACTTCGGAAAGCTCGTATGCGCCATGCGAGAGGAATAATTGAAAGAGGCAGCGAGAGGTTACATCGGGATAATGGAAGTTTCCGAAACTCCCGGAGTTGCTCTCCGCAGGAAGAGCTGTTTCAACTGTTATTCTCATGTATCGAAATATCATTTCACCGAATATGCAGGATGAGGCAATAAATATTACCACCTAGAGTATCCTCGAAGAGGAAGACAAAGGTGACCTTCAGATTTTTGAAGTTACTTCATCTAGAAAAAAGCGTCTTATGACGGTATCCCTTTTTTTAGATTCCTTTTTTAGCAGAATAGCTTCGAAGATCTGAAGGCCACCTTTACTTCTACTTCGAGAATAGATAGTGATAGTTATCAAGATAATGATAGTTATTACCTCAATCTATATATTCGATGAAATATCATGATAAAATGATATTTCGTCGATAACATGATATTTTAATCATTATTTTTATATGTCGAAATATTATTTCATATTATAATATGAGTTATCATAATAATAGAATAATATTTCGATATATAAAACTAATGGTTAAAATAGCGCAAACGTGGTAGGAACATGTTGACGTGGTAAAAATTTGCTAAGGAGTATTAGAGTAATTATTTACTTGAATTTAGCATTTCTTTTTATTATGTGGTTTCAAAGATCCGAAAATCGATAGTTATTGTCTCGCCCTGTATAGAGAGGATTTGAAAATTATTGCATCAAAATAATATCCAATCTTAACGTGACGTATGCGATGATGGTCCAATTGTAAAATATGGATGCAAGCTTAAACGATAACTGCATCTTTTATCCCGCCACTTATTTCGCTTTAAACCGGCAGGAACGATTAGGCGGAATTAACGAAGAATGGCGGATTGCTATCTGGTTCCCGCGGCCGATTATGTATTCTCGAGGAGGATCAAGCCCGTAATCATTCCGCAAACTGCGCTTCCTCGACGGCAATACGTCGCCGGAGAGACTCTTCAGAGAATGGATTCATCCGCGATAGAAGTCGCCGAGCGGGCGCTCGGGATTTACTAAACGAAGCAATTTAATAGATCGGATCGAGAGAGAGAGAGAGAGAGAGATAGAGGCACGAGAGCGGCGGCGGGTGATAGTTTTTAATTGAGTTATCGACGAGGACTCGACGCACGTTAACGGAATAGTTGAGGACCGGCCCGGTCGGTCGAAGACGAGCATTCTTACTGAAATATCGATGCCGGCGTAGATTCCGGGATGCAAAGTGAGAGAATTGTGTCGCGAGTATTAAACCTCCCCAATTGAAGGAAAATGTTTGCTGAGGCTTGAATAATGCAAAATTGCGAGAAGACGCGCGCGCTCGCCCTATCCTCCTTTTGCATTTGCATCGATACCTCTTCCCCGGGACTTGTACTTGCTTTTCTTTCTCCTTCCAAGAGAAATTGCGCCTCGAGCGAGTAAAAATCCGCCTCGACCTCGAGTTTTGAGCGAGAAACTAAAGATAGAAGTTTAAAATTGAACGTAGACATTTGGGAATTTGAAGTGCCACGTTATAATTTGATGATTTAAAGATACGATAATCCGGAAGGAACGGGGCCTCGATGCATTATCGAGATCCTTCGATCGGATTCTATGCACGATTTGCGAGAGACGTTTTGCTGGATCAGATGGAGATCAAACGAGTATCGCCGGGATGGAAGAGAGTTGTGCACGCGAATCCTAATTATGATATAATACTCTCGATACTGCAAAATACAGCTCAACTGTGTTACTAGGTCGAGCCAAGACTAGCAACCCAAAAAGAGTATTAGAGAATAGTTCCAAGGCACTAAACAACAGCCAAACAAGCTTGCCAAGAGCACAATGTTGAAGCACCTGGAAGAGCAGTCTTAGTGGCTGAGAAGACTGCGCGCTAAACAGTTAAGAAAAACGAACCCGTCCTCTTATCAGAAGGCGACTCGATATTTTTCGCCCCGACGCAGCAGCACGAGGTGCGAGAAGCTTGGCTCCCAAACGGGTTCCTTAATCCCCAAGTTACGAAATCACTGAGCGACTGATTCCGCCAAGATCGGCCAAGTAAATTCCCTCGACCGGCGAGAGAAATCGCGCGGTATCTCCCGGAAAGAAGACTCCCGGGAGGGTCCCGGCCCGTAAATTGCCGGAAAATTTATAGCGCTTCACCGATGTCATGGCCGGTGATTCTGTTGGGGTCGCTCGCTGTCCACGAACAGTGGACGAACGCCCTAACATCGGATTTACTGTCTGCCTCCTTCAAACGGCGAGGATAAACCGGCAAACCAGCGGACTATTTCCGAACGCCGCCAGTTGTATCGCTCCTGTCGCCGCCGAGACTTTCCGAATTCTCTCTTGTTGAAGAATCAGCGACATCGAGAAATCCGATTAACCGTGCATTCGAAGATCCAACGACTGTTCGCGGGAAGCGTAGCATTTGTGAATTCTTACTTCTGACGTCACGGTGCTTACTTGCTATAATTGCCCGAGCCGTCTCGTTCGTGCTTGAAGATCTCCCCGTTGCTACTGTTTGGAATCTGCGGTGCAGCTGCTGCGATGTGTTTGCACGCTTAATACCATAGTTCTGCGCATTCTGGGATCAGCCGGTGGCAGTTTTACGGCGAGCGATAACTCGCCGGGCGTATGCCGGGGATGGGAAAAAAAGGCAAATACGTCGGCGATTCGCTCGAAGCAATTTAAATTCCGCATGGATTCTTCCCCTCTTTCTCTCTCTTTCCCTCCATCTATCTCTCTTTCGCTCTCTTCCTCTATCCTACCCCGCTCTTAGGAAGCCGGTCCATTCACTTCGTCTTTTTCATCCCCTGGATTTTTTTCTTCTTGTATCGATGCAACGAACCGCCGAAGTCGTCAAACGAGAAACTACACTACGCTTCCTGAGCCCCCCGAAAGAGCCGAGCGAGTTTTTCGCGAAATCGAATGCCAATACTGTTCGCGGCGTCGGGAATTTTAAGCAACTGCTTTAAAGTTCTCACGTGCGCGCTGCCGCAGCCAAGGAAAGAAGAAGCGAGACCCGAGTTTCCTTTAATTCCTTTTAATTCGACGGAACATTCTCGACGCTTTTAGAGTCTCCCGTTGTCGGTGAAAGAATGCCGTGAATGTTCGGCGCTTTTAACCGTTGGTTCGTGTTTTTTTTTTTTTGAATAATTATACCAAATATATGTACATTTTTCATAATTAAGTCATTTTTTGTGATTATGATGATAATACCTGTAAAGTGTATTAACCTGTAACTGATACTGCGTCCAAGAGACCTCCGTTAATTTTGTTTTCGTGATAAGTCCAAGAATATCCAGAGCACTTTTCTACATGTTTTAGTACTTTTCAAACATTACGCAATAAACGTTGCACGCATTACGTAACATATCGCTCCGTAAGTGCTGAGATTGTATGCTCACCATCGACACGACTTTCATTGTTACAATTGCGACCACTATTTTCGTCTATTTTCAATATATGTCCACCACATTTATAAGTATCATTTTAATGTCAACACTCACCTCGTTCCGAAGCTTAATAAACGTATATTTAAATGTAGCAAAGTCTATTTTTAGATAATTGTTATGACACACGATTTCAAAAAATTTTCGACTGAAGAGACTGAAAATTACCAACGACCTTTTCCATAAACAAGCTCGCATTGGCAAGTGTGTGAAAGACAATGTCTTCTAGTTTACGCGTGCATAAATGACATCGTTGAGGATTTCAAACAGTAATAATAATAATTTAATATTCCTCCCACAGATTTGGTCGCTAGACTGTTTCAGTAGTCACCCTGTTACAATCAACACCACTTTCTCCTAGGCAACGACTCACAATCGATATAGTCAATTGGCATCGCAATAAAAAGGCAATAATAAGATAAAGTGTCTTTTCGAGATGGTTTATGGACGCATCGTCAACGTGGCTTGTTTGACCGACATGCGTGCGTCTCGCCGTTGTAATTGCGAAGAAAGAAGGTCCTCAGAACTTTCTTATTTTATCCGGCGTCAAGGGACAATTGCCGGGATTAAGTCAACGGAGAGAAAGATAACAAACGACGGAGTGTGTGCACACACGAACACGTACACACACACGCACACACAAACGTATGAAGAAGAAAATCTTGCAGTAAGAAGTTAAAATTGTAATTTCCGCACTCAGGAAAGGTATCGTTGACACTTCGCGATGGTACGCGTGATAAAGCCGCCGTCTCTGCTTTAAAGTTTTACCGACATCGTATCCTTCTTAATTACCAAGTACGAAACCGCGACGTAAAACACACAAGGTGGAACGTTCATTTGTTACGTAAAAACGGCTCTCGCTATATACGCTTGTTAGTCCACGCGGTTTACACCAGACTACCTCTGTGGATACTGGCAGGATGTGTATTTCAATTCCTCCCTTTTCCCCCTCGTGAGCCAAAACGTAACATTTTGTGCCAACGATTTGAACCCTTAAAGCGAGTGGACGGACTCGGTAGCGCACACCGAGAAAATCGCCGGGAGATGAAAGCCGCTCGCGTGGCGCTGAATCATCCGCTCCTTTCAACGAGAGCCCCAAAGCGTACTTTTTACGAATTCAATACTGTGTGCGTATATGTTTATCTGTGCGTGCATGAGAGAAAATTATTAATGAACGGAACACTATCGGTTTTATCATTTTTTATCATCGCGAGAGAGTCGTACGAGAGATGTAAATCGAGTTGGAGGGCATTCAGCCGCGGGTCGAGATCATATTCAGGCACATTCTGTTCCGTTATAAATACGGCTCTCGCCGATATAACGATTGCTCGCAATCTCGTAAATGAGTGCGATGTAAAAAATGCAACACGCACGAAGAGGGAAAATGGGAGAGCAGCCTCTGTCGGAGAGGAGGGAGTTAGCGGGCATTTACTTGTTATTTAACCGCCGCTGGAAATACGTTGATTAATGATCGAACATTGCGGCTCAATGAATATAAATTCGCGCTTTACGAGGATAATTAGCGAATGTTACGTCACCGGCGAGATTCCCGCGATTGCATTGTGCCAGGGCGATGCGGTATGGCGGGTTCTCGCCTCATCAACAAGTAATTCATTAATCCTCAAGTAGCGTTCGGAGTCCTTCGTCCTCGAGCATCCTCGGGTGCGTCGTATTCGTGTCGGGGAACGAAAACCTCAAAAATCGAACATTATTTTCACCTGCAACTCTGCGAACAGAACCGGAACTCGGAGTCCGGTGCCACTGGGTTCCGCAGAAATTTCCTTGTTTGCATTCGCGAGCAGACGAAAACACATTAGTGTCGTCGCTTCATTCAGGTTCCTCGGTGGAAGAGCGTCACTTTGCAAATAGACTTAGTATTAAGACAGACTATGAGCTCAAGGTACGCGCTCATTTCCCAAGCTCGATATATCATCTCAGCGAGTCCGTCGATTCCGAAAATTCCGAGAAATTGAAGAGATTGTGGGAAAAAACTCGGAATTAGCGAAGAGAGACAACTGCAGTCGTCGCGCTATTTTGTCTTCGCATTTCATGTTGCGATTCTCTCTCTCTCTCTCTTTCTGACGTATCTTGCTCCTATCATCTTCTTTTTGGATCGAGTAAACAAAGATATTGAGATTTTTCATCGACATCGGAAGTTCGACTTTCATCTTCCACTTTTATTCGCGATCAAATACTTCACCGACTTGGCAGAGTTTTCGAGGACATGCCCGCCACTCTCTCGTGAATGTAATTGGATAGATCCATCGACGGAGTTCATGTAACAACGTGTCGAGGAACACTCGAGCCGCCGCTCTCGAGTGTCGACCGTGCTGCGATCCGTGCGGAAAGTATCCGATTTCAATTATGATAAGTGCGCGGTTAGGATGTTCGCGTATCATGTAGAACCGGCGAAAAACTTTCAGACAACTGCGCTCGGGAGAGCGAGATACGTAGGAAAATTCGGATCCTTATCGAACGGCGATTAAGCGCGACTTCAAACATTTATTTGTCGAAAGGTCAATCTTAATTATTTCCCGTTTCTCGCGAACGTCTTCGAACTCACGTCTACAATCTACATTTTCGGAACGAAAGTTTAATCAACGGGTTAATTAGAATACTGATAACATGGAAGATTACATATTTTAGTCCCAACTCTGAGAAGATAAATGAACGGAAGGATTTACTTTCCTTCATTTATATCCGAAATGTAATTTAATTTTGCATTACTGAGATATTTTAAATGAGACAATTAAATTCTTACGTGCGTGGAAAGCTGAAAGCAACATAATAAGAAAATGTTAATCTTATAAATTGCACATTTCCAAGCATGCCATATGCGGTGTCGTTTATTCGTCGGTTATTTCGAGTAAATTGTAACGTAGACTTATTTGAATTCCTTTCAATTATTTTAATATATATGTGATTTATAACACAGAGTGTATACCTACTGTCTGGAAAAACCTGGAAAATTTGGAATTTTATTGGAAATCAGGAATTTTAAATAAATATCTGTTTGCATGCCATATTATTGCATTATTCATACACAAATATCGTGTGATTCGAATTTTATTTAATAATATTTTTTTTTCATTAAGAATCATAGGAAAAAAATAGTTCAGAATTTCTCGACTTGATTTATAATTATCTGAAAATCAGGAAATTCTCGTGACATTTTTTCCGGGTTTGAGTAGACACCCTGTATATATATTTATTTATTTATTTCAACAAATATTTCGCGTGTTAATAATTTACACGTCCGGTTGGGTCCAATCGTGGAAAGATTCCGGCGGGAGACTTTCTTTCTGCAGATCCACCTAATAGATTTATCTAATAGATAAGTTCTTACATAATCTACACGGGGCGAGAAAGAGAGCGCGGGCCGCCGGCGGAGCCTTAAGGAACAGAAACCGGACGAATTCCGCGGCCGGATGGACGCATTCTTCTTCTTGCACGAAATGGCGTTCGCGCTCCGTTTGGGATTCCATTCCGTGCAATTTGGACGGGCGCGGTAGCGTAGAAACTTAATAACGCCCGACAACCGACGCCGAAGTGCTGGGAAAGAGACGACGACGACTACGACGACGACTACGCGGGCGAGGATGGTAAATGCGGCGAAGAGAACGACGAGGGTCGACCCGGCCGCTGAAGCTTAGTATGAAAAATGTCTGGATGATCCTCGCGAGCGGAGAAAAATTATATCTCGAGTTGTTCGTCGCCGTTGGCGTCGCCGGCGACGCCGTCCTCGTCGTCGTCTTGCTTCGTAGATAGAACGAAAAATAGATTGTATTACGGGAACGATAAGCCCTTTCTCGCGAGCGGGGCCCTTTCGGACGGCGGAAAAAGTGCCGAGGCGCTCGCTTCTCGAGAAGAATACTCTTCGTTTGAGAATCCCCCGTCGTGACTCTCTCCTCTATTTTTAGTTTGAACGTCGCGGCATTCTCTACCTTTTTTTTTTTTCACGTTTCGCTATTTTTACCTGCGACGTCGTTGTATTTTTAGTCGAAGCTTCTTCTTTCCCGTTATTCTTAACTCAAACGTCACAGCGTCTTATCTCATCAGCTCGTCCGTCCGTCGTCGAGGGCGCACCGGAAATTTTTCCTTAATCCCTGCGAGCGAGCATTCGCTCGTTACGTCTCCTCGATTTGGAAATTCACGGCCGAATTCGAAAAGGCGTGCAGACCGATCGGAATCGTTAGTCACTGTCCTCGAATGATTTCCCCGCTCGGCGTGACGCTAATTACATCGGGCGTCAACTTCGCTATACCTATATAAAGTAGCGGACGGGAGGGAGGGGAAAGTGGTAGCGGGCAAGTACTCGAAGTGTATGAAATTACGACATTTCTGCGAAAGTTAACTCAGCGTCACCGACCCTCGGCTCGCTCGCTCGCTCGCTCCGCCACTTTACTTCCGTAATAAAGAATATTCCGGTCCCGGCAAGCGAGGTATCGCTGCAATCGCACTCTCAAAGGGTACCGACGTGCCCGTAAAACTTTTTATCATGGACGTTTTACTTTATGCCTCTTAAATTTCCCGCCGCGTGTGCGGGAGTCCGTGCACGCGGCGGGAAACGTCGGCGGGGATGTCCGAAAAATTTTACGCACCGGTGAAATGACCCGCGAAAAGAACCGGACGAACGGCGCGGCGATTTCGGGCTTTAATCCGGCCTTTCATCGCCGGATGATACGTACAATCGCGGGTCGTTAAGCGGGATTAGAATCGGGGCGAATTGACGCGTAATTAGAGGAGCGAGAGGTCCCGTCCAATCTGCGATCTTAATCGAAAACGCACACGGCATCAAATTACTCGAGGATACCGGCATAATATTCGCATTAACGATAGTGGATCCTGCGCCGCAGGATGAAGAATATGAGGGAACGTATGCAAATCAGTCCGGCAGGACAGTTCGTTACGGAGAGGCGTCGGGAAATATGCATGGAAATCCGGATAAAAATTTGCAGCCCGATATTATGCGCCGCATTCGGCGCGAGGATTCGAATCCGCGATGGCCGTCTGCCGCGGATCGCTTATTGCGGAATTATACGGCGATCTCAGTACCGAGGACAAAACTATAATTTTACTATTATACTGCTCCCCCCCCCCCCCCCNACGTTTATGGTAATATCGCTTAGGGACATGCCACGTATTTCGGGATTTAAAACGCTTTTATATGTACAGGATGTCCCATTTAAAGAAATATGCTGAAATATATAAAAAATATGGCGTTTTAGGAAAGAATGTCTGGAATGAAAGTTATATTCACTTTTCGTACGGTGATTTTCGGCCTATTGTCATCGCTAAGAATGATTTTTTGACAGATCTTCTATTAAAACAAATAAAGCTGACCCTGGAATGACCTTGAATTATTGACTATACAACGAAATTAAAGTCATCAACTTATACTTCCTCCTTTCCTCCTTTCAAACTCTACAATTTTTGTCCGGAATTTTATTTTGCTTCATTTTTTATATATTTAGGTTTCTAAATTTATGTGATTCACCCTGTATATTTAGAAAGAGGGAGAAAGAAGAAAAGAAAGGAAGAAAGAAAGAAAAAGAGTAAATACAGGAGTACGGAGAAAATCGTATTAAAAGAGAACCAACTTCTCATTGAATGCATGTGCATATTTATTCTGCGTGTAATTGGATCTTTGGCTTTAATTTGCATTTTTCCGTGATTTCTCACCAAACAGTGTATTCTTTAATTCCAAAGCGGTTTCGCTCTTAAAAGTTTCTCCCCGGCCCCCGCCTCCCATTTTTAATCTCTTCGACCGTTGGACTCCTTTTCCGATTCTGACTTCCTGATTTCCAGGATCCTCGTGCTAAAGGATCCTCTTTTTATTGTAACAAGGATCTTTTGCGATTTGGCGAAAAATTCCAGTTGGGAGTTCCAGTTGTTTCTGGAGCGAGTGGAAAGTTTCGGTACGAACAAAAGGTACCAAGAATGGGTTAGTTCTGACAATGCCGGCTACTGGCTGGAAAGCCGAACCTGCGAAAGAGATATCAAATACGCTCGATTGGCTGTCACGCCCGATAAGACCATGGCGCATTGAATTTGGATGGTTGTCGTCAACCTTTCAACCCGACCATTTCGTCGGGCGTTTTCGGGCTTTTCGAATTTCGTTACTCTGTTTCGCCGTCCCCGTTCAGCCCGCACACGCGTGCCTTCACACGCTCTCTCTAACCTAATGTAAACGTTTCCACAAAACGTTTTTTTTTTTTTTATAAACGTTACATAAAAGCGCGCCACAGAGAGAATATTCGGCTTTTAAATATGATTAACGAATAAAAATAAATATTCCGAGGCTCTGCAGAAAAACACAGACGAAATTGGGCGACTATATTAGCGGGTGGGGGGGACTTTCCGGGAAGGGCAAAGAGCACGAAGGTGTCGCATGAAGGGCGCATAAGTGCGCGAAACGCGATCCAAGGTTATTTCGAACGCGCGAACCGTTTAATTATCTTTTTAGACACGATGACAGTCGCGTGTCACAGCGACAACACGCGGCGGCGGCGGCGACACGGCGCGTGTTGTTGACGGTGTTGAAAATTCTCGACTCATGGCGCGGCGCTTCATTAAAAGCGCGGGATAAAATCAGCGATCTAATAATGTCCGCTCCAATTTCGTCGGCGCATTGTTGCCGGCGACGTTTCCGCGAGTCGCGACGAGACGGCTCCCTCTGCCGATCGATCGGCACCCTCTCACGTCCTTTTGACGATGGGACGCACACCGCGGGAGCGATGCATTGAAACGCGCGTCACCATAACCACGATAACAAACGGCTCACCTGCGTGTGTGCCCATGGGCGTTAACAGGACCTTCATTCAAGCGCGAAAGATAATGTTTCATTGGGAAATAATGATAACCGCGTTTCATGAAATAGCCATCCCACCAGTTCGCGTCGCGGCATCTAATAGAAGTTTTACGCGCCAACGAACGCGCTGGGAAATCGTACGAGCCGCTCTCACTCGCTCCCTCTTCTTCTTTTTTTTTTACAATCAAGGTGCTATAACGCCGAGGGCGTCCGGTCGCAATCTAATCCGATCCGAGCAAATTTACTCGACTTAATAAAGTGATTAAATATGAGTTACGATAAGCGGACTTGTGTGCAGAGAGGAGATTAGAGCAAGGAAGAGGGAAAATAATTGCGACGATAATAGATCAATGTCGCGTCACACAGATCAGCTTAGAGAAGGAATCGATGCCCAGAGAGGAATGAACATTGAATAGGCGTCAAATCGACATCAAATCAATGTCAATTCGATGTAATTTCGATTGTTTCGGCGTCGATTTGATGGTTCGTTTCTCGCCGGGCGAGAGAACAGAAGTGACTTAGGAAAGAATCCTAATGATGATGGTTGAAACACCGATCGAAAAATTTAAGCAACTTTCGGATCAACGCTAAGTAGAATATTAATCTCGGATAACAGACGACAGCTCAGTGCACGTGCACGCACAATTACGGGCCTGAGCGTGCAAAATTTACGCGCAATCATTCGCCCGTTATTATCAACATTTCGACATTTTCGCACAAAGATATTCAGATCGAATTAAAAGCTCCAGAATGCATTATCCAAGTATTACACGAGATATGTATTACTCTTTTAAAATTTAATTACTCTGGAATTCTTATCATTATTCTTCATATATATTATTTCATATATTTCCATATATTCTATGTTTTATATCATTTTGTACATCTGGTTTTTTATATTTCATATTCTACATATTATTTTTAACACTCTTTAAATTCCCGGCTTTTCACTGTTGCAGCTGCGAAGCTGCCCATTCGCGTTTAGTTCATTTTATACTTTTCTATCTCACTTGATTATCGCTAACATGCCGGAGCTGCTTCATCATAACGGCGTGAGAACACTTTTGATTATTAAGATAAAAGTAATTTAATGCTTTACGCCTTTTTCGCCGTAAAAATGAATTAGGGGGTGTTTTTCCGGAAGATCGTGCTAGGCTCAAAGTGTCTGAGTGCAAAACCCACTCGCCTGGCTGACGTAACAAACGCGTCGAGGGCTATAAAGAGATGTCACTACAATCTGCGTTGTCTCAACGACGTCGACGTTGTTGAGGCAGACACTCATAAGAAAATACAGCCGTGCAAAAATGCGCTTGAAATATACGGACAGCCGTGTAGAGGCGCGTTTATGTTACCTTGTATCTGCAGCCGCGGTAAACAAATTTTTTCGACGCCAGTAATTGGCGTCAGCTTTTGTTTTCGGACATTCTCTCGCCACCCAATATTCGATGTTACTAGATCAGCCCGGGGCTCTACATTATATTTTTATTTTTTTATTTTTTATTGATTCCCTCTCTATATTTAAGTTTGAATTACTACGAGTTTGTTTTACATATTGGTGTTAACTATTTTTTTACGTCCATCATTTTAGTTACTCTATTCATTCTATTTTTATCGTTTAGATTCATCTTTTTAAAAATACAAATATAACAAAATGCAAAATAAATTTGGTCTAGCTTCCTCGTGTTCGATAATTTTCTATCATTTCCGCTGCTGTTGTGAAATTAATTTCTACAATAACTTCTCGTTACATAAAACGCTAATAATAATAAATTCGCCTTGAATGTGCGAGTTCTTCATTCCTCGAGTAGTTAATCCCACATTCCGCGGCTCCTATTCCGAGTTTCCTCGATCCTCTGTCTCGTTACGAGAATTAAGAATCCAGAAGACGATCTTGCGCGAACATTTACGCGGACGTTTACTGTATCCCGGGATGTTGAGACCCGATAGCAAGGAAACTAATAACTTCATGTTTCCCGTTGCTCGAGGATGTCGCCCATCTGCGTAAACACCGCGTAATCGCCACGGATCCCTAACTAATGGCCGCCGAAGTTCGTCTTTGCTTTGACTTAGCGACTGCCATAGCGCAATTAAATGCTCGAGATCCGTCTCAGCGACGATAAATCGATACTTAACGGCTTGTCTACTCCGCTTCCACTCTACTACCGAATTAGCCGACCCGGTATTCCGGGGAAGACACGTGTGTGCACTGCACACATGTAGTTTTCAATTATGGTCGTCGCTCGGGTTATCTTACGCTCGATTTATGGGCTTCTTTCCCGGCTATTCCGTTCGCCACGAGCCTTTGTGGGAAAGGATTAAGAAACCTAGAATCTAGAACACCCGGCCACCCAACAGGATTTCAGATAAAAGAGCTTCGAAATATCACGGAATCCTTGAAGCGGTAAATTTCCTACAGTACAGTAAGAGAAACAATTTTAATCTCTCGATGTGTTATAAATAACTACTTCCACAAAGGGAAATAAGTAAATTTTATTCTGAGAATGTTTGGAAAATTATAATTTTACAACGAACATAATTATAATTTTACCACGAATGAAATTGTAATTTCACGACGAATATGCATATAAATTTGAAATTTATATAATTTCTAATACTTATATTAAATTTCATAATTATATCATGCATTTAATCAGTTTGAAACTTTACACTGTTTTCCCCTTAATCAGAAGTTGCGATAATAACTTTTGAACTTAATCGAACGCGTTCGGACTTTTCCTCGCCGATGTACTATAAAATTATTAATCGCGATAAAATTATTAAGCGCGTAGTCATCGTTACGTAACAACATATTCCAATTATGCGCAGTGGGAAACGCCCGCGAACCATATGTTAAAATTTGCCATTGTCTTCCAACTGACAAATAGCGCACCGACTGACAATCGCGAACAATCATTGTTCCATTGAATCGGGTCTTATCAGCGAATACAGGTGCCGCGTTCAGACACGTGACTGGTAGCAAGCGAGCGATTACTCACGAATGATCCCCGTCTCTGATCACGGTCCGTAATTAACTGCATAATGGCACGAAGTGACGGTAGCCCGCCGTCAATTAGTGTCCATTGTTCGCAATCCAACGATGGCGGCCTAATTGGGTGTCTCGAATTTTAACGTGTGCTCTACGCGACACCATCGATATCTTCACTTGCGCACTATCATCATCCTCCTCCTTCAGCCCGAAACTTCCGTTCCCCGAGTCTCGTTTACGCTTTTCGAACCGTCGAATATTTCATCTCGATCGCCACGAAGATCCTAGCACGCCGGAGCAGATTTTAGCCGTCTCTCGAAAGCAAGTTTCTCAATTTGCGCGACCTCTCCGTCCTCATCGGGGAGGAACGCTTGAAAAAGCCCCGGTTCACCCACAAACATACATCTCCCGAGTCACTCGGGTTATTAATCGGATACAAATTTATGCGAGCAACGCGACACAGTACACTCGCACTGTATTCATCCTTATGCTCGTCGCGGCTAATAATGCATCTGGATTGAATAAATGCATGAGAGTCCGCGGAACTTATCTCTATGAAGCGAAGGCCGGACAAGATAGATAGATAGAGGTATGAGAGAGAATGCAATTCGTTCCAGATGCCACCGTCTCTCACTCCCTCTCCCACCCCTGTCTCCTTCGGCTTCTTTCTCTCTCCCTTTCACCCTAACCTCTTACTTCTCCTTTCCTCTCTAAGGAGTAGCTCTATCCCGGAAATTGGCCAAAAATCAAACCGAGTCACCAACGTGAACGAGAACGTCGGCGGTGTACATTTAGGTCGACGCAGAATCCAACAAATCTGCAGTTTAACGTCGAAATTGGTACGGTTGAACGGATCCAAAGAAGGGAAAGAAAATCTCGACGATGCAATGGGACAAAAGAACTCTCCTGAGTTTCTGTGTGTGTGTGTGTGTGTGTCTTAGATTTGTCGCATTGTCGCATCACAAAATAGATTTTCTGGAGTTACCAGGACTCACTTTAGTAGTTTAAAGGAACGACCTATGAGTGGCGATAAAACAACAGTTGAGGCGATTTCCATAAACGTTGGCTCAAGCTATTCGACTCTCTCATCGTTTCATTCGAAGGAAAATGAGAGGGGCAAAGAGAGAGAGAGAGAGAGAGAGAAGGGGGGAGGAAAATAAAATTATAAGGTAAAAGTTCCGAGAGAGGAGAAGTAAATAAATAAATAAATAAATAAGCTTCTCGCTCAGCGAACCGACCCTTAATTGATCGCTGCATAAAATATTTACGGCGAGACATCACGGGGAATTCCTCTCGGCGTCGTATCTTTCGTGTGTCGATGGCGCGAGCTACATCATTTATACGGCTCTCTCTCTCTCTCTCTCTCTCTCTATCCGGCAGATAAAATTTGACGAGAAGTTTAATACTCGGAGATGCGCGCGAGAGGGCGGAGGGGCGCAGCAAGTCTGGATGGTAGGAAAAAGTTTTCCTGTTTCTCGTCGCATTTCGTGTTTTCATCGGGAAAGTTGGGTAATTGAGAAGTTTGGACTTTGTAACTGTCTGTCATAATCTCACGACGATGTTATAATATCCTCGATACAGCCGCATACGCAGGCGGGGTGTGCCGTCCGAATGAAATATCCTCCCCCCCCCCCCCCCCCAA
>NW_014555639.1:1752591-1899374 GCF_001313825.1 Dinoponera quadriceps
CCCCCCCCCCCCCCCCCGAAAAGAGCGAGTGTGCGGCCCCTCTAAAGAAGTTTCAACCCTGCCTTCGGTCACGAGCGAGCGTCTCCGTAAGCTCTAACTTGAGGCGTCATAGCCCGTAAGTAATAAAGAGTGATACTAAAGAAAGCGCGATTGTCAAACGGAAGAGAGAGAGAGAGAGGGGAGAACATTTTCGAGGTCCACTATCGACCATAACATTTAAATGTAAAAACTTTTGTACGGAGCTCATTGAAAGGATCCGAGGGATCCTCTCGTCGAGGCCACAGGATATCTATCTATCTTAGAGAGTTAAAGATTTCGGGAATACAACGAGCCGATATGACGAAATTTATGGACTCGGAAATGGTTTCCAAATAGTCCAAATGGGGTTTATACACTATTGAAAGCGGGAATAGGCGAAATCAGCCCCCAGGGATATGAATATTTAAAGAATCGAAGAAACTTGAGGTGGTGCGTCGAGGAAGCCGGGTAGAAACGTGCACAGAGATACACACACACACACACACACACACACATACCAGCTCCGAATAATATATAAAACTTCAACAATACAAGAATAATAAACTCTCGTCATTTCTTTACAACGCCGTGCTGAATGTACACGTATATAACTCGGGCAGGATGATTCGCTGCCGTCGTCCCTCGGTCAGGACACGCGGATGTACTAAACTTTACACCCGGAGCAAGACATTAGCTGAATATACCTGCACTCCCGGAGTATTTAAGAATGACGGGGAGCGAAGCTAATGCGTTTGTTAGGGGCTTTTGAGTGTTCTGGATTCTCTTGAATATCTTTCTACCGCGGAACAGCAGGTGAGCATCGGGAGGCGGGGGATGAGACGGTAGTGGCTAAAAGAGGCGGTTAAAAGATCCAAGTCAGTGGGGGATGCACAATCCCCTGCACTTTCTTCAGTCCTCCTCGTACTTAGGCTAGTGGATAAACTATCTCCTCCTTCTTCCCAACCACCCGCCCTTCTGCTGGTTTGTCGGAGCCGGCTATCCGGATTATACGAATTTTCTTGCGTCCCGACGTGGCTTCACCCCGATCTCCCTCAGCCTCGCTCAGTGTACTCCGCCGGTTAAACTGAATTTTTACCCGGATCGCGGAATACCCTGCGATAATCAACAGCTGACATTGTGTGCCGGTTGCGGGATAACGAGACTTTATCCCCGAGATGCGTCGGGAAGGGAATGAGAGAAAGGAGAAAAGAGAGGGGGAAAAAGGGAACGGGTCTCCGATGATTCTTAATGGACGGGCGGGCGGGCGTGCGGAGTGGCCATTAATAAACGTTCGCGATTTGCGCGAGCGTGTTGACTCACAGATGAACCGAGAGAACAGCTCTCTGTTTTTAAGACTCGTGATCGAGGTAACTAAGAGTGTTCTCCGCTTCTCTCGGATCCCGCGGATCCTCCTTGCTCGTAAGACCACGGAAATCATTAGTCACGATGTCGGATGATGAACGGAACGATTATCCGCGCGCGACCTGCCGCCGCCGAGAGAATGACGTTTTATCGGCGATTTTCGCGTCGATCGAGCGAAAGACAACACGTGTGTGCGTGTGAAAGGATTCCGGGAGTAGGCATCTCCGAGCTGATACATGTTATCCCTAGAATAAAAGGACGACTGTTACATTCCTTTCGCCAAATCCGTTGGCAAGCTAAAACGATCCGCGGTGGCGCGGCAACGTCGTAAAAGCGAAATGCGTCGTATTTCCTTCCTTCGTTCTTTTTTTCTTTTCTCTTTTTTAATAGTCGCGCTTTCCGCGAGAGACCCGGCGAAAAGAGGACGCGGGGAGGACGAGGACGTTCTCTATCTATCTCTCCTTTTCCCTCTTTCCCTCTCTTACTCTCTCGCCCGACGCGGCATCGATCGTGGTACTCGTGACGTCGACTCGTTCCTCGCGAAATTCGCGCTGACATCGTTGCGGAATCAACATTTGATGCGTTTATGAATGATTAACGCACTTAATTTCGCCGGTCTCTCGCGCACGCACGGGGAATGAGGACGAATTAGCGACAATCGAAGTAGTCCGCGAATTCGATTAAATACAACGCGCGCTGCCCGCTCTTACTACGATTTCCACCTCGAACACACGGCGACGACGATAAAAAGCTTTACGGTGAGTGCGTCGACGCCGGGCCATACCTCGTGGAGCATTGTACCCCGCGGGGTACTATACTTTACATACATACGGCCACGTCGTATATCCGCGAGCGTATATTTTCGAAAACTGCACCGGCGACTTCTTCGATATTCCGTGGACGGCTTATTCGACGCTTTTTCACGTCGCATTGTGATTCCTTACTCGAATTTGGTCGAGAAGCCTGTCGTTATATTTGCAGCGCACGTCATATCTCAACGGTAAAAACTATTCTGATAAATCCGGTTAAAAGTATCTCGAATCTCAACGCGTAAGCAGGATAATTTTCTACGCAATGATCGGCTATGGTGTAGAAAAAGAAAATAGAACTAAAAATGAGAAGCAAAAATAGAGCTGAGAATAAAAACGCGCCGTAAGCCGTTATTTCCCACCCGATCGCGCGCCTGAATATATAAACGCAAAATATAAAATTCTTAAATTATAAAAGCAACTTTTTTTGTTCCCTATTTCTTTTCCGTAATGCTCTCCAGGGCTTTTGCCCGAGAGCAACGATAAATGCATCTATCAGTCTAACTTTTCCGATGCACTCGTTCCATGTAAAATGTATCATTCGCCGGTGTAATTCAGAATGCGAAATCGAGCTCACTCAATCATTAATCGTCATTACTTCGTGAGCTCGGGCGCAAAATAATTTCGCAGAAAATATCTTGCCTGTATGCTGTTATATTATTTATTTTATGATTTGGTTACTTGGAAAGAGAGAGAGAGAGAGAGGGCGGAAGAAAACGGATATATTCTGAAGGATAACGAACACTGTCAATTCGGTTCAGCGCGATCGTATTTGAATCAAACAGCATTTTGTATTCACCGTCACGAAAATCGTCAAATTCTATCGGGGCCTCCGTACGTTTAACAGGCCGTGGCAGTCCTAATCTGGTGCTGCATTTACTCGCAGCGACAGTCGACGCCGATTATCCATCGCGGAATAATATTCAGAACATTCTCTCCAATGTCACGCCGAATTCGACCGGCGCCTATAAAGCGGACCCAATCCCATTGGGAGTGTATACGATCATGGCAGGCATCAATGGACGCAAAACGACGTGCAAAAATCCACTTTGTCGGTTCGCGAATTGTCCCAGCGGCAAGTTTCGCCCTGGAAAACTCAATTCGGCCCGGGAAACAGACGACGCGAGAGAACAAATGGTTAAGCCGGCCTGGATCTCGCTTAATAAATCGCTCGCAGTTGCCCCCCGCTTTCCCCCTTCCGCGCGACCCACCTATTTTCTTTCCTTTTTTTTTCCTTCGTTCTATCTATTTTTTTTTCTCTCCCACTGTTCTAATGCGAATGCACCTGCACGCGCTTGGTCATGCAGGTGTACGCGAGAGCGCGTTTTAGTTTGCGAGTTTTACGCAAAGCACGAAGCAAAGTGCGCTCCTTTCTTTTTTTCCCTTTCGGCTTTTGTGGGATGTGGAGATGTAGGAAGCGACGGGACGTAGCACGTGTTTATTATACGAGGGATCCGCCGGTTTCAACACGGAAAGGAAAGATATCATTAGATGTGGTGAGCTTATTTTTTACGTGGTCGTTGCTGCTCCCGTCGTCCTAATTCAAAATTACAGCTCCAAGTTCCGTTTACCAGATCTTTCCCTCTCTTCCCTTTTCTCTATTTCCCTTTCTCTCCCATTTTCTCTCTCTTTATCTTTCTTTCTCTTTGCCTTTCTCTTATCAGCGCGTTCGGGAAAATATAAAAATCGAGATATTTACGGCCGGAAAAAAGACGAGACGCGTATAAATCATCGGAGTGGCTTTCTCTCATTTTTCCATATCCAGATGCGAATTCCTAAGCAGGTCGCGCCGAATTCACGGAATACGAAATGCCGTACGGAAAGTCGAATTTACATGTGACATACATCCATGAGAAATCGATGCAATATGCAATTGCATCAGCTTTCAAAGCCACGTTGCGGTATTTATCGTTAATTGAATGCCTGACGTGGGACGATCGCTATTTTCGCGCAGCGGGATATTATAATAAAGGGCACGCGGTCCTGAATTTGGATGATAAAGGATGACAGAGGGATTTGAGAATATCACGAATATTCATAAATTCGAATTTCCCTTCTTCAGAATATGACCATTATGAAATGTCACGTGTCATATAAAAACAAAGCCCCCGAGGATTCGTGTTTACGCGAAGTTATTTTGATTGTGAGCGCGGTATTGTCCGCAAAAAATATTCTGAATGACGCAAACATTTTAAATCCACACAAATGGCAAACGGCCAACCGTACTCTTCAATTTTTCGAAACTTCTTGCGCGGTCCTTTACGTACCTTTGTCCTCGCGCAATTTGCATATTTTTCGATTTATCCCGTGATTCGAAACGAACCGATATATCTGTAATTATCGCTTAATTGCGTACTAGATTACGACAAACGTTTTATAGAACCGTTCTTCCATTTTATATTCCATTTATCGTATTCTGATACGCGCACACGGTATCGGAAAAGCAATAATCCGAAATTTAATTCAGAATCCTATTATATCTCATGTCCCGTCCGTGCGCATGGAAGTATCAATAATCTTAGTTCGATACAGGAAAGAGAGAGAGAACCTTTCTTTTTCGGAGGAGTTATAATTATTGGATTTGAAAAACTCGCAATAATCGACGCGCACGTTTCGTTCAACGAATAGATCGGCGCGATCAGCCTGGCTGGGAAATCAATTTACTCGGCTGGACGTGAACTAGAATGCTACCAGGAGCGGTCCAGATATTCTTATTTACTCCTTACACAAAGAGAGGACGAGGAAAAGCGGAATGAGGAGAGAGAGAAACAGGAAGAAAGAACGAGAGGGACAGAGAAAAGCAGGGAAAAGGAAACAGAAATCCGCTCGGAAGTGCACGTTCCAGTCTTCCTCGCAGAACTATTATACACCATTATCTCGATCCAACCCTCCCTCCCTCCCATTTTACACACACGTACAAACACACCGACACACCGCGCGCATACATAGACGCGGCGGAAAGTACAGCACGCATACAGCTAAGTAGAATTCAGAGGCATGAAGCAGCACTTCGATATACCGCATTCACCTTAGCTAAGAAAGAAACGAGCTGAAACAAGAAGGAAGGGAAGGAAGCACGAAGGGAAGAGAGACTGAGGAAGCAGCTACTCTGAAAGCTGCCCCGGCGACAGATACGTCAAATCTTGGAATATGCGAGCGAGCTCGCAGACGTATCTTCTGACTGTTTGAAACCACCGATTCGACTCTCTGCTAAAATCTCGATCCTTAGATCTTTAAACACTGCGAGATCCTTGGATCGTTTTATTTTGTCTTATCCACATCGATTCCCGCATAGAAATTTCTCAAACATTCTAAAGTATAGCACAGATTTTGATCAGATTGCCCAAATTTATCCAAATAAATGTAACGTATTGCAATACCAATCAGGAATCTCAATTATAAGAAAACTTCAGGAAAACGTTGGGCAGAGCAAATGGAATCTGTCTGAGTTTCTCATTTAAAATCGCATTTTTGAAAGCAAAAAAAAACATTACATCTCTAATCCGAATTTTCATAGATTTCCTAATCAGAATCCACGATGTTTTGGGAAATCGAAATAGATCCCAACAAATTTTCTATGCGAGTTCTGGATTATCGTCGCCCGCCATTCCGATTCTCATGCAGATGCCGATATTTCTGATTTAATAATATATATTTCACGATGCTTTTCCACTGTAAAATCTCGCTACCTCATAGGAAATATCTGGAAGATTTAACTGTCGCCTTGCTCGATAGACGCGGAGCCTTGAGAAGGAGAAAGAGAACGGTTTGTGTTGCTGTAGAAAATTACCTCCGTCCAGCCGGCATCGGATCCTACGTGTCAGTCTCTCTGCTGTGCTCCTTGCACGTTTCGTTCTGTCGATTTTTTGTAACCTCTTGCCTGGCAGGAAGCAAGGGGATTCGGGATTTCCTCCAAACCGAACGTGGGTTTTCTTTTCGACCGGAACGTCCGATTCTGCGTTCGCTTTTTCCTACGTAAAACGTCGACTTTTTATTACTCCGCGAGTTAGCAGAAAACAGTGGCAAGGATTCTGAACGTCTCCCGCAGCGACGCCGAACCAGAGCTTACCGGATGTTGATTTAACGAAATGATGCGCGCGCAATCGCTTCGCGATCCTGATTTTGTGAAAGTGCCATTTCGAATAATCAATTTCTATTCTCATCTCTCTTGAATAATGTCTCGCGTTAACTTGGTTCCGATTTTTCAACATTCACTCTCTCCCGTACCCCGCTATTTAACCATAATTTCCGCATATTTTACTTCCTTTTTACTTCTTTTTCTTCTAATTTTCTTTATCATATACGTTCTTTTTTGCTTCGGCGATCGACGTTTCTTCACGCTCATATTTCAGACGGAAGAATGCGCTTCTTTAGGATCATCCGGGAACGTAATTTTTCCCGATCTTTCATGTCACCCTAAAGCGTCTCGAAGGAGAGCAATCTGTCACGCGACGGAGGGGCACCTGTTTCGGATATGATTGAGAGCAAGCCGCGAATTTAGGCATAAGCCCTTTTTCGTGCCGCCTCTGGATTACCCTCGAACTAGCGATTCGGAAGAGAGAAGCGCCACGGGTTGGTTGGTTCCTTGAGTGACTGAGCAAGAGTACTCTCAACCCTCCATCATAGTAAGTAGGATGACGAAAGTACCGCGGGGCCCTTCGCTAATGCCTGTCCGTCCCGATACGTCCTTAAGGAAGAGCTACGGAAGCTGGATGAAGGAAAGCCGCCGGGAAAGCTTTTTACCCAGCCACACCATTGTTGCGCCTGTAAATTTCTATTTCGAGTGAGACGCGAGAGAGAGACAGAGAGAGAGAGAGAGAGAAAGGCATTTGCGAATCCACCGTGATGACGAAACGGCCTTTGACACGAGGAGGAGCGCGGACATTTATTAATGTCACGTTGATGATCAAAATTGAGTCGCTGGATATTCCAGATTTAAGCGTTTAAGCTCGAGTAGAAATCTCAAAACCGACGGTCCGGAAATGATATCGAGACGATTTATTCGCGTTAATATTTCATTACCTTATTTTTAATGATTACGAGGAAAGCGAAGAGTACTTTCGTCAGGCGTATTTCCCTGACAGTGCCGGGCGAGAAATAGAAAGAGTGTATCAACTGGGTCGCACTCGTCGAAAGGGGATTGCGCACTTTGCGACTTACGGCGAAGAAGTCGGCGCGTCAGGAAAAAAATGACGTGTCCCTAAGCCTCGGTTGATTTGACGTGGTCTGACGTATCCGAACGAAACGAGGATTGGTGGCGCGAAAAGCCACCCGTTCGATCCGTCCTCGCGTATTTTGTGCTTTGACCGTGCTTTGCGTGTTTGAGTTTCGCGGCACGTAGCCGAAGGAAATTAAGACCAATCAGCGGTGATGTATGATTTACGGCGGCAGTCAGTATCGGCGAGCAGCTGGGATTACGTAGACTCCATCGTGGCCCTTTTCCCGCCGTTGCTTTTTTCGAATTCATTCCGTCGGCGTAGCTGCACTACGTCTCCATTACGGATTGTGTCCTGTAAATCTGCACCATTCGGGGAGCGGTCCGCGTCGAAGCTACGTGCTTGTTGATCACGCCATTGTCGGCGCAGAATTTTTTCCACGGACCTGCCTATGAACCGAAGAGATCGGCCGGAGGAATATCACGAACACCTTTGACATTCGCTGCCCGATGTGGCCGAATATACATCGCGTAAAATCGCATAATGTTGCGATACCTAAGATAATAATACAGACCGACAAAAGAAATATTTCTTTTGTCGGCCTGTGTAATTAATTTTCTAAAAATGGACACACGATTTTTCGCGTTCAAAAGTGAATACACGAGCTAATTCACTATCCTAACATTATTGTTCAGGTTAATAATTTTTTATAATAATAACAGCTATTATCAAGATTGGTAATAATAATGCTATTGATAATGTCAATGTCTCGGTAACAATTGAAGCTTTACCGAAGTACGATGTACTATAAAAGTCCAGTAAAGCGATACAGAGAACAGCAGAGCATGAAATATGAGCGCGTCCAAAACTGTCAACCTTAGCGCGATAATATAAGCGAAAAATATAAATTTCGCTGGTTAGCGTACAAGCCCGTTCTAGGGTTCAAATATCGTTGTCGAGATGCCGAGCGCTCGTTACTAAGCAACGCGTACGATTCTTAAATGAATTGCCCTGTAGAGGAATTGCCCGGTCGAAATATTTTCGCTCTCTTGGCGGATGGACGGGCGTCGGTTTCGCGAGTGATGGAAGAAAACGAGTGCGAATATCGATATTCCGAGATAATATGGGGGAAACGAAGTCTCGCCTTTTCGCTCTGTATTCCACGCCGCGAGGCACGCGGAAATGGAATATTAAGGATTCCTTTTGGAATTTCAACTTATGATTTCCCGCCGGCGGATAAAGTTCCACAAACGACGTAACGATTGTATAACGATATCGAGATATTGCGAGGGTTCCAGGGTATTTCAAGATTTCGAAGTCGCTGAGAGCGCTTTCCCGCGAGCTTATCGAAGTCCACGCGAGCTCGCTGCACGCTTAAGTATTCTGACTGTTGAAAATTCATCGAACTTCGTAATCGTTAAAAATCGCCCGGCCGGGAGTAAGGTAAATTGGAAATATATCAGAGCAGATAAGACGGCGTCTCTCGAACGTATCTTCTGACGCGGCATTCGAGAATATTTTGTATCAGTTATTCGAGAGTCAACATCAAGGATTCGAACAACGATCCATTCCAAGCAGTGGAGCGCGAAAAGACGGCGCGAGGCTGGCATATTTTAAGGACCTGCGCAACAGCGACGGCGCGATTTAACGATCTCCTTAGAAATTGGAGTAAAGCGTCGCCGGTGCCCCGGCATCGATAAATTGTTAGTGTAATAGAAATTTAACAGCCACCGTAAAACCGGTCGTTAAGGGCGGTCGTCGGGCGAAGAGCGGAAATTTTCGCTCGGTATCTTTGCAGGAATTTCTGGCAGCTCGGAATGCTCCCGACGCCTCGGAGACACGAAACTTGAGGATTCGGTAATATCGGAGCATTGGATGGCCTAGAAATCACGCATCCGACTTCGGGCTGCGCGAGTTTTTCGGCTTTAACGAGGAAAGTCGGCGAGCGTACTCCTGAGGAAACGCTGGCGGCGCAAAAATTCGCAACATGCGTTTATTAGAGAAAACTCTCCGCGAGACTTTTTTAGGAACCTCCGGCAACCTCCGAAAGTAGTGTTGCCTGAGCTCCGGGTATCTCAGGTATACCTCGAATTACTCAGATATTCGGGTAATGAGGACCTGATTATTCAGTTATTTTTTTTCACGAAATAATAAGGCTTCTTGATATCCAGTCAGAATAAATAAGGATAAGTGGTAAAGGGCGAGCCGGCACGTCGATGTTGGTGTGTGAGAAAAATTAATCTATTTGTAATAACGTATAATAATTAGTAATTTTGTTTTATTTTTATAGATACATTTTTCTAGACGAGGGAAATATATTTATGTAAAGAAAAATATACTCTCTGAATTTCTTGGGATGAAATTCCTATTCGAAAAATAAAGTAGCAGCTAATGTAACGCGAATTGGAGTAACTTTTCATTCTAATGAGGTGAATTTTCCCACCCTGTGATATACACATATACACGAAGTGAATATTTTCACTCTGTGTTCTGAAGTTTCATTCGAAAAATGGAGTAAGTACCGAATCACTCGAGTTGAAGTGACTTTTCATTCTTATGAAGTAAATTCTTTCGCTCCATATCGTAGGAATTTCTGGACAATTTTTAACGACTACGACGAATATTCTCATTTCGTACCGAACCTAATCTAAAGTGAATGTAACCTAATCTAAAGTAAACCTAATCTAAAGAATGTAAATGAGAAGAATACACTCATTTTGGAATAAAATATTCACTCCCGATCAAGTGAAACACCAAAAAATGGAGCATTCATTGCACGGTTGAAGTGAAACATTCACTCTCGTGAAAAGCGAAATGTCACTTCATTCCGAGTGGCAGTCTTTTCACTATCGCTTGAAGCGAATTCTCGTTTACAGTGAGGTTTTACATTCCATGAAATTTAGAGAGTACGGTTTTGTTAAAAAAATTTTTTATTCCGGGTAACAACTGCCGGTTTGGTCCATGCAAGTACCCGAGTATCAGTTAGTAGCGTCGACTTTGAGAATCCGGTTACCCGGCTGCGCGGACGTAGAAACGCTCAGTTTATACAGGCGGCACTATACGAAAATGGACGGGAAGTCAAACGAATAATAACGGCGACCGCAGGACGAGGCAACGTCGCAGGGAGTGGCTCACCATTTACGCGGGGCTTCGTGTAGATTTCGCGCGTTGAGAATCCCGCGTTAAGAGATATCCCGGGTATCCGGGGTGCTGGGCAAATACTGCCGGGAGGTGGTACGAAATCAATGTGGGCGACACACGTAGTTACATGCGGCGTACACGTGTATGCTTGCACCTGACAGCCGAAGGCCGGGAAACAGCTGCATCGTCATTTCGTGGAATTGACTTGGATCGACGTATCGACTCGGGAGAAGCGGTCGTATGTATCTGCGATGTAAGACTCGCGGCACGGCCGTAGTAACCATTGCAGCGACGGCACGATGGACGGCACGATTGGCATTCGATGGGGATGCACTTGACGCGCCTGAAATGCCAAGTGTAAGAACTGTCCCGCCCTTCCCTCCTGATGCAAAGGAAACTGAAGGAAAAAAAGTGAAAAAGGAGAACGATACGTGGGCACCTTTCAGGACGCTGTTTTCTCTCGTCGTGAGCTTCTCCTTCTCTTTCTCTCCTTCCTTCTCTCCTCTCGGCGAAGAGAGACTTTAAGCGACGGTCGTTCGTAAAACAAGGCATCGCTCTAAGAGTAAAATAAGCCGGCTGGTATTTTCCCGAAGGTATCTCCGAGACTACTACCGCCGGAGGTGGCTGTCGTGCCTCGACGCGACGTCGACGGGAAAACACGGAGCCATCAGCTCTGTTTCGCCCATTAGCCGCGTTAACAATAAGCACGGAATCCAACTAATTGGAGCCGAGATCGGAGCGCGATGAATCATCCGAGCCGGCGGGAAACGTTAAACACGCGCGTACCTTCCTCCAGGCAGCCACGGGACTCCCGAAATTCGACGTTTCTCCGCATTTTTCCAATCCCCGTCATCGCCACCGTCGTCCCTCGGCGCGAATTCCCGCTAATCTCATCTCGCAGTTCGTTTTTGCGGCTTTTTGCGCGACTCGCGGTGATCCCGGCTGAAATTCCTGCTAATATCAGGCAAGCGAGATATAAGGGCGCGCCGAGGGGGTGTTGCGAACCAGTCGGGGGACGCCCGGTGGAACACGGCGCGAGGGTGAAGTCGACCTTCCGCCGCGGCATCGCGTCTCTGACAGGATAGTAAAGCCCTCGTTACGTAACTCCCTGTCGTTGCTTATTTGTGTTACGAGAAACTTTGCGCATGTTAATTAGTAGATATGGTTAGCAGTTATGGTTAACTGAAGTTTACGCCTCTCCGCCCTCCTCCACCGCGCGCCACCGTTATAACGACGACTACTTACTTGCGTATCTGCGGTATGCTCGCTCCGATGACGCGTTCATCTCGCGGGTAAAAAGCTCCCGGATGGAGACTCGACTTGCGACGTGGTTTTAGGGTATTGGAGATGACGCGCGCGGTTGGATCGTTGGAAAAGCACCGGTTCCCGGGTTATTTTTCTAACGAAGATTATCTCGGCGAGTCGCGTCCGCGAAGTTTACCGCTTCTATCCTATTGGCGCCTCCGTCAACATTGTAAGGTGTTAAAAGCAACGTGCGTGTGTGTGTGTGTGTGTGGCTCTCCCCCCGCGATTTCCAAGCGCCGTATCGATTGCGGGAAATGAACGTCGAGCCTTGACAGTGCTCCGGGTCGCTCAGTGGCGAGGAGTAGTTAAGTTCGTCGTTCGCTGCATCCTTCCGGCCGGTCCGCGTGTGTGGGTCAAGTTTATATTTTTCTAAGCACGACCCTCTCTCACGGGCGCAAACGGAAATGAAGACAAAATATTGGCGGTCGCGAATTACTAGGAGAAAATTTTGTGCAAATATTTGCGCAACGTAGCCGCTTGCGTACACGCGCAAACACCGGACCGCGTATTTCGCGTCGATCTAAAAATAACAGCGCGGATGCGTCGCCGCGCATACCTGCCCTGCGTGCGCACCCTTATTATTCTGTGATAATTAACCCTTGCGCTGGTTCGCTCGCGTTCGCTATTCCGCTCTCGGCCGGCCCCTCTTTGCGGAATTATTCCACGTGGAAATTGACATGAGAATTTCACGCGGGAATTGTACAAAATTCCGCGCCGCGATCTGTGAGAAATGCCGGCGGACGTATTTCACGGAGATGTGACGACTGCTATATTTAACAGATGTATCTGCCATTCGTATATTTTATTTCGTTACACTAACACTACCGTAAACAGTGACGCCTCTCATACAATAAGAAATTTTGTGTTAGAAACGGCCCACAAAAATGTTTGTATTACTTTAACATGGAGAATGTTGTAACATTGGAATATCTCAAAAATATCGTAATATATAATTGTTTAATTCCAAGTATCTAGATAGGTGGAGCCTGAGTACTCTGATACAACGAGTACCTGGTACTGAAGCATTCGGATTAACCGACAGCACTAATCCAAACTTAGTACTGAAACGTTCGCAAGGTTTACAAGCGGAGCAGTCTCCTGCATTACGACGCGTTAATTTCTCGTGCGTAATTACCGAGCGCGGATGGCACTTAGCGTTCGACTCACACGGGCCTTCACAGTGGTTATTCTCGATTTTGTTGCGTAGTCTATCAGACATCCGTTGTCTGAAGCAAAACGCGCCGGTGCATTTTAAGGCCGATCGCGGGGGCGAGCCGCAAATCGCGGTCTGATGCGTTTCGCAGCGCTAGCAGGCGGCTATCCTGTTTCCAATTACGCCGACCGGCCAGAGATAAGTGGTGGTTACAGTTACGGTTACACTCTCACGCCTTACGTCACCCTCTCGCGTTACTCCCAATGCGCGCGCTAATATCCCTCTCCGCCGGCTATAATTACCAAAGATATATTACGCTTAACTGCCTCCCGTTAACCGGCAGGCAGCATGTGGATACCGAGTACGCGTCGGATAACCGTCGCCGGATAGCTTGTTAAACGCCAACTTACCGGCGCATCGCTCACACGCCCGCGCGTCTTGCGGACGACGCGACGCCATGACCCGGATACGACTCGCTTCGAAAGTCCTACGAGCCTCGTAAAGATCTCCTCCGCCCAGGATTTGCAGTGGGAGTTATTGAGAGCTGTGGCCAGATGCCCGCATGAGGAAAAAAGACTGGCGAAATTAACATGACAACGAACGAGTTTTTTTTTGTCAAAGGAAATCGGATTTCGAACGAACGGAACGAGTTTGGCTCGTTCATTGTCACGTTAATTCAATCAATCTTTTTGCTCCGTGTGAATATCTTGGACATTACCTAAGCACCCGAATCCTTCGGCTATCATTGGAATATTTATCCGGGTAAGTTATTTATTAATTGTTTTTTGTCGATCTTACCCGAATAAGGAAATAGCCGAGTTATATTGGCAGCACTAATTTAGAGTGATGCAATGTACAGATTCCGATATGATCGAGCGCATACAGTTTCGGAGAGAATCGAGAAATTAGAAGCTAGCGGTAGGCTAGCGGTTTATGTTTTATTTGAGCTGGTTCGCTGGTTTGATTCCGAGTCGAAATAACTTAAAAGCTCCGCGCAACGACCACTTCTTCTCGCATCAGTCATAAAATCACTCGACGCCATCGTCACGAAAATTCCGGCTGTTTTACGCGGACAACTGCTACACTTTGCGTCAGGGTGACGTTTATGAGATCCTGTTGTCAGTTACAATTTCGCGTTGCGCGGCATGGACGATTTACGCATCATACGTCATAATGGCGGGCGCGGTATTACGGCCGCGGAATTAAACGCAACGAAATTACGTCGAATAAAATTGCGGCAGGCTGTTCGCGATCGAAGGGCGGTAATCTGGAGTCATTAAATTGTCGTCCCATTACAGAATGACTGTGCCTTAAGCGGGCAGCCCGGATCGATAGTATGTGTGGCAATTGGCCTTTAATTCTTGAAGCTTACGCGATATCTACCGGCGCACATCATGTCTCAATGATTGTGTTTAAACTGTCCTCTATCGAGCTGCTCGAATATCGATCATTTTCACGATTTATAGTTGATTTCCCGTTGCATCGTGCTGTGAGCCCTAATTGTGGTTAACAAAGTTTTAGTTCCCTACCTTGCAACCATAGCGACGGTCTATAACTCGGGACTAATTATAACTTAACCACGGACGAGTTACAACAACATCGGTTAGTATTAAACGTGGCTAACCCAAACTTTATTTCGTTACGCGTATCGCTACTGGAATGTCACGATCTAAACAAAGATAACCAATATTTCTTATGCTACTTAACTCATTCATTCATATTTATACATTTTTAAATACTTTTTTCTCAATGTACGGAAATAGCGGGTTGCGTTAACATGTACGATACCTAATTTATATTACTAGTTTACCTCATTTATATTACTTCATTCATATTACTACACAGAAAGAAAACAATTCTACGTTTAGGTAAATATTTGCTGAAGAATATCGGAGTAATTATTTTGTCTAGATTAAGTAAACATTTGAATGTAGCTCACTGAGAGAAGGAAAATATGCTACATTCCAGTAATATTTACTTGATCAAAATAAAATAATTACTCCCACTACCTTAACAGATATTTATTTGAATGCAGCATGTTTTCCCTTTCAGTATGGATCTAACGCATCAGACGCTATTGATTCCTGAACCTTTCCCGAGTAACTTCGAAACGCGTAATCCCAATGAAATGATAAAACTCGACCGCGTAAGAAACGATAATCGATCCGGCATTTTGGTGATTCGTAACAGCATCGAAAGGGAGCTATTTAACAGCATGCCATCCGTAATAACAGCGGCGTCGCAGTGACAGCCAACAGTTTCTCCGTTTACCCGCGAACGTATCGTCGAATTCCTACGAGATACGCTCGGTAATCAACGGCTAATTTAATTTGCCGAATACCAGCGTTCCCTGCGGTCGCAATCAAGAATTGTCGCGAATCGAGCTCGATCGAACTATCGTATATCGTTCGCCTTTGAACGCCTGACGGAAGTTGCGGGTCCGGCTATCGGTCGCCTTGTCAACCCGGGAAGGGAAAACACACGACGGCTAGGTTAGGCGTTCTAACGAGGAAACTCCTGTGACGAGCTCGGCTCTGAGGTGGTCGATAGATCAGCGCTTCATCTTCGAAGTGGCTCTCACGGAGTGCATTTACCAAATTGTGCCTGATCGATGACACGCTGTCAGTCATAACTCCGTCAAGCCGCGCGTCGAGGTTTCCGACGCACTACTGTTTAGACAATTGCTTCCCCCTTATTCTCCACTCGGGTATGACGGATCCTGCCGCGTTATCGCTTTACGGAGACGCACTTTGACACCGCAGGGGAATTCCGATTTCGCGCGATTTTTCTTCCGATATCTCGCACATACGCCGGCGATTTCGACGGACGTATCGTTAGATAGTGCGCGTGTGGGGAACACGTCAGTTTTGAATCCTTTTTCCGGAAAAGTTATCCGCGACTAATTAACGGCGCGCTCTCGAAAAATTGATAGGAAGATATTCATCCAGTTTTCAATATGGCATAGAGCGAAACTCGTTTACATCAGATACGGACGGAACAAAAAATCTGTATGGCCGAAACTAAATTATAAATTCCTGACGGTGTTCCGCACGCCAATGCGAGTATGTGTGTATGAATACATGCGCAGATAACCTGGCAAAATAAAATCTCGGCGCAACAAATTTAATTTGTTGGTCCCAAATGGAGTCCGTAGCAACGAGATTTTCGGCGGGTGTATACGCGCCCAGCTGACACTTTATTGCTTGATGAAATATCAACAGTCGCAGCTATCCAACCCATCGATCCCCCTTTCCCGTATGGGATAAGCTTCATAACCGAGACAAATCGAGCACGAGGAGCGTATTTTTCCGCGGGAGAGGCGCGTGAGCGACGCGCAAATATGCGCACTTCGATCGCACGCAAAGACAGCGTCGCCTCGCGAAAACGCGTCTGTAAACCCGGGCTCGCCGCATGCATGCGTGACGAATAGCCCGTGAAGACTGTCAGAAGTGACAGAACACAAAGTTATGACCGCCGTTGTCCCCCCGAAATTCCATACAGCAGTTCTGCGCCGCGCTTTTTCGCGCCGCTATCTCACCCTCTCACTACTCCTTCGCTCCCTCATCCCTCTTATATTCCGTCTCATATGTTCTCAGCGCTTCCTTGTCATCGTTTCCGTACAATTTTAGCTGCAGCTGCAACGCTGAAATTGCTTCGATGTCTCGCGCTTTCTTCCACCTTTCATCAGCGACGTCCTCCCTCCGTAACACCCCTCGCGAACGTCGCTGAACAACCCGATGAAATTTCACAGAAATCCGCCTCCGTTTAACAATGCTAACGCAGTTTCGCGACATTTATTGATTTCTTTTTGCTAACAATTCATATAAAAACGTAAGTGAGCATTGTGATCACGTGTGTTTTTTCGAAAATGATAAAAAATGACGCCTCGATCAGGTGATTCAAACAACCAGTCTCAAAACTGACTTCCTCTGTTGCGCGTCTCTATTTACATCTAGGACTCCGCTTTAAACCGACACTGGTGGTCCGCGTTTCATTCCGAGTCCAAACGGGAAGGACCAGTGTTATCGCGCCTCCGGCATCAGTGCTGCGACTATAAACTATAATCTATGCCGGTCTATATATCCCGACGACCCTCCGCGATATCCACTATTTTTCGTCTAGCGATAGGAAAAATCGATCGGCGGTACGTGCTTCCCGCAGGAAGCTTCAGATTTAAAAGTGTACCTGGCGGGTCTTCCGCGGCGTATCGCCAAAATCCACCCATAAAGATACCCATAAAGATCTAAGGGCCCGCGCCGATAAGGTGGTCCACGTACGGCGCTGATTTATTGGCCAATACCGAATTCAGAGTAGGCGGAATGTATCTCGCGCGTCGGAGCTGTACATTCCGCGGCCGGGCGCACGAGAGGGTGACTCGATTCGTGCTAGCATCAACTTCTCCGACGCCGCTGTTTGTTCCCCGGTACCTTCTTGGCCGTGCTTTACCGTCGTCGTACCGACGTTTCGCGAAGCGTCGCTGCCAGAGACTTGTGTCGACACTCGAGACGTCTCTCTCTCTCTCTCTCTTCCTCTCTAGTATGTCAGCAGCCTCGGGATTGCAGTTGGAATGCTACCTTGCCAGTTACGGATACGGACTGCCCTTTATGTCGTATCTCACGCGTCGTCCATTAGCCCGCACACTCGTGCCCTCAATTTAACTTCCTAATGATTTCGAGGATTATGGGCGCGAGCATATTGTGTTACAGCTTTATCAGAAACAGCCTGGTAGCCTATCTGACCCGCCAGCGGGTTGGTGGCCGCAAAACTTGACGCGGAATTGTGCGTGTAGCGCTTGTTGATTGGCACGACGCCTCTGGGATTTTAGTGCTGTTGTTTCCAGTTAACCGATGTACCCGGGTACTCAAGCACACAATTGTTTATTTTTATCATTTTTTACGGTGAATTTATTTTTTAAGTTATTGTATGAAAAAATGTATTAACACGTAGACATTTTATGAAACACGTAATTTTTTACAAAAATTTGTCAAAATATAATTTTAAATATTTATGATAAAGTATTCAATTTTTGTTGGTTTTTTTACTCCATGCCATTATCACTTAAAAAGTAGCAAGTAAAAATTGAGAATACTATAAAAATCTTACAAATTTTATTAGTTAGTATAGTTATTCCATAAAAATCTTAAAAAAGCAGAAGTGAGCGTTACATTATTGCCTGGCAACTAGTTGTGATTTTTTATGTCGTAACTGTAATTTCTTTTGCTTAACCATCAGATCACTTATCATGACTAGTAATTAGGAGAAATGAGCGAAACATTACTGGCTAGTAGCGACGTTAAACACTACCTTGTGATTGGATACCTAGGAGGTTCGATTTCTACTAGAACTAGTTTTAATACTTTTATTCGCAAATTGACGAGGAGAATATATTTATATAAAGCGTAACGTATGAAATTCCGTTAAGAAAGCTTTTTGCACTTCCGGATGTTTGGCGAGTAGCCACGAGCGTAGCGAGCGTGGAGATCACGAATTTTAGAGTTAGAAGAACTTGCGGCACTCCGGAACACTTTGTAACTCTTTATTCGCGAGATTTGAATTCTTAGGAAAACATCTGTCCGAGAACATTTGCCGAGGATGCCGTCCCGCGTGACGAGCGCCGCGTGAAAATTTCTAATCGACGCGGCCGCCATAAACTCGCGGAACCCCGAAAATCATCTTGAGATTTAAGCAAGTTCCCGGCAGTCGGAAATCACTTTCAACGTTCTCCGAATTTCCACGAACTTCCTAAGCGGTTGTCGAGTTCGCGAACTACTTACGATCGGCCGACTCTTAAACCTCCGCTTAAACTTCGAGAACGGCCAATCCTCGGGGGACTTTCTTGTCCCATGATAACGAAAAATTCCGCGGAGACATTTAGAAGCGTGTGAAATCAACTTGTTAACAATTAAAGATGCCGCCCGACGGATCCTGAGGACGCGTCTACACAAATTCGGGATATGCTAATGGGGATCAGAGGGCAACAGAGGGCGTCAAGATAATGAATTTTTGACGTACACTTGCTCGTGCGTTCGATTTTAATCCGAAATGCAAAAAATTATGGACACAATTTTGCACCGAGTCGAATTTCAATATCCCCAACGTAGGAATCGAATGATCTGTTTACATGGCGTCTTCGCCTCGTGTGAATCCATAAATCTTTCTCCACCGCTCATCATCATAGAAATTGATATGATGATACAAGACACGCCTGGTCCAATATTTACACCTTATACATAGCGAGCCTTCTTCGCCCCCATCGAGAGAGGGACGTGTTTCGCGAGTTTCTCCCGGTCACAATCCTTCAGTCTCGGTTTGTTTTATGGACGGCGAGTTGTATTTTTCGACGAACACTTGTTGCTAAGATTCTAAAAAAGGAAACCGAGAGGAAGACTCCCCACTGTGCCGCCGTTCACTCGCCGCTAAGCCGCCATAAAGTCATAACTTCGTAAAAAATGCGGGACAGTGAACGGACGACCAGTCCTATTTTCCGAATCATAGGAAAACGCCGATCGAGGCCGATTGCGCTTGATCGTGAGTAGAAACTGCCGGGGAAACTCGGCCGACCCGTCGGAGACTCGTGAGCAGAGAGAGAAACGGAGAAAAATCGCGCGGAGGGGATGAAACAATAACTTTTTCTTTTTTCCGTTCGGACAAATAAACGCCGCGCAACGGCACTTCGGGGAGCAGTTTGTCTCGATGCCCTTTAGAATTTATCCGACTGGCTTCCAGCTGCTCTTCAGGAAAATTCCCCTCAGTTTAGTTGCGCTCTTGCTACGATCGCTTTCCTTGATTCGTAATGTCGTCCTGCTGTCTCGTTTGCGAGCAGAGACAATCTAAAAAGTCCCGATATTCGCGGCTACTGTTAATGCACGTGCACGTTCGCTTGTATCTCCTCCGCAGAACGTGGAATAATTACGTTGTAAAAACAGTATGTTGCACGAAAACTTCGTCGCGATTAATGCAGACGATGAAAATTATACGAGAGAACGATATTTATTATACCACTCTTTTTTCATTAAAAATGAAAGAAGGATTTTCCCCACTATATTGGAGTATATATTAGAAATATGATTCTCAACAATCCCGGTTGCGCATAAATCTAAGAAAGACCGCTGCAACCGGAAGATTCGTGCGTCATACTTGAGACGGAAGCTCGTTATTTTTCCTCGTCTCTACCGAAAAACAGAAATGGGGACATTCGTGAATTACAGGACAAGAATCTTCATTAACTCATTCTTTTTCCACTCAACGTAGGACTAAGGAGTTCTTTGGACGCGATATATTGAAAATTTGATCCTCAATTACGCCGGTTATTCATAAATTTAATAATAAGGAGCATCTAAGAAAGCGCGCAAGCGAGAACATGGGCGCTTAAATCAGGAGCTCGTCACTTTTCCTTATCCTTATGAAAAAGCGAGATTCGGGATTTTACAAATTACAAGAGAATCTTTATTACATCATCCTTTTTTCATTTAAGAAAGATAAAGAATTTCTTTTGGTAAAGGGTATATCGGAAACCCCCCCCAATTATTCCGGTTACTCATAAATCTGAGAGGTACCATCTAAGGAAGGAAGTGTACAACCGAGAACTTGAGCGCCACGCTTAGAACGAGAGATCGTCATTTTTCCTCGTCTCTAAAAAAAAAAAAAAATCAGGAGTTTTTTACATTATAAGACAAGAGTCTTTATTACCTCATTCTATTTTTACCGAACACTAATTAAAGACTAAGGATTTCCCTCGACGCGAAGTATTGAAAATTTGATAAATTATTCCGATTACTTATAAATTTGATAAGGACCATCTAAGAAAAGACACAACCGAGGACTCGAGTGTCATATTTAAATCAGAAGCTCTTCGCTTTTCCTCGTTTTTATCAAAAATGGAAATTGGGACTTTTGCAAATTACAAGAGGAGAATCTTCATTATCTCGTTCTTGTTACATTCAAGAAATATGAGGAATTTCTTTTGGCAAGATATATCGGAAATTTGATCTCCAATTATTTCAGTCACTCATAAATCTGAGAAAGACCATCGGAGGAAGCACACGACCCAAAACTCGAGCGCCGTGCTTGAACCGGAAGCTCGTCACTTCTCGCGTCTACCGAAAAAGGAGCAGCCGGGATTTTTTGAGAAACCGAAATGGCGGCTAATCCTTAGCTTCACGCTAGCACTATCGGAAAGGTTTTGCCATCAACGCATCGAAACGCCGTTGGGTTGGTCGCTCGGACTAGCATCGAGCTTGCGGTGGATTTACTTCCAGGGCGATTGCTCGGCGCAGACTATACGTCGTGCGGTTGGTTACTGCTTTACATACTTTACTAAGCCACAGCGCCGGTAAATCCTAGTCCGCGCTGCGGATACAGCTTTAAATATGAATGGCCCTTAAGTGGAAATAAAAGGCACCGGCGCGGTGAGTAAGATAGCGGGGGTGCGAGAACAGGGCCGCAAACGGTCGGCCGAGTGGTCAGCCGGCCGTCACACCAGTCTCCACGCTCTGATTTGTCCCTCCGGTCTTTGCCAAGGACTTTCCTTGTCGGCTCACCACTCGTTATTTCGCATCGTTGAACTCGCGCGACTTCAAATCGGAAAAATTCCGGGATTCCCTTAGAAATGATCTGAATTATTCGCCGAATACGCGGAGCAGATGAGCCGAGTCAATAGTTAATCGCGATAACTTGAAGCAACGTCGGGTTACCGCAGCCGGTTATCAGCGACGTCATCTCAGCGCCTTTCGACGCGTTAATCGTCCCCGCGAGAACAATGGCGGCCGCGCAAGGGGGAAATATTATTCCGTCTCTCGCACTGTCGATCATTATTATCGCTGTAGCGGCCCTGCCCCCATGCCGCTCGCTTGGCAGACGCGCGTTCAACAGTGAAATAAAATCCAGTCGCCGGCGCCACGGCGGCTACATTATTCAGTCGCACTTTTGTTAAGTCTGGTATTTGCATATGAAAGAGGGCGCATCCCTATATGTACGTGAACTCCGTTCACGATCCTTTTTTCACGCCACCTTCGCTCTCCTCGCCGTCGCCGCTTCCTCCTCCTCGCGTCGCTCAAGACTTTGCAACCCTTTTTCCACGACGTCCATTACGATAAATGAGATTTTCGAAACGAGGTGAAACCGGGCGCGTGCCGTACCCGGGTGCGCCCGGTCCCCAATGTAGCTTATGTCCTATCGCTCGTCTCGCTTTTCCCGATGAAAAATAAGAAGAACGAAAAAAAGGGAAGAAAAAACCGTCGAATGTGCGCCGTCGAGTGGAATCGTGAAATCTTCTCGTTCTTTGAACGCTCAAATTTCCGGGCTTCCCAGTCTCTCCCGCGCTCCCTTCTCACCCTGAGATCCCGTTTATTATCGTTTGAACGTTGACGTTTACTATAATACGAGCTGGTGCGAGAGGGTCGGGGCCGAGTGCGCGTTTTTTGGTTGCAATATGCACAATCGAGCGCCGCTAAATTAATCATGCGAAGAGGCTTGAAAGCAGCTGCCGATCGCCCGTGCGATTTTACGAAGTTCGCCCGCGGCAGTTCATCAATATCACGCGGCCGAAATCATTAATCATCGGCGCACGGAGGAGCTCAAAATTACTTTCGCCGATAGCACGGCTCTCACGCTTATTATTTATCGAAGAAGCGCGGTCAGGACGCGTGATGGAAATTCTTTGATTAATATTTCGCGCGTCGGCGTGGAAATCTGGGCGCGGGAGCGAGAGGGCTGGGGTTTCCCCGACCGCTTTGGAAAACATAACTCACCCTTCTCATCTAATTAAATATCTCGCCATAAAAACGGCCATTGTGGAAGGTATGAGTCGCTTGGATTTCAAAATGATTACATCTCGTACGAAGAAATTAGCGGTACAAAAAAGTTGCAAGTTGAGTTGCTAAAAAATTCGGAAAGAGAACTAGATATATTTTTTTTGTGTTTTCTTTTCGTTAAAGCAAATGGTTTTAATGTAATTAAATGAGGCCAAGAAACGGCTCTCGAAACGATCATGTTTTAGAAACAATGAAACATGTTAAACTTTTCATATCAGAAAATTTACGTGATTTAATATAAAATAAATATATATATACATGTACACATATATATATATATATATATATATTCAGATATAAAACAGATATGTAAAAATATACGTGTTTTTACATCTGACCATATTTAAAAAGTAAATTCACGAGTTTTTGAAATTCCATTATCGAAAAGTACACACACACAGTACAGACGGAAGCATATTTAAATATAATAAGAGATTAAATACTCGGATGATAAACAATGAAATATTCGTTGGAGCGTTCTCTCTCTCTCTCTCTCTCTCTCTCCCTCTTTCTAATTCAAATAATGTAAGATTCTCAATGAACGTGTTGTAAGAAATTATTAAGCGGAAATTAATTATATAAATTTATTACAGAAAAGTATACGAGTCAGGGATATCACGCGCCAAACGTCTCGGAACAGCAAAACATTATATTAAAATTCCGTATTTTATATTAAAATCTCGTACGTGGAAGATAAAAGGCGGATGGCACAATACAGAGCGTCGACGTTAATATTTCGCGGCAAGTTCGCTAACTCAAAGTTTCCTTGTTAATAAAACAAGGATTAAAATGTCGGCTCGGCATAAATATTTTTATGAGAAGCTTAATATAAATTTCGGTCGATAAGATGACCTTAATATCGCGTAATTTTTTAAATGGAGAATTTTAATTTACGTATTATATATTACTTACGTATATATTTTACGTTTGTTTTATTTTCTATTCTTTCTGTAAACAACGACGCCACTGCGACGAAAGTTGTTGCAATATTCTTATTATTTGTTACTTTTTCATCATACTACTTGTATTTACTACTTACTTTACTTATATTTATACACTGCTTATATTTCTTATTATTTATATATGCAACATTACGGGAAAGTTCGTGATTTATGTAAAAATTACAAAAATATACAAAGAATATCTTGTAAAGAATATAAAGAATGACGAAATGCTATTGAAAAAATGCAATTGAGTGCATGTTGTGAATATATTAGTACGCTTGTTTAAAAAATGAGATCACCCCTGTCCCTCGATTCCTTCTATTATCTTACATAGCAAAATACTACAGTAAAGTCATCGAGAAACGAACGCTTCACGGACTTGTAAACAAATTTTGCAATTACATTTCAAAACGGATACTTTAAAAGTTCGCCGTACAATGAATCGTTCAACTGAATTAATGTAAATCCCTGAGTAAGGTGCCTTTCGAGTACCTGTTGCCTCGTTGCGCAGTAAATCCCGTAAATGCGTTTATTTTAAAACGTCGATAAACTCAACAACGAAGATGCCATAAAAAGGCCCTCTTATGGCAGTAACCGCGCGCTATCGGGAATTCGGAACTCGGTTATGGAGCTGTAATCTTTGCAAATGACGCCCTCCTAGCTAGGCGATATTGCGAGCAGCATGCATTATCTTGCGTAAACGGCGCTCTTCCTGTGCCAGATAACTTTGCACTTAATAAGAATTTTTAAGAACTTACAAATGACGTTTTTAAATTTCTACGTCGACTTCGATCTCTTTTCCACTCGCGGAATGAAAGAAAACGTAAAAAATATAGCAGCTGAAGTTAATCCTGTTAATACCTGTTTAACTAATTAGCCATATTGCATACGTATATGTTTTACGTGATATTTTATGAAATTTGATCTTTAATATAAGAAGAAATACGTAAAAAAGCTCCAAGCTTTTCTAGTATTTTCAGGACTAAAGTGTCGATAATTTCATCATAAAAAGCATTAAAGCAATTAAGACGCGATTGAGAATTCTTATTAATCAAAGTTTTTGGAATATTTCAGAAGATGCCAGAAAATATACAACGCGGCAAAAATTGTTATTAATACGCGAGTATGCAATTTATGAAAAATTTCACGAAATTTATCGAATAACGAACGAACTTCCGATGCGACGCGAAGCAATTTTAAGGAAATGCGCTATTGTTCACAAAAATGGCTTTAAAAATTTTATGACTGCATAAAGAGACGACGATATGTAGGAAGTGGAGCAGAGAAACTTAAGGTGGAAGATAAAATAGAGAGACGCGTCTATTCGCTGGCATATTTGCTCGTCTATCAGAAATTTATAACCAGTTGCACCTATACTTGCATCTATTGTCGGCCTAATTGAGGAGGCCACGTCTAGGCTAATTGTTCCTATAGTCTTCGTCGCGTCGTCAGTATGCAGCAAGGTATCTAGGGAACAAGACGATTACCATTATCGAATGTATCGACCTACGAACAACGCACCTTCAGAAACGCTGTGTTCCAATTTCGCTCAAACTTAGCGCATTGGCTTCTTTCGGGTCTGGAATATAGAATCTTTTTACGACGTTAAACATTTGCCTAATTAGACAAAGCAATTAGTAGAATATATTATCAAGTGTAAGTGTACATTAAAAACTCCGCACATTAATATGAAAATATGCACTGGCTCGAAAACCAAATTAACCATGAAAGTATGGGATTATAATTAGGAGAAGTGAAAAGAGCGAAATTAAGATAATTTTCTTGTCTTTAAATGTTGGTTAATATTATTAAATCCATAATTCATTTCTCCCGTGCACATATTAATTTTTGCCTGAACGCGAAACAGACATTATAGCAGAAGTAATTGCAATTAGGTCGCACATCGACGTTTTTACACGCGGTAGCAGTTCCTATTTCTGCTTAGTTGCCTCGCCATAAGTAGATCAATTGTTCCACAACGAGGTATTCAGCGAGTGTCACTTCAGTGTCACTGGGTTATCCACTTGCTTTGATGAGCCTGAGATGAATTCGCATTTAATATATTTTCCGCGACACCAGACCACCCGATTAACAACCAGACACACATTATCTTCTTTCGGCTCGAAATTCCCATAAAATTGGAGACACGTTCGGTTTTGTAATTATAAATTTAAAACGTTCATACCGAGAGAGAATTTTATTACGAATACATATGCGTGTCGTAAAATTATTCAATCAACGAAATTAATAAGCAAACAAGTCATAATTGCTTTCGGGTTATTAGATTCGAAATTAATATTTTAAATTAAAATAATATCTATACACATGCACAAGCTTCGAATAACTAGGAAATTGAATGGAAAATTAAAATCGCGTCGAAAAAAAGAGCTGCAAAGGGATTAAATTGACGGTAATAATTCACGCGCGCCGATATCCGTCGCACCTTTGCCTTTAACTTACAGCACAAAGCAATTCCGGCTCGTGAGCTTCCTGAAACTTTGTTCGCCAATTTCCCACCCCCCGTTGCTCGCGTTCTCTCGTTCTTTACGATCTCGTACACGTATACATTCAAGCGCATATGCGGCCCAAACAATCGGAGCGCATTATTTATCAGACGCCTCAGCGCCGCGGGCTTTTACGAGTATCAGCACTTCGATTAACAAGAACAATCGTTTATTGTACATCGTGAGTAATTGTTTGCAGACGCCGCCGTCCTATGTTTTCACGCATTACTCTCCCTACCGTCTCCCAAAGTAGCGTTTTTCCTCTTCCGCGCGGAAACCAACCCTGTCGACCCTTCTCGAAGTAATGGTATCCAGCCCTGCGCAACCCACTACCCCTCCTCGTTTATCGAAGTCGATTTTATCGATATGACTATATCGCGCTCACTCACGGAAAACACAACAATTTCCCGAGTTCGCTTATAATATTCCTCCCAGCCATACGTAACTCCCACGTTGTCTCGTTCGCGAAGATCACGAATGATCCCTCGCAGGGGAGATACGCGGAGCGAAAGGTTCAAAAATTCATGCGCTCTCGAATTCGAGTACTTTATCATTCAAGGGTCGATCAATTTTAACGGATAATTGTAGCGGGCGGATGTAGAGGGGACCCAAAAAACATACTATTCACGATTCGAGGGTGGTAATGTTGCATGCAAAATCATAGACGTAATCATAGCCATTGCATATGATAAAGTCATGTGAGAAGTAATGGTGCGCAGAGGAACAGATTTTTTTGAATTTAATACATTTTTTTATGAAAACAAAATATTATTTTCTGAAAATAATATTGTTTTTCTGCGAAACAACACGGTTTATTCTAGTGAGACGATAGAAAGCGAGCGATAGAGAGTAGTGAAACAACATTTTCATTCAAACAAAATGATATTTGATGTTAAATTATATCATTTATACTAAATACGTTATACATTAAACATATGTAATTTCGTAAAAATATGCAATATATTGCGTATGGCTATATATGCACATCTACGTAGATAAATATGCAGAATCTACGAGACTCACTTTGGAATAATTAAAAATTGTAAATTAATATAAACGCAATATAAACTAAATATGATATTTATATCGAATTATTAAAAATTATCACTAATGTCGAAAGTTTTTAATTATCCACGGATCCATTTGATGTCATGAAAATGTATTTAAACACGCAAATTTTAATAGTATCTCTCTTGCCGATATATTGAGTTACTGCTTAATATTTTTGATGAAAATCTTAACGTACAGCGAATTTTTCAATCATGCCAATTCCTGTAAGGCTGTTCCAGTAGTAAGGCTTTCAATGTTAACGAATAACGAACAAACACGTTATAGATTCGTAGCTGCTTGTTACCCGAGTACTCGGATAATACCCATGAGTTTGTGTACCCGGATACAGGAATGTTCGGGTTACGAGCACGCGGTGATTCGGGGAAAAATTCGCGGCCCGGCGTAAAGAATACTCAAGTCGGGTAACGTGCAAGCGGTGAACGCGCGGCGTCGCTGCCTCGGGGGGTAGCTGATTTAAAAGCACTAAACACTGATTTCGACTTAAGGCTGAGATACAACCCCGGCCCTTCTCGCGGTTGAAAGCACGTCCGGTGATTTAGAGAGGTCCGAGGGCGGAAATCCGACGTTTTTCACGGCGGGAAACTTTCGTAATGGCGGCAATGGCGGGATTCTTCGTTTGTCAGGCCAGCGTCGTGTCCGCCCACGCGTATATCTCTTCGTTACAGCGCGACTATTATTGTAAGGTACAGCGCCGTCGCCAGCGTGGTCGCGCGAATGAATCCTGCTCACAGGACATGTCGCCCGTGTCCACCGCTGCCCGCAAAGAAATTGGATTTGTTTCGCCCCGAAATTGCAGCCACGCTGAAGAGAGATTAGTTATTTTGCAGTCTGCGAACTTGCAACGCGTATTAGATAACGCGCTGACGGGATTTAAGGGATCGCCGGTCCGACAATTGAAACGTTCGCTTTCTTCTTTTACTTTCGATCGTGGAGGGAAACGCATCGCGCGGAAAGCTCGGGAGTAACGCAACCACGTTAATAAATCCGGTTTCACGATTCCGATCGCTTTAAGGTTCAAGATACCCAAGAGAAAGTCCCTCAGCGGGGTTCTAAGTATTCGCGGAATCTATGAATCTTTAAATATATTCTCACGCTTAAAGGTTCTTGTAATTAAAAAGTTGGAAAATGCGAAGACCGTAATAAATCCAATCGGCTCCAGGAATCTCTCTCTTTTACCACGGATATAAGTACTCGGGCGATTGAATATTCACGAGCTTAATAGTCCGGGGATCGGCGAATCGAAATTTGACGCCTCAGCAATTTCCGATTTCGAGAGTCTCACGATAGAGTTGCTTTAACGGATCGCCGCCTTCATGGATTTCGTAATTCTCCAACCGGCAATTATGTAGCGTGTCGACCGAAATAACCGAAGTGGAAGAATCGGTAAAATAGGCGGATGTTGCGGGGCCAATTGCGCGGCGAGAGGTCGTGCACATGAAAAATTCGCCGAATAAACTCATTAACCGCCCCGAAGGGTCTTTCTGGGACAGCCTGTAGATGAACGGTAGAACCTGGGGTCGTCCGCAGGTGCAAGCCGGGAGATTTGTCACGTCGTAAATCCGATCACCGTAGAACTAACGATTTTACCGATACCCAAAGAGCGTTTCCGCGTTCGCGGTCGGGCGTAACTGACTCTGTATCGAGATTTAGGTTTATACTGCGTTAGGCCGATGTCTATCGACCGAATGATCCATTCCACTCTCACCCAGTAAGGTAACCTTTACCGCCTCAACTAAGTCCGTTTATGTGTTGGAGTGTGTGTGCGCGCGAACGAGTGGCGGTTACATCGACGAAATTGGGCTGTTCGCCTTCTATAAGGTAATTTCGTTCGGAACTCGCGGCTTTTCGCATCCTAGAATCCCTCGGTGCTGAAATTTCTGCATTTTTTGGAGCAGCCTGCCTCGCACCGACGAGCAGAAATTTTTGTTTTCTCTTAATAGACTTTTTCCCCGAACTCTCGCCGCTATCTTAATACGGCGGATGCGATAGCTGCGAAGCGTACGACGCTGGGAAGAATAGAAGGAGTTCGTGGAGGAGAGGCGAAGAAAGGAGAGAGGAGTGTCATTAAGCCAACTCCTTAAGAGACTCCCCATTTACCTTTTTATCCACGGGTTAAAGTTAATTTTTTAATGTGCCCAGTGAAACTCGCTTTGGTATCCTTCTAGCGTTCTTCTCGTTTATCGCGCTTGTCTTCGGTCATTTTTCTCTTTACTCCGCGTCGTTTTCTCGCCCGCTACCGATGAGGAGTCTTTTGAGGCATGGCGGCCTCGGTAATCGCCATGAGGATTTTCCAAGGACACCCTTTACGTTCACTGCGACGTCGCTGGATCAGCTTTTAATTAATATTGGACGCGCACAATCCTCAGGAAATCCTGCAGCCCTTCGAGTTATTAAACCTGTCGTCCTACCTACCTTTAAATCCTCGGATGCCTATATCACGTTAATCGCAAATTCTTCGAAAAGTGATGCCGCGGTCGCGGAAGGGATTGAACATTCTCAGAAATTAAATATTACGTGGTGTAACTGCGAATTCTACATATTGAATTTTAATGCTACTTTTAACGATCTATTTTGAGGCTAAAAACGGAAATTTAATGCATCATCAGGGTAAAAAAAAAGTATATTATTAGAATTGAAATTGAATATATTTCGATATCTTAGCTCTTATTTATATTTATATTGCAGAATTAAAAACTTAATATAGGACCAAAATTTCAATCAAGGCGCGATGTTACATTTCATTAATTATCACGACGAGAATATTGTATACTCGCCCAATCGCAAGTCGTCTCAAATTTACCTTCAGATTAGTCCTCAAATGTTTCTCAGTGTTTCCCGCGCTTCTGGGCGTTATTCAGATAAAACTCAAATTGAATGTCCCGACGCGACGTTAATTTTGAGAAGTATAACACTGGTGAGAGTGGTGGTGGTAAGGCGGGATGCAACGTGGCGACAACGAAGGAAAAGTTTCATGCGGGCGAGAAATGGTTTTATGGAAATTAAAAGTTGTTTCGCGACTGAGTTATACATCGGGAAAAAAGTGTAATCTAACGTTTCCGAGAGTTCTTTATAAATATTGCGCGAACTGCGCGATGACGGAGCTCGTAAAACAAGTCTTCCCAATTTACAACCCGACCGTGAATATCTTCGGGACACGAGTAACTTAAAATGACGTCTGCCCGCTCGAGATATACGTCACATTGTATCCTCGCAATTTTCTAGTTGATATTAAAGGTGCCGGCACACAGGGGAACCGGTGAGCTTTCGCGGAGAAGAATACCGAGCTTCCGCATGTTAGAAACGGAAATTATTCCGAAGTTTTCTCCAGAGATGCACATTAAAATTGCAAATATGCATGGGAGATCAGGTTGCACGTCGATAGTTTATTTTTTATGCATAATCGTAATAGAAAAATAATGTTAGCGCGGATCAAAACGTTTACAGAGGACGCGAATATCCGCATGTTAGAGACGGTAGACTCAAATATATGTACATAGTAAAAAGTATTTTATACTTGTGTTAAAACCGGTCTTTAAAAAATGTTCGTATTAAATTTTTAATATATCCCTGTGATAACCTTTCGACTCCCGAGCAAGGCATTCCGTTTGCTCCATAAATGGTTACTTCTTTAGGATAATTCTGCCAAGCAATTTTGATAATTTTGCGGATATATCCAATTGATTTTTATAAATAAAAATAAACGATATTGTATTATATTTATGTACTGATATATTTATTTACTTTATTTGAATATATATTATAATATCGTAAACACGTTATTACACAGAAAATTTATTTAGATCAGTCGTTCATCCCATTTGGAAACTCACATCTGAGAAATCAGCATAGGTATCGAAAGGTTAATTTAATATATTGTGTTTATGTTATCTCAATGTTTTGTGTTGAGTCTCAATCTTCAACATGCATAAATATTAAAATAACGCATTTTATACTTCGGCATCAGTTAACATATTATAGATATTTTAATTGTGTGTTAATTGTTGACATAATATTCATGTTATTTTTCAACATATTCGCTTTGTGTTAAATTATTATAAATATTTATATAAATATTTATATAAATTATTATAAAAACACAAAAATTCCTGTAGACCGTTTGAGACATGTAAAGTGTGTTAAATTTAATATCAAATTTTTTACTATATATGACGATGTAATTTATAAATGTCGAAAATAAAAATTATTCCTTTATCTCGGTCCACAGTAACTCTCAACCTTGCTATCGTATATTGTTATAGAAGAGATATTATTATTATTATTATTACAGAATATTATTACAGAAAGAAGAGGAAGAAAAGAATCTAAACGATTTCACGACGAATGAACGTTGCTCATATAAGCGTGTTTGCCGTACTTTGACCGACTATAGCACTCAATTCTCCCGAATCGGCAATAAAAGAACGATACAAACGCGTGTAGGATGGCATGTCGAAGAGATTGCTTTTTGTTTCACGTCGTTATGTCGACTCGTTAGCGAGTTACAGTCGTTTAAAGTCACGACGACAGGTTTCGGCTCGCGTTGGTTCGAGCGACTGCACTTGCCTTCGCGCCTGCGCACTGCGTCTGTACCGTCTCGCTCTTGTAAACCTTATTCTGAGTGAGATGCACGACACGTGGTCGCAGCGACCACGTGCTCATCTGGGCCGCAGAGTAGGAGCAAGGCCGCCGCGTGCCGTCATGTATGGTACGAGTACGGCTTCTCGGAAGCGCGTCTGCGGAATTTTTCCATTCACGTGCGCGACGCACCGTGCGTGACGCACAGTGCGTGACTTATCCCACAACGCTAGCGCCAGGCTGATTGAAGGCGCGAATCAATGTGAACGATTGATAACTCTGTTTCCAGTCAGAGCGACTTTAAACAAAAACCGTTGGAAAGGGGAAGTTACCGCGCTTCTGATCAAAGTGGTTCTTTCGTGAAGTAAGGACTCATTGCGACAGCACGATTACGTAAATGCGAAAGACATTGATTTTTGTATTTGTGTTAACACATTGCGTACGGGTGAACGAGAAATCTCGTTTTTAGTAAACCGAACGTTGTGGCCGGGCGACGAGATATCTCGTTTTCAGGTTTCTTCGACTTAATCAATGACTTAAGGAATTAAAAATAGATTTTCTTGTTATGTTACCAGGGTAACGAAGTCTCGCGCATTCTCGAAACAAATGGTTAGCGAATAAATGTGTATATAATCGTCGTGTTGAGCGAGTAAAGTGCAGTACGCAATGTGTTAAAGTAGATATTAATCTGTGTTAATCCTCTAATGTTAAGATTGGGGTCGGATCCGGTCCAGTCACTGCTCTGTTCATTTTTCGTCTAATTAAAGTACAAAATGGGTAAAAGATATAATTCATAACATGAAACTTCTCCCTTTGTTTGTTTATAGATGAAAAATACAATAAAGTTTATTACTGACTTTAAAATGAATAATAACTGCAGTAAAACACTTTGGGAAGCGCTTTGATGTTCTGAAATTCCATCCTGTTATTAGAAGGTTAAAAATTAATAGGAAATCTTGATTGAAACTTGCAATGCAAAGCCAGTCTTATGCTTTTGACGTATATAAAAGTGCAATTTAAAAGAAAAGGGAAATAATAATAATGAAAAATTTATTTTCATTTTGATACTTGAAAATCAATATTTTTAATAACTTTTGAATGTTACCTTGAAAGAAAATAATGTATAAAAACTGCAGATTGTATGTATAGGGTGTCCCTGAATTTAATCGATATCTCAATCATTATTATTCGCAAAATGATAAAGGACTTTTTTATTCAGTTTAACGAACTTTATCTACACACACACATATAGGAGCGCTGGTACGCGCTGTGTCAGACACCCTATGGAAGTAGACGGGAATTGCGGTCGCGACAACCATATTCGAGGAGGTCGAGCGACTCGATAAATAATTCAGTAATCAATTTACACACATAGAACTTCCCACCACAGCGACTGAACTGTTTGCATTAGCATTTGACAAGTCACTCGGCGGGACTTTGATTTTGTTTCAGACGCTGCGCGCGCGTAGCCTCGATTACTCCGGGATACATCGCATTTCGATTTTTCTCGCCTAAGAGAATTGTATTACCACAGTATAACAACATAGAGTCTAGGCCGGATATCAAATTATTTACCAAGTCATTGTTCGGTAAAATTATAAAACTACCAGCAAAGTTAAATTAAATCTTCACATCGTACGGGAACGTGATACGTCTCTTAGAAATACATATCGCCACATTTATAAGGATCTACATCGCTGAATGATTGAATAAACATTTAAAGCGTAAATTCGCGTAAATTCTCTCCTTGTCACATTTCCTCAGAATAAACAGGCTCAATATGAGCATCGTCTATCCATCCAGCGCCAGAAAAATATTTGCTATTGACAAGGGTTGTTTATTTACGTTAGCTAATTGAAAATCTTACTCGAGTTAATTGAAAAACTGCATTGCGGAGATTTCCCGAAAATTAGGCGGGGCTTCGGAAGGACCGACTGAAACTATTACTTCTTTCTTCCGGGCGAGAAGTTCTCTGCGGACTCATTATCTCGAGTAATGAGTCCGTCGCTGTTTCGAGGATTATTTTCAGAACGCTTCGTTGAATTTAATATCTTCTTAATGTAACGTGCTTCGGTTATTACGAAACTTTCCGGCGGCGGTATAAATTCTCATGTTCTACAATTACCATATGCGCATTCGTCGAATTAATCGACTAATATCCGGAGGAGATATTTATAGCGTGTTCATCTAAAAGACAGTATATAACGGCAAGTATAACTAACGGCACATTCACATCGAATGTTTTCAGTGAATTTGTAATTAGTCGTTTCTAGTGGCAGTTTCAGTGCTTTATGCACATAGATAAAAATTAATCGACTAACTGTGTTAATATTACGATTATTACCATATTTTACGAGAGAGTTAATTACACGGAGAGGACCGAAAATCATTTTACGAGTTAACACAAGCGGATACGCGAATGGCGATTGCAGCGTAAGTTTAGAGTGTCTTCGTTGAATAATTTAATTCTTTGTTCTATTTTGATTAATTTTACGAACTACACTTTTCTTTGATCTTAGATCACGGAGAAAACAGTTTTGCTAGAACAGCAAATTGTTCCCTCCATGAATGAATATATAATTTTCGTAAATAGATATTTCATTTCTTCAATTTCACAAATTAATAGGATAATTGATTACACCGATTTTCCTGTACAACAGAAATTCGAGAAAGGTTATTATAGGACGTGCTTTTAAATAAGCCTGCAAAAGAATATCAGCATGCTTGAAACTGTCGACACAGCGTGACGAAGTGAGTGAGTAACTTGAAATTTCGCGAAGTAGTGTACAACCCCGTGCAGTATCCATCCTAGGGTTAAGAAATACTCTCTCAGACCGGAGTGAAGTTTCCGAATGTGTACGTAACGTGTTCACCGATATGGGTGTTTAAACATGTCCCGACGTATGTCGTCAAACTTCGGGCGCTTTTCGCGAATAAAGGTTAATAAAAGTTAAAAAGTTACCACGAACGTACACACGAAGAGGGGCGCATGCATTCGTGATGGCGACTGACCCCACACAGTATGTTACATTCTCGGTCGAGTGAACTCCGGAAATATCTTGAAAGCTTGTATTTTTCAGTCTAAAGTTTTGTATGAATATTTCGCGAAGTTGGTCGACACGCGCGAGTAAAAGGTACTCGCCGCGGCTTCTCGACCAGCGCGCGATCTCCCCGCCGATTTACATCACCGACGGCGCGAAACCAACTAATTGATTCTTGAAGAGTTGACAAAACTGTCGGCAAAACTGTCAATGAAATTACCCACGGTGTGACATTGTCCCGCGACGTGAGGGTGAACCGGCGGGGTGTGGCCGGGCAGAGAAGGAGGGGGGCTGAGGTAAACGTATTTAACAGAATTCGGAGGACTTTAGTCGCAGAACGACGTTTGCCCGACGCGAATGTCTGAACTTTGCGCTTGGGCTCCGCAAATTGCGTTAGTTTCGTTGCCTTTGTTGTAACGCCAGCGCGCCGGAATTAACCGAGTTAACCTTCATTATCCGCCCGATGACGACGCAATATTCGGTGTTTATCGACTTTTCCTACGGAGGCGGCGGCAGCTACGGCGGAGACGGCGGTGGTGGCGACCGGGCGAGAGTCGCTGCTGTAACGCGGTCTGGGCAAAATATCGGCGATGGATCCTGCCGAAAGGATCGCGCGCCGCAACCGTAATAGAATTTTCCGGGAATGGCGTCGTAAAAGAGACCCGGCTGGGATCTCCGGGATCGTCGGACGGAAGGTGCAGGACCCGGTCGAAAAAAAGTATCGTATGCATAGGGATAATTTGATATTCGGGATATCGGTGAAAAGCCTTTGCTTTAACGGCTCTGCTAGGATCCCGCGTTTGGGGATTCTTCTGCGCCGCGAAGGCGGCTTTTACGCCTGGATTCGCCTTTCTCTCTAAGGGAACTAAAGTCTACGGAAAATGGACTATCGAAATTTCTTCCTCGTTGAATCTTAGCGATTTTCTATCGTTTCCTTCTGATCGTTGGACGGTTCTAATAGTCAAAATAGCCAGGTTGCTTTTGCGTAATTGCATTTCGAATGCGTTACATTACTAATTAACGTCGGAACGAGCTCCAGTCTGTGGGGCGTAAAATTCGCATTTGGGAACTAATCGCAATGTATCGACTAGTGACGTTAATGTAACTCGAATTCCCAAACTCACAGATACCATTCAGAGGTCACGAAATCAAAAATAAATATTTTATGAGATCACATGTTTTTTTTAACGCAAATATCTTCTATACAACTGTACGATGGTTATATACAAACAGTGTTAAGGGAAGATCGACAAGAAGCGAACAGTTTGCGAGATATTTATTTCATTTTGGATCTATCCTGATATAAAATTAAAATTTTTCGTGAAGTACCTATCTGTGACCTTATCTTATATCATACTTTTATGCATAGAATAATTTCGAATATAAAAAAAAAATAATAATACGAACGAATAACTGGATTTGGACATTCACCCGAGTCGGAATTTTAGCCCTATGTTAAATCTTTAATTTTACAACACAGTAGGAGCTACAGAAACCCACAAAAATCGCGAACATACTCGATACATATCCATAAGAAGTAATTTTCATTCAATTTTCACACTCTTTTCGAATTCGCATGATTCCGAAACTCAATTATTCAAACTGGCCCTCCGTCATTTCGGATAATGGAAACGCTATGGTATAAATTATCCTTTCTTTATCCCAGAGCGATGTTGCTTCGCGAGGAGCGAAGGGCGAGGGTATCCGTATTGTCTACGCGCCGCATTACGGGCTTGAAATCCTTCCCTCTGTTTCCCCGAGAGGTTACCATGGCGAGGGCCATAAAAATTTTGATGTCTATCCGCGAGACAAGAAGAAGCCAATCCTCTCGGCACGGTGGAATAAAGACCTGCCATTTTCCCGGCCTTTCGTATCTGCGTGCTCGAGCACACGATTTTGTTTCACCACGAAGAAAGCCGGAAACTGCGCTACGCGTCCTCTCTCTCTTAGATGCTGCGGGGGGATTTCTAGAAACTCGAAGGCAGGCTGGCGCAGAAACGAGGAACTCTGAGGGCCCGTCGTCGTCGTCGTGGCCGGTCAGCTTATGCGAGTTTATCGCCGGAAGTACACGCGAGGTCGGAAACATCGCGCTGTTATTCGTGTCGCAACGAGACGCCGTAAAGTTTTCGGGGATACGGCATCGTCGGGTACTATCACGAACGGAAGACACGTAGAATACACGCGAAGATACCTCGCGATTTTGCGACGCATTTTACGATGTATCGCGCTCGCTCGCTCTCGCGCGCGTGCGTTTTAGAGATCGTCGGACATTTCGAGTCTTCTGTGCATCTATGAAATACCGCGACCGTTGGATTTACGCGATCGAGCGATAAATCCCGTCCCGCTCTCGCAAAAAATAATCCTCCGCGCACAGACCCCCGAGACAAATGGTGGGGTGGTACTCTCGGTTTCTTCCCGCGCTACAGAAAAAGAGTCCTTTCTTCCTGAATCACCCGGGCCGTAAAGTAAATCTTTCCATCTGCAGGATTGCACGGAAGTCCGACAATACTGCTGTCCTATATTTCCGTTCTATCGCCCGGCAAGACATAGAACGATACTTTAGTCCTCGTGTCGCCGGAATGGACAAGTAAATCTTCCACGCTCAAGGTCGCGGGAAATACTTCGCACCTCACGCGTGTTCTCTCTCGCCTCGAAATCAGCCGCGAAAAATCGCGTCTGTGAGTTCCCCTCGGTTAACCACTCGATCTCACCATGTGAACTCCACGAACGACTCCCCCCCCCCCCCTTTNCACGAACAACTTCATTCAATTGCGGATTCTACGATAATCCGTTCAACGAGTTCGCGCGGACTGGTTCTGTCAGTATAAACCGGATACTTTTTATACTCGGTTACACGGGTAACTATAGACTATTAACTGCTGTTAACTATTCAATATTCAGACTCGCAAATATTCCCCGGATACTCGGATACTTAGACTGATAGGAAATTATAGTTGAATTAATCGAAAAGTAGACAACCAAACGCGTTCTGGTTGAAAGAAACAGAATTTCTCCATGTATAAGAACAAATTTGACCTTCATATGAGATTATATATTCTCGCTTAAATATAAGAATATGAATGTTAAATGGATATTAATTTGTTTCTATATAAGTATTCGGATACTAATAGCATTAATATGAACTCGGTGAGGTATTGAATTATTCTCTTTCGACGATCATACCGTGATATATGCGATTGTTGTTCCTCGCTTGAGATAAAAATTGGTCAATTCCGCTGACAGACCACGAGCATACGCGACGAAAACCGAATAATACCGCAGGATTTTCGTAAGTCCTTCGGTATGGAAAGGCGCACTCGGTTCGGACTATTCCGCGGGAGATATATCGTCCTCCACTGTCTTCTCCTCGCTATCAACGAAAGCAACATAAGACCGAGAAACGCTGGATTCCCACGTATCATCGCGGATAGATAAATTTACTCAACGCTCTGTCAGCATAGAAAGAAAGACAAGACCATTCCGTCGACAGATCAGAGATGCGATGAGACAGACCAGAATCGACGAATCTCGTCACGTACTCTTACATTTCCGGCATTGAGAGCATGATGAGAGATTTATCTTAACCCAGTCACCATTCAGACGTTATGTCTCACTCGAATTCGTTGCTTATCGTTATAATCTACATACGTTATATTCCTTTACCGGATCCTTAGATTCTTGAACGCGCGCTGACTTTTGGATTCTTACAGTGTACCTTATGCGTCATTTAACGCTTATTCATTAAGATTTCTTACGATTTCTAACGTTACACATATAGATATAAGCTTAATAATCGTACGACAAAATAATAAAAATAAAAGTTATAACATTAAGTGTTAAGACACGCAAGATGTCAGGTCTGAAAATCTTAAAGTCCTCAAGGTCTCCGATCATTACATTCCAACACGCTCCTGGAATGCCGAACGGTCAGAATTCAATTTGATAATTCCTCAGGATCGTGATCTCGGATTCCCGAATTCGCGCATTCTTGGGTCCTTCGCCTGAAGGATACTCAGATTGTTTGATCCTCAGATACAAGACCGTGGTTGGGGAGGTAAGGTACACAAGATGGGGAGGGATTCACTAAAGTACGTCGTCCCTTTTTCGCTGGAGGGTATTCTGAGATTGGCTCAAGGGGAACCTTAACCTTCTCAAGGTCTTAACTAAAAGGGTCACGTTCCGGCAAGCGCGGGAGGAAAAACGGCGCGTATGTCTTCTTTGCTGTCATCTCGCCGGGGAATGGACCGGGAATGTGGTCGGATCTAATATCGCCGGTGTGTCTCTTTCTCTCTCTTTCCAGCGTACAACCTTGGGAATGAAAAGATCGGTCGGCAATATTCGGCAAAGGCGCTGACGTTTCTAAGAAATTGTTATACGTCGATACCATCATCTAGGATTCTATTGTACGCTTCCGGGTGAACACATCCAAGCGGTCGGAGAGAAAGAGAAAGAGAGAAAGAGAGGGAGAGAGAGAACCAAGCGATCTTACATGAATGCGAAGTGGCTTTAGTGAAAACTCAGGTCTCTACTCTCGTTGATTAGCATAAAACTCGGAACATCTCAAGATCGAAATGTCCGGAAGGTTTGGCTATGTATGACGGAAAGTATGCGCGCGGATCAAAACTTCCCCTCTCTTTCTGAAGGGATTATCTGAAGGGATGCCAATCCCTCCTGGCCTCCGCCATTATTCTAAGTTGCCGGCGGAGCTTAAAATATAAACGGAATGTTATTCGATGATCTCGGAGATATTACGCAACGTTGATTCAACTGTGATAAGAGTTCCGTTAAGTCTGACGTAGCCGAGCGCGTCGACGAGTTTCCGCAGAAAAGAAAGATCGCGACGGCGCGATATCGCACGGAAAGCACGAGTTGGAAAAAGCTGGGATCCCGCCTCTCGCATCGCCGTGTATTTCCGAGCGCTTTCCCCGGGCGAGAGTTAAGTTCCGGAGCGAGACTGGCCGGCTCGGAGCTGAACCGAAAGCCGTATCTTCCTTCCGGCGGTAATTCACTTTGCAACTCGCACGCAATTTTGGCAAATTAGCCCGGCGCTGATGCGTTCCAGCGCGTTCGATCCAGGGGAGAGAGCGATGTACCTGTCAGTCGCTCCGTTACTCAGCGATAGCTCATGCCTCGAACAAAGCGAGCGTGCAGCAACTTGTGTATCATTCGGGAATAGTCGGGTAATCAAGTAGTTGGAGTAAATATTAACATATGTCCAGTTAAGGACGTTAGGAACGGTAAGCATCGACGCCGTGCGTGTTATCTTCGCGCGCTTGTCAATAGCGGAGCTGAGCGAAGCGTCGATAAATATGACTGTGGCGGGTGCTGGCTCGGTGTGATGTGTTCATCATCACCTGCGATTTCAGAAAGGTCGATTGAACGATAGTGTTCTCTCTTTCTTACACTGTGAGCGTTAAACGCAGCCCTTCGTGCATCGTAAGGACTGATTTTGAGAGAACAGTCGGTGATACCTCTCCGAAGGAGATAGCGAGAGAGAAAGAGAGAGCAGAAATTGCACTGGCACGCAATCGGCTCCGTAAGTGCAGCGACTGGACTTTTCCGCATTAAGGCGATAATCTGAGATACTCGGAAGTTTATAACCGCGTGCGAGAACGCGTTCCGCCTCGGGGCGAACTGAAAATGCGCGCCGCGGCTAATCCTGGATTACACGGAGTGCGGAAAGATGTTCGCGGCGAGGTACCAACATTCACATCTGCATCGGCATTTAAGTACAATTTATCGGTTCACTCGGAATAATACCGAAAGAGCAACGCGTCGCGCGCGTTCTCCCGAGCGGAGAAACTTCCCCCGCCGACACTTCGTCACCGGTTAACCTGGACAATCGACGTCGTGGACGGCGGGAATTCTTTTCTTCAGAGATAGCGCGAGATGCTATTGCAGATGGGATTGTGGCCAGTTGCTGTGGACGAGCCTTTTAGTCTCTAATGACCCGTCGTTTTGCTTATCACTCCGCATAGAAATTTTTCCGGATTTTCTCAGATATAGCGTAGATTCCGATTAAAATACCTAAAGTTGTCCCAAAATAGGTATCCCCACTACGATATTAATTGAAAATCCTATTCTTATGCCAAACATGAAATGAAACCTCTTATCCGCGTTGCTGATTAGTCATGCCTTGCGGTTTATTCTGTCATGTGCAACAGTAGTCAAATAATTGTAAATTTCTATCATTTATTATTCTTTTATCACTCATCGGTAAATGTGATACTAGAAATATTGCTTGTTTAAAGGTAACTTTTAGTCGCATCTCTCACACTGTCAAAATTGTGCTACATATTATATTAGTAATGGTAGCCGAGAAAATTTCTATTTCAAAAAATTATTCCGGGAAAAAACTACAGTTGTGTAATAATTGTTAATATTTACGCTACTAAAATCTGTTTTAGAGATTTAAAAGCTCGGGAAAAATCCGGTGTTTTCAAAAATTTGTTACGGATATTTTTAGTTTTTTTCAGAGGAAAAAATGGAAAAAAATTGATTTTTTAGAACTGTAGTTATATTCGTTTTGCATCTTTCTGCGTCTATTGAAAATAATTGACTCGTTTTAAATCCGTATAACATATCCTGTCGGACTCTGTATGAAATTTGGAAGGAATTAGAAAATAGAAATATTCTTAACTAAATAATATAAAATCCCTCACAATACTATGTAGATTTTTTTCTTATTCAAGAATATCATAAAAGAAGAAATGACCTTTCGTATCCTCTATTATGTGATATCGTATATAACAAACCATTATGTAACTTTTAATTTCTGTACTGTGAATAGCGGTCTGTCTAGTTTATATTTCCCCAACTTGGCGGTTTGGTGAATATTATAGAAGTTCGTGAGAGGTGGCACAGTCCGCTAATCTCTATTTAACTGGTCCCTAAATACAACGCAGTTCTCTGCGTCATCGCACAGTGGTTGCCACGTAAGTGATATGGAGCAATTAAAAACATTAACTCTTATAACGCACGGTCCCTCGCTAGGAGATGACGCGCTAAAAGTGAAATATGGTCAAAATCGAGTTTCACAATCTGCATTAATGCGCAAATATTATTCCTAATCAATAAATACCTCATTAAATCAATAACGAATATCTGATGCTTAAATGCATCTTAATTGAAACATAGAGAACGTTTCAGTGCTTTTTAATTAAGATACGTTCAAGTGCGTGACATTTCACAGTCATTATCGGCGGCGTAATTGCCCGGTATTGTGACTGATTGTAAGCAATTATTGATCAGCGTGCACAGACTCTGCCGCTTGTCCTCGAATTCTCATTTCGGCTTCATTTGCGCACAAATGTATCGCTCAGCTCGTATCGCCTCGTATCGTTGAAAATATCGCGGCGGCTAATTGTCGCGCACCAGCCGATATGCGATAATTACATTAGCACATATTCCGTTATTTACTGAACGATAAAAATGACTCTGCCGGCCGTTCGAATCCGTGAAATTCGTTGGCGTGAAACGACTAGCTCGGACGATTGGTCGGAATGTCGGTATTTCAGCTCGGATTCGCTTCCGACTCACGGATTCGGTAATTCGCGACTCCTCGCGGCATAGATTTAAGGATGCCGGGTGCTTTAAATACGCGGATTCGCGGATTGGTCTTGAAAGCTTCAGCCCTTGAATCCTCTTGTCTGTCGCGTAGTAGCTACATGCTTAAGCTTGATTATACCGCGCTGACAGAGCTATAGGGACCGCCATCGTGGCGAAACTGCCAGCGGATATCACGTGGGATCTGCCGAGCGCGAAATTAAGCTGTCGGTTTTTACGGGACGGTTTTAATCGTCGAGTTTCGTTAATGCCGTCACGTCGCCGGCATTAAAACCACCTTCCCCGCGCTAACGAGTAATATTTAATTAAAAGGCGTGCGCGGGAGAGAAAGAGAGGGTACGCTCCACCGGCAAATCTGGGTCGATTTTTGGCCCCGACGAAAATATGATTGTCGGGACTAATTTAATTCTTCATGATTATACGCTTTAATGTTGAATTTAGTTCCGCGAATGGAATTTTTGTTAAGATAAAACAGCTTTACGCATTTCTCCACGACGGACGGAGGGGACGGAGAGGAGGAAAGGGGGGAGGGATTTTTCCGGTAAACGCGTACGACAATAAATTGCGATCCAGTATCGATTCCGCGCGTGGACTGTAGTTCGGTCCGGGAATTCCGACCGAATCAGGCAAATATTGAAACGAGACTGTGTTCGCGCATTTCTGTGTAACATCGGATTAACGAAAGCACATGTGGAATTGAAATTCAGGAGCCGGCGACTCAGCGAAACTTTCAACTTGTCTGCGGATTATCACTATACTACGAAACAGTCTCATAACGGGGAGTGCTCGCAGAGAAAACCGCAAACCCGTGACCGATTTTCGCGAAAGCTCGCGCGGAAAAGAGATGAAAAAATAGGCTGATTGAAGCCCAGAACAGCGCTTAAATATTTTTACACGCGAGATAAACTGCTGGAAATCTCGCTGCTTGAATTTCAGTGATGTTAAGGCGGCGTTGAAATGGTAGAGTATTATTAGAAATGCCAATCGATTTTATCCGAATATGTGGAATGTCCGAAACTTTTCGGTCTCATGAAGATGAAACGTGTTAAACTGAATAGAACAGTCATGCACCATTTTGCAAATTTCATAATAGTTAGTAAGTGATTAATCAATCTGAGTGAATGAGCGCACAGTAGGACGGGCGCTACAGCCGTGCATAAAGAAAGATGACGAGTTTACAAGAGAAACGCACGTGGTATCCCGCGATCTGGCAGGTCCGGACGGAACAACGCAGCGAGGAACTGATTGTCATCGTTATTAAGAAGTAGATGATTTTTCTTAAAAACTCGAAGCTGTCTTTCTTTAAGCGTATCTACAAGATCCGTTCCATTGCTTCTCGTACGTTCGTTCGCTCCGATTGATTAATTAATTATTTATTAACTATTGCAAAATTTGCAAAATAGTTCATGACTTTTCTACTCAATTTATTTAACCCGTTTTATTTTTACAGTGCATGGCAGAAAAATTTCGGACACTCTGTACATTCCATTCGCGGCGTTTCGGTAATATACCGCACATGCAATTCTCAAATTTATTATCCCAGTGTTCGGATTTTCGGATCCTTGAATCACGCGTTTAGATCGGCAATCTCTCGCGATGAAACTCCTCCTTCCTTCCCTCTTCCCGAAAATCGTATCTACCAGCCCTGTTGGTAACCGGAATATTTCCAGCACGCTCGCATACCTTGATAGAATTCAATTGTAACGTTAGCGTGACAAACTGCAAGCACAGATACACGGAGCACCATAAAACTCAAGTCGTTATATATGCCGCGCCCGGAGTGACGACAGAATTCCGTTCGATCCCGGCCACCCACGGCCAACCCCCGTTGCTGGCCGCGCGCTCGATTGTTAGGAGTTGAATAGAGAAAAATTGGATGCTATTCGTCGTCGTGCCGGGAGCAATGGTGGAAGTTGAAAAAAAATCTATTGTCACGTGGCACGTGTAATTCATAGTGTGGCTTCCTGGATTCGAGTCAACCCCCTTCTTCGCCGTGTCGGTCATTTTTTATGTATACGTTATTGCAACCGGTTTCGCCCGGTCCGTTCCCCTGGTGCGCGGTTCGGGCAACGTATTTGCAACATTCCTCGCGATTGTTGTTGTTGTTACTGCTGCTGCTGCTGCTCCTATTGCGCCATCTCGCTTCCGCTTCCGGCCACGTTTTAACTTCTGGGATGGATGACTGGGGTTGTACGCCACTCCGTGAAATTTTAAACTTCTCGTTTATTTTATTAAGCCAGGATAGGCAACTTCGGACGCGTTGATTTTTCTGACGTGGGATCACGCGTATTATTAAAGCATGCAATTTTTTCGGCGTAATTTCATTGGATTTCTCTAGCACAGATGAGTCGAGGTAGTCAACTATCCTGCATACATTCACTCTTTTGAGAGTGAAAATGATACATCCTGCACAGAATAATGTGCTAAGTTTAAATAAACAATTATTTCGATACTTTTTGGCAAATTTTTATTTGAATTAAGTACGTATTACTTTAATATAGTACTTTTTTCTACATTCAAATAATATTTACGTCATCCAAGTAAAAATTTGTGAAGGAGTATTGAAGTAATTACTTGAATCTAACACTATTTTCAGTGCAGAGTTGCGAAATACCACCGACGATCGTGCAATTTCGAAGACTCAGTTTAATTAACATTCATTAATAGGGGAGAATAGCCAAAATCATACTACTTTAGGTATTTTTTTAATGTTTGTACATCACACAGAAAAAATATTAAGAGATTTGTTAAAATTTCGGTTATATATTTCATTGCTTATTTTTTTACTTTATATATTCGTATTTTATTATTATTTTTTTTAATTGAATAAATTATTGAGTAAATTATTCAATAATAAAAAAAAATAAGGCAACTATCCCCTATACAATGTAAATTTTTCACCCTTTCAAAATACTTTTCAAGTCTGAAATCTCCAAGCGGCTTCTAAATCTCGAATGACACTCAATTTGAAGAATACTCAAGTCAGGCTAGACGCAATAAACTCGTATCACGCGCACGACGTCCGCTTCGGCAGTACCGACTACGCCGCGCGTCTACCCAGCCCAACCCTCGATAATATAGTTCGTTAGCCGACAGACGCGAGGTTTGCCAAGGTCATCGAGCAGCGAAATCTTCGCTGATGTACGTGATCGACGGCAGTTTTAGGAAGACGAAGAACGGCGCGTCGCTCCGCGCTTAAGTGCGCTGAGTGAGTAAACGTTTAAGCTCGCTCGTGCCTCCTTCTAACGGCCGCCTCTTGCCGTATATAGTAATATAGTGCCGCGAGGCCGTGCATAACGTAAATCCATGTTTACTATGCTAATACCTGGAAACTTGCCGGTTGAAAGGATGCCGAGAAACGTCCCATCAAATATGCAGGGCCACTTGCACGGCTTGTGTGCACGCGAGGAGGATCGAGCATCAGGAAGAAGCTCGTTTTCATGAAGTCTGCTAAACTCGAGCTAGACGCCATATTGGAACAGCGGTCGGGACCCTCTCGTCTGAACTCTTGTCAGTTCTTGTCTATACTGCGAGATTTCGCGCCGGCAACAGTACGGGAAATACGAAGCTGTTGCGCGCGTTCACGGCCGCTACGCGCTGTGCGAATCTTCAAAGCTCAAATTTCCTGAATTATTGTTAAGGGGATCTTCATAACTCATAACCGGAAGAGCGCGGGGGAAATGAAACACGAGGGACTTTCGAACTTTTGCATCTGACATGCTCGTCGTCGAATTAATTCCGAGTCTAACGCGAACCCCTAGAGAAACGCGAAGCAGTAAGACTTGAACAGTGAACTTAATCGGCCAAGCGCATTCCGCGTAGAAATTTCCCAGGTTTTCCCATAATTTGGTATAAATTCCGATTAGAATACCCCAAATTTTGGGGAAAACGTTTAAGGTGATTAAATAGGACCTGTTTATGTTTCCCACTTAGAATCGAATATTTGAAGCATTACACTTCTACTCGGAACCCGAATAGATTTGTTAATTTGAATCTATCGTTATTTTGAGAAATCGAATTGGATCCTAATTAGATCCCAAGAAATTTCCTACACGGGATCCGAAAATTATTAAGAACGTGAGATTCATCGCGTTGAAATTCCCGAGTGTGATTAATTTGTTCGCTGCTTGAATCCTGCCTTCTACATTTTTCCGCGTGCCACGATGCTGAGAGACTTTAATGTTCTGCAAGTTCCCTGCTCGATCGGATTCGATCGGACTAAATTCAGTCTATCGTCGCGGCTCGTTTGTTGAATTCAACGTGATCGCGAGATTTTTGCAGTTTATCCTCATTATTCCGGAAAAGTTCGAGCGAACGTGTCCCGCGATGATTAGATTTGCAGACCCTGCCGGCGCATTTCTGTTCGCGCGGATCTTGGAATTCGCGGACGTTTAATCTCCCCGAAGCGGAGACTCGGGTTTTCCGGGCCTTTAATCTCGTAACAGAATCTCCAGACGAAATCAATCCGCGATTCAAAAAACTTGAGCCCGCTTTGAGCCGTCGAGAGAGCGTAGAATACAACCGAGCGCAGTGCGGGCGAATTTTTCAGCTGCGCCGATGGCGCCACTCGTAATCCACGTTTGACGATACACTGCAACGGTAAGCTCTTAATCGCGTTATCCGCATCTCCATATAATGCCCAGGTACCTGTTATCTACCTGTTGTACCCACACCAATGCGACTTTTAATCGCCGCAGCGTTTACACCGTCATAATCTAATAATCATGCTTGAGGATACAAAAAAAATCTTTTTCTCTATGCGTGTATGTATTTCTACCCCGATCCGTTTCCTGACATTCAACCGAAAATATATCGATGTACTTTATCTGTGTGAAACGCAGCAACTCGCTCGTTTTTGCATACAGTCAGTGCCTCCCGCTATAAGATAATTAGAGGAACGAATACTTTCGCGTTGAGTTCTCCAGCCGCGTTACTATTACGTGCTCCTCCACGAGACTCTGGTTTCACCAGTGACTCGTACCACGTTAAGAAGACGCGGTCCAACGACCACTTCGCGCCTACTAACTTTGCAGCAATCTACACTCGACTCCTCGGAATCGAAACTCTTCCGATCCCGGCGGGCGTTTAGTATATTTCTAAATCCATTTCTATAATTCGCGGGCTAAATAGCGCAAACTCGATAGCTCCCGGGGGAATTCCATTTTGGGAATTATACTTTCCCGGGGAATAGCGACGCCAAGAACACTTTTCGAACCTTCTCTCTAACTCCATCCCGCCTCCCTCTCCCACCGGAAAGCGGTTTTCGATTGCATGCGCACATGCACTGAGTATCGCCTGGTACATTTACACATGTGTGTTGTATGTGTATGTGTGTAACGGATGCGTGCAATTACGATTCAAATTTTACGACTTGCTTAACTTAAATTACACGACCCCAATTAAGTGAGATCGTGCCCCGAGTCCGTGCGACTGCCAAGTTCTGCATAGCGTTTTCCAACCCCTCTCCTGCCTACTCTCATCCTCTCTCTCTCTCTCTCATACATACTCTCTGTCTTTACATCCTCCCCCGCGTTGGCGACCCACTGTATGCGTCTCCGCTCAAAAACTACTCGCCCGCTCTCTAATCTCGTTCAACGACAAAAATCCGCCGAGGGGAGTTCGCACGGGGGTGGTGACGATTATTTAATTAATCTCTTTCGCGAACGTCTCTCTAAACTAAACGCGCTTCCTTCCGCAGTCCGCCGAGTTTTCGCCAATTTAACGTCCATTGTTCCTTATCAAGAGTTCCTCGAATGAATTGTCGTTCACCGTGGTTCTTTTAATTTCGCTCAACGAGCTTCCCCCTGTCAGCAACAACTGAAGTCACAATTAAGAATAAGCAGCTATTTATACAGAGCGAAATCACGAATCAACAGACTGAGATACCCCGAACGTCACGCCGACCTCGCGAATTGAAGAGCTTATGAAGGATCCGGCATCCGATGTACATTGAAAAAAGGACTGCCGTTCGAGTAATATTTACTTGATCCAAGTAAAATGGTTACTTCAACATCTTCTTTTAGGCTTCCTAGCTGGCAACACCTTTGTCCCCAGAAAATGTATTCTATCATATGACGTCGCACGTCGTATGTCGGACGCAGTGAGAATTCTGCATAAGACACGGCTGAAGTTCCCGAATGAAGCGACGATTTCGCGTTACCGGAAGGATTAGCCCGCTCGCAACCGGGGCTTATCGACACATCTACCTGGTTTTCTCCGCGCCACGAGGACCCGGGTACGCAGCCGTGCGCGATCGCTGTAAAGTTGCGCCGTAGTGTTTATCAATTTAATTTAACACACCCCCTGGCGGCGCATGATAACGCAGTGATCGCGGTTCATTTTATCGCGCACTAAAGGAAGATACCGCGAGTTTATGACGCGGGATATAACGCAGCGAGCTGCTGTTGCTGCTGCGGGGACGCTTAGGTGGATTCGGATTCGACCAGCTGCGCTGTCCACACACGTGCGAACGCATACACACGTGTGTGCGAGTGCTCGTGCCCTCGCACGCGGGCTCGTTCTTGCGAGCACAGTTTCACGCCACAGTGCGAGCTTCGCTCCACTCTATGCGTGTGCCCCGATAAAAATCCATACGATATTCCTTCGTCCAAGCGGATTTCGTTAATTCACATTGGAGACTGTCAGAATGATTATTTCCGATGGGGATTTGGAAAGTTTAAGCCGCGATTTTTTTTATTTCGGACATTTGGTCCTATTATCAAATGATTTTGTACACACATATAAACACGTACGCACAGGTATATACATATACATGTATACACATATATATATATATATAATTCCTGTTCGGTTTTTGTAATTATTTTACATTTGTATTTATCATTTTTATATTTATTTATATCTACTATTTTATACTCTATTGAATACTTTATTTTATGCTATATTTGTGTTGTTTTACATATTTTCGATATAGCAGCAGCATTCACTGCTGTCGCTTTCCTCTTTGTGTACTGTTTTAATTCTGCCCAATAGAAATGGAAATAAAAATTGAAAATAGAAATAAAAAGTTTAATGGAGAAATTGAATTCTATTTTTATAATTTGGGAATGCAATATTTAGTTCCGTCAAATAAAACGGAATATCGTTACGACACTTCATATCATACCCTTGCGTATGAAGTCAGAATGTTGTTTACGAGAATATTCCTTTAATACAGTAAGAGTCGAGTGCAGTAACTCATATCATTACAGCGCAGCGGTTCGTAAATCGATGACCAAATTTCGAATAGCTTCGGAGCCTTGGGGCAAAATCGAGCTCGTTGATGAAGCGACAATGTTGTCCTTTAGCCTCCAGGGAATCATTCGTAATAATTTACATCAAAAGTGCTCTCCCTCTCTCTCTCTCTCTCTATGTTTCTCTGCCATTCGCTTAATCTATCCTAATACATGGGTTGGCATTGTAAAATAATAATTATTATTATTATTACCCTGAAGTGAAAATTAAATTTTTTATTAATTTTAAACACAACAGACGTAATGTTCGTGCACAAAACGTGTCAATATTCCTGCATTTCGACGTTTATTTCCCAAAGACCTCATTAATGCTAATTTTTTAATTATTGCTTTCCTGCAAAATTTAATCGGTATTACGTTATATATAGAAGAATTTAAATGAGAGTCGTTTGCATTTAAATATATTTTTATTCATATTATTTATTTGTGTTATATATTAAACCCTTAAAAGTTCGTTTATTAATAAAGATTCACGTGTATGTTACACTGTGTCCGTATTATTCCTTTATAGGTAATAATAAACACAAACAGTTTACGCAATAATTATTCCAGCAGTCTCAAAGCGTTTGAAGCAAACTTCAGTGCGCGGGAGGTAAATTAATTTGTGAGAGCCTTTATTATTTTGAGCTTCATAATTCATCTCTTTTCCTCCATTTTTTTATTAATTTTTCCTATCATTTCCAAAGTTCCGCTCTCATTAATTCAATAAATGTAACTTTTTCGACGCACGCGGATGAATTATGAAGATAAATCTGAAATGCAATTGGATCGAAAAGTCATACCGCTCGAAGTGAAATAAAATCTGATTTAGCAAAGGTCAACGCGAATTATCTTTTTTTTTTCTCTTTTTCCTTAATGCAGAATTTAAACTCGCGAACAAAACGACAATGTCGCAAAAGCAGCGTAGGCAACGCGCAGGACAATACGGAATTAATTGTCGTTGCGACTTAACGAAATCCGACGTGGTCAAGCTTCGTTCTTGCGCTTGTGTACTTTGTCGACGATATTGCGACGAACGGAGTAATTAATTTGCCTTCGCATACTGTGCATTATGCGCAGATTATGCCCGTTGCAGTTTGCGCTGCGCAGTTCGCGATGTAATTATGTACTTTTGATTCTGTTTGTGCATAACGAGTCGTGCACGATAAAGTTACAGGAGACGCCTGCTAGCTGGCTGGTCGGTTGGCTGGCTTCTCGCCGAGTTACCGACATGCAATCTCCAGCAATATCACCAAATAATTGATTCGCGTTATACACATCTTACACGGTTCCCCTTTAAGAATTACCTCATCCATTAAGCACCGTAACAGTCGCACAACCTGCAGCTTCTAGGAAATTGTTTGGAAATCGGAGGAAAGATTTTCTCGCTGGAAAAGCGCCGAGAAAACTGCGAAAATGGAAATTAGCACACGTGGAGAACGTGATTTCGTTTCCCTTTAAATAAAGCGTCTCTCTGATTCTTGTAATATCTCTTATCGGCCGATTAGTTTACAAAGAATAATGATCAATGGCCAACAGGGTGTAAATTGAGCTTTACATTCCGCGATATACGATTGCCGCGATAACGAGCTAAAAATGATACCCTTTCGAGAGCGGAAACTACACAACGAGAACGAGTAATCGGATTTCCGATGATGGACGAATAACATCATTGCAAAAATGGCTGACCGCTCGGCATTGTATTGTTACACCAATAAATTCGCCTTTTTACTTTTAAATTCGAATTACTGCGTTTTTTGCGTGGGGGAAAGATGCGTTGGCCGGGCGTTTTCGTGAGTTGCAGCCGCCCATATTTCGGCAACATGCGGATGAATAAATACGCGAAACTATTTAAATAAATGCACTTTCCGCGAAAATAGCTCGCAATGAATAACTGATATTAACACTAATAAAATAACTGTGACAATTCCGACTATATACCTATCTGTGCATAAATCATTTTCGCGTCTCCTGCAAAGATAAAAGCTGATTGATCTGCGGTCGACTATGCGATTAAAAAAAAAATGTAATTAAAATCTATCACGCTATTAGATAATTCTCGCAAATTTCCCGTGTATTTATTCAAACTTTCGGATTCCATCGAGTTTTGCGCATACTCGCGTATCTAGAATTATTTCATCATTATTTTTACGCGGATCATACAGCGAAGAAAATTTATCGCGCGACAATGTATCACGCTTCGAAAAATGATAAAATACCATTAAAGGTCAACATCAGAGTGCTCGACCGATTATTGACGTTCGTTAATATCAGCTCGTCTGGCAGCATTAATTAACGTGTGGCATATCAATGCATATTATATGAAGCGTGTCGAGGACAAGATTAGTTTAAACTATTCCAAACGTGTTTGATGCCCGTTGTTGTTATGATCATCGAGAATAGAGAGAATGCCGAGAGGACGGATAAATTTCGATACGAATGCTACGTGCGTGTCGTGAGAAATCTCGCTGATGATCTATCACGATAATCTATTTTCCGAACGGGATTTATTGAGTATTCCCGCGAATACCGAAAGCTCCCGTTGTAATATCAACTTTCGGCGTTAAATATTTTCGCATTCCAGCCATTTCGAAACGCTCGAATGCGACGGCTCATTCGTTTAATCGTCGAATTTATCTGCAGTTTGCCTCGATTAATGTCCACCCCGCTAAGCACTGATTCGCTGGTACCATATCTGCGGAAATCCGAAAGACGACTCGATTTTTGAGAAGCGCTTTATTCCAACGCGTTTATTGTGAAACTGCGATACACTGGTGCGATTGTTACACAACAAGATAATTCTATATGTTTATGATGTAATTAATTTATAATTTCCCGCATAATATAGTATCCTCCTCCCCGCCTCCCCCCCCCCCCCCNTATTATACCGGTAAATTATGAACATTGATTTATTATTATATATCGACTCAATAACTATGCATAAATCGTGTTATTTATTTATATCATTATTTATAAAACTTCGCGATATCCTAGAAGAGAGAAAATTTGTGCATGTTAAACTTGAAATTCACCACGAACTACTTGGTTTACAGCAATTTCAGACTCCGTCAGATTAGGCAAATCCGGATACTGAGCGTCTTAAGTAACTTGGAGAATAGCGACACGTGCACAGAGCAAACGTCCGTGGTGCGAAGCCAGAAATTGACAGTTTAAGATTGAAAGAAAGAGAGAAAGAGAGAGAAAGAGTGAGAGAGATATATACATATATATGCATGTATGTATGTATGTATATGTGTCTGTGAGTGTGTATTCCACCACCTAATAAGAGCGTGACTAACATAATTTTTCGGTTATTTATTATAAAAAAATAAAACAAATTACATATGTAGTATTCAATCAATATCATAATGCTTTTATATTAATAAGCCATCCAATCACCACCGTTGTCAATTATTGCCTGATATTTTCGAGACATACTTTTTACCAATGCAACGTACTCTCGAGATAAAGATCGTCATTTCGAACAAATCTGTCGAGATAGTTGTTTCACCGTGTACATTTTTTTCTACGTTAATAGACAGTTAATAGACAGACTATAGTTTATATGTCTACGTTTTTTTCTCCATCTCGCGTTGAAAAGATATCACCGCCGTATCACAGAGTGGAGAATGAATATGGACCAATTATCTCTTTCTCAATCATGCCTTTAGCCCCCCTCCGGTGTAGGATCGTAAAAATATATGGAACCCTTTTTGTGGGCAGCTTGTCCTCATTATCGTATCGCCAGGATATCGCGTGTATGTGTGAGCGTATGTGTGCGCGTATGTGTGTGCGGAAAGGAAAGACGGAGCTAAAATGGATCTGCATTAATCCGAATAAAGAGTCTCGGCAAATACGCCGCTAACTTGCGAAGTACTTTGCGACGGAGGACTTACCTGATTAAGATTCTGAGATAATTTCGAAGGGAGTCGGGGGAAAGGAGTAGAGGTTGCCGGAGAATCGGAGGATGAACCGAGGAGAAAAAATCTCCTCCGCGGATCCGAGTATCTCGAGCTGTTCCAATACCAAGACAGGGGCCCGGCGAGCATCAAGATTTAACTGCGAAAAAAGACGGAAATTCGAAGGGTATCTCCGCAGTCGCGTAAAAAGAGGATCACCGAGTGAGTTAAAAGGGAAAAAAGCTCCGCGTCGAATAAGCTCCAGCTGAGGCTGATAATGTAGCAAAAGCGCTCGTTTATTATCAAGAGTAACATTTGATATGTATGCCCGGGGACAAGATGTATCCATTAATCAGATTAATTCGACAAAGTGGCGGTGAGCACGTTTGTGCGATCGTTAATAGCTGAAATGAAAAGATACGATGGCCGTCCCGACGTCAAGCACATGCACGGGAACAACGACTGCCGTTTTCTGAAAATTATACTGAGAAATCTATCTCCTCTCGAGAAATGAAATCCCTCCCCCCCCNATCGTCGGGATGAAATATCCACCGCGAACATGAAAATTGTAGATTTCCTTCGGCGAAGGGGATTTGGGGAGGCTTCTTCTATCGCGAAATATAGACGTGCCATTTACTACATCACTTCACCGCACTTTTCCGTCTCCCGTCGTTACGGTCTCAAAAGCGGAGACGGAAGTGGCCCTTATCGAAACAAAGCGTAATGTTGACCGCGTATGTCCAGCTGTATAGAAACTCGCAATCGGTAGAAGAAAGGCAGAAGCAGAGAGGAAGAGAAAGAAAGGGAGAGAGAGAAAGAGAGAACGAGAAGAGGAGGGAGAAGTAGTCGAGGAGTTTTCCGAAGAATTTCAGCCCGATGAAAGAGAAAAATATAAGGCAAAGGCCATTAAAACCACGGGCAGCGTCCTGTAAAACCTGGATATCTTAGATTTCTGACTTCCCGCCGCAAGTTCCGGGAAAAGTCGAAAAATTGGTGGTCTGGTAAACAACCGTGGATATAAAAAGTACGTCAGATTTCTACGTCCTGTATGTGCGCTCGTTTCCCGAAGATTAAAATGCTTACGAGGATGATAAATAATTTTTATTGGACGAAGTTTTGTCTACTTTTTTCTTTTTTAAAGGAACACGTTTTCACGAAGCCGCCGCCCACTGGTTAGCGACATACGAGCGCGCTGCTCTCTGCAATTTTACGGCTCGATAATTTCGCGTCTCATCCCTACCGATAGTCAAGACTTCATATCTCGGAACCTAGAGCGAAATAATACGCAATATATCGAGTAACGTGTTCACAATCCTCCGTATACAGCAAACCTGAGAAATCCCAACGTGCCTTTCGAAAAGTCTGTCACTTCACCTATCCCGCGTTTCACGCAACTAAACGGAAATCCACTTTTCAGCTCAAACGAACGTAATTCTCGTTTCACTGAGTTCCGAAAATCCCGTTTCGAAGACTCGATCATTGATGACCGAAGGGGAGAAAAAGTATCCCCGCATATTTTCGATACGACACGGCTCGATTCCATAATGGCTGAAACACTACGCCGTCTTTGCAAAGTCTCTCTCTCGCGCGCGGATTTTACGCGGAAAATTGCCACGTCCATTTACACCTCGCTCATGCCTGCGCAACGGCGGCTGAAAGAGCCTCGATGATCTCGTGACACTCCCCTCCTCCCCCTCATTTCGACCGGAACACAGGACAATACCGAGTCGTGTCCGGGTGCAAGCCGCTTCGGCAGGTAGACGACGCCTCGTGTCGCGCGACAAAGACGACGGCACGGACAACAACAGCGGCGTCGTCGTCGTCGTCTTTGTCGCCTCGGCGCTCGGCGCTCGCAAAAGAGGAACTGAAACGACGCGTCGCGACGCGATCCCCTTTGTGTCGCAGGCATGGCGGAGGGCGGCAGGAAGCATCCGGTGTTGCTGTACATTCACGGCGAGAGCTACGACTGGGGCAGCGGAAACCCCTACGACGGCAGCGTCCTGGCCAGCTACACCGACCAAGTGATCGTCACCATGAACTACCGGCTGGGCGTGCTCGGCTTCCTGAACGCCAACGTGGCGCCGCAGACCAAGGCGAGAGTCGCGAATTACGGGCTCATGGATCAAATTGCCGCTTTGCACTGGGTCCAGCAACATATCGCTCTGTTCGGCGGGGATCCCGAGAACGTCACTCTCATGGGCCAGGGCACCGGGGCCGCTTGCGTGCACTTCCTCGCCGTCAGTCCCACCGTTATTCGGGGTGAGTTCGGGCATTTTGAAAGGGCATTTTCACTTTTTCAGCGATATATTTGCGAGAAAAGATACGGCAAGGATTGGCGAGGATCGTGCATTATGCAGTGCCGCCAAATTTTTATAACGTCCTAAGTAATAAATATTTCATAACTTTGAATCTAGAGTCGATTGAACAATACTTTGACGAGTCATTAAGTTTTTAATTTAAAATATTAATTATTACCAAAGTTATAATACAAAATGTAAATGAGAGAAGCCATATAATACAACGTTCTCCTCTATTATATTTCAATTATACACTCGCTAATTATTATTATCCCTTTACGAGACTCTCGAAACATATATGATAAAATTATTTTTTTTAATCGGATTTTTTAAAACTGTTCTACGTTATAAAGCCAATTAATATTGACGAGGAAACGCCTCTTTTTTCCCTGTTAGAATAAAAATAAAAGAGTATCTCTGGAAATAATCCTGCAATTGCCTTTACGCCCGAAGAGAAACCGCTAATTCGTCATTCCTCCATAATTTGTATCCGTTGGCATTATTAAATTAAAGTGCCGATATCGTCTGTTGCAAGCTTGAAGTTTCGCCCAGAACCGTTATAATTAATCCCAGACTCGCGCAACTTCGGCCGTTTTGCAGCACTGCGCTTTCGATGCGCGAAATTTTGTCGTCACAATATCGGACTATCGAGTTGTATAAAATAACACGTCGGTAAAGTTGGAAAAACCACAATATAGCTACGAGCGACTGTAGCCGCGGATCGCAAAATTCAGGCCAGCGTTGTTAATTTCCTCGGGAACAGAGCCAGTCGAAATTTCTGAACCGTTCGCCGCCATATTGCGCTCGCAATTATTCAGAGAACACGTTACGCCCGCGTGTCTCGTAAATGATTAAAAGCGCTTTCGCATTACACATAATTGAAGAGTAACAGCAAGTTTTACACAAGCTTCGTTATAGCGCGTTATTTTGCGCTGTTTAATTACCCATTACGCCAATTAGGCATTCGCAAATACGAGGAGAGGCTTCCCTTCTCCCGCCTCTAAAGTGGCTTCTCCATTCGGGAGGGGGAGGGAGGCGACTTAGGGAAAGCTTGAAGGAATTCACGTCGATCTATCGATTCGCGACCGAATTCGCTAACAAGATCTTCTAGGAGAAGGCGAAACGAGCTTACGCGCGCTCGTACCGAAGCTCGTCTCCACGAGAATTCCGTGAAAGTTTCCCCCGGTAAAACGAGACAAATCCACAGCCTCGAGACAGCGACGATGTGATGAACTTCCCCGGCGTGTCATTACACGTTCTACAATTTTTCCGATCAAAAATAAAAAGACTTTGAGTTTCTTCCTTTCTCTTTCTCTCCCTCACTGGATATAACTATACCGATCTCTCCTATATATTATTACACCGAAAGATTAATGTAATCACCGAGGAATGCGAAAATTCCCCGCAGATTCTTAGAGGCAAATTGCTAAAAACCTCAAGACCGGGCGATCGAGATATCTCCCCCTTCGGAGAGCTTTCCCGTCTCTCTCTCTCTCTCTCTCTCTCTCTCTCTCTCTCTCTCTCTATCACAGGCGGGCGTTCATGAGAACATCTGTCGCAGGAATCACCACGCCATCTTCATAACGCATTCCTCACTCGAGGGGAAAAAAGGGAGGAGGAATTCAGAAAGGAGAAATAGCTTAAACCAGCAAGAATATCAGCACGAAATTTTTCTCTCTCCGTATATATCGGATCTCCCATCCCTCCCACCCCTTCGCGCTACTCCTTTCGCCATTTTGCAGGGTTCGCGGTATTTTCGAGGACGAACACGCGCACGGATCGGCGTGGTAACACATTGCCGTGGTTATTGGCTGTCCCCCTTTATATCTTCATCCAGCAGTAGCAGCGGTAGCGACGGCGACGACAGCAATGGCAGCAGCAGCGGGTAGCAGTGGACCATCTTTGTGGTCGTGTTCACGGTTAACGTTCGTCGCTTAACAGCCTCCCTCAAGTCCCTCCACGGATGGACATGGCTGAGAGGATAAAGGGAAACCCCTCCGTCCCCCTCTTCATCTCTTGCTCTCTTTCTCTCGCTTTCTCTCTCTTTCTTTCCGCTCCCCTCTTTTTATTCCCGCTCCTTCGTTCGTGATATTATGTGCGTGAAATATCACCTTTTCCTACCGGCGTTACCTCCGTCGTAGGCGCTATTGGAAAATACTTTCCTCCCTTATGAGGAGGGCACAGTTATCCACGCGTGTCCGAGATGGGAACTCTTTTCCTCGTACCGCTTTTTATCCGACGCGGCTGTTTTACATTTCTCCTTGGATTCCTCCATTTCATTAATTGAAGAATCCTTCGCCGTATCGGGACGAACGGCGGAAATTACCTCGGCTGATATCGCGCGATCGCGTGAACAAGGAACGTGTTTCGGGTCGTTGAACTGCTGTTCGCAAAAAAGTAATCGTAATGACGACAATTTTACGGTCACAGAGACATAAGCTGACAGGACTCGAGTCGTTTCTACCAAATTTACTGTGACTTGAAAATTAAAATTGCGTTTTGAATAGAACATCTCTTCCGGTTTTCCATTGTCATTATATCGAAAAATCCTTCCTTTGATCCTTTTCATCGTGATTATTCAACGAATTTATGTCGTTACTTTTTTCGACTTTTTAACACTGTCATAATATTCTTTTCACTCAATGGAATTCGCGTTATTCGCAGATTCTATCGCTTCATGCTCGTTCATCTTGCGATAGAAAAAGTTTCCCCACTTTTTTTTTTCATTTGTTTGCTCGGAACAAGTCCCCCGATCGGAAGAGATCCCGGCATGCTCAAGTGTTCTCTCGCCTTCCTGACTCCGCTTCATTCATTCCCGTATCACCGAGAACAGAAATGAGAATTCCATTTTTCCGAAACGACAGTCGAGAAACGGCAACCTCCCGTTGTTTCTTGTCTTTGGCTTCTAAAAACCTTCTCCATTTTTCTTTCTCTCTCTTTCACTTCCTCTTTTCCCCTCCTTTTTCATCTCTCGCATTTAATTTTATAATAAATTGCTTAAATCGAAGAAATAAAGAAACTCCATCTTTTGAAAAAGAAACTTATGAAAAAAAAAATTGTATTCGTTATTTTCAAAAAAATTTTCCGGCGAAACAAACATTGTATTTCTCTTACAAGATTATTGGATATGCACCAGATGCTACCGCTTAAATTTAATTTTAAAGACCAAAGCTTAATTTAAGAGATTTTTTAATTATCGGAAATATTCTCTTTACTTTCTTTGCTTTCTTTATTATAATTAAGATAGAAAGTCTTGAATTTAGCATTACTTTCTGTAACCAAACTGCGTAAATATAAAATTAAAAAAGGGAGAGAGGGAGAGATTATATAAAAATATTCTATATAACTTTCCCCCTCTCTCTCTCTTTCTCTCTTTCTCTCTGAGACGCACGTAAGAAAAAATTAATTTTTATCAGAGAGCGCGATGTTCATAAGGTAATCATTGACTAGTTAACAGCGTTTAACGAGCGGAACAGAGATCGCAAATCACTGTCTCGAGACACAAAAAATATTCCATTTTTCCTCATCAAATAATATCTATGCGAATTTGCGCGAGAAAGATTTTCCTCCCGGATAATTATGATCGGGCGGCCACCTTTTTTCGAGAATAACTTTGGTTTGTCTTTCTTTTCTTAGCGAAGATAACGACGTGGTCTCCATCCATCCGAGGTGCCATTTTCGTTAACGTAATTTCTTCTTCAAACAATCCGTATAATAGCGTTATAATCGTTGCCCTCTTTTTTAGAATTAAACATAGCGATTCAACATATCACGTTCTATAGATTCGGCGATCAAACAGGCATATAATTCATAGGAACTTACTCTCAATTCAGAATTACGAATGCCAAAGAAAATTACAAATCAAGAAATCGAAAGTTTCGAATGACATCTCGACGGATTTCTAAGAAAAAGAAAAAAGAGTAAACAATGATATTATTTCTTTTCAAAGACACAATTTCACCCGCTTTTCGTCTCTATCGAATAACATCCGAGAGTTACGGTATCCAGAAAGGATTTCAGACGTAAATTTCAAGGATTCGCGACTTTGAATTCTTTCACCGGTATGCTGCACTTCGGCTTCTTGCTTCGCTGGCCACGATAATTTCATATATTCAAATCTACCTTTAGTTACTTGAGGACACAAACTCGTCTTAGCGTCCCGCCATACAAATCGATATCTATCTTCATCCTCCCCTCGTCCCTTTAGGGCTAAGTAAATAAAAATCAGATTACCCATCGATTCTTTCTCCAACCGACTGTGCGAAATCCGTTTGTAAAAATAACCTCTTTATCGTGAAATATCTCACTCCCGGTGTGTCATTTTAAGAAATAAGAGTAGATCTTCCGGTCCATCGGGCACATTTTCTCGGGAGAATAATTCTTTTATCGATGAATTACCTGTTGTCGTTCTTCTTCCACCATTTTCGAAAATAGAAATATCCGCGTATGTACTTTTGTTAAAAGATTCATCCTCTCATGTTAACACGAGTCTTTCATTATTAGATACCATTCTTTTTTATTCTGCGAAAGAAATTCCTCCAATCAAAGATGTTGCAACTTCTTTCTCTTTTTAATTCCAGTTCAAAAGTGGAAAGCATTCGTTTAATTGTTCAAAACGATAGAACAGAAATTTAAAATCCCTGAAAAGAATATTGTTCTCTTTAAGGATAGTTTTCGATTTATCTTTTAGGATTATTAAATCTTTATATGATAACTAATTCCATCAGCATGCTTCATTTCCTAATCTCGGCATTATAATGTGAATTTTGTAAATGTATAATTTCTTTTAAAACATTGTTTCTTCTATACAGGACTGTTCAAGCGAGCCATACTACTATCGGGCAGCGCACTTTCATCTTGGGCAGTGGTGGAGGATCCAGTATCCTACGCTCTGAAACTGGCCAAAGCTGTCAACTGCTCTATCCCCGATGACCTCCTCAAAGACAATGAGCTGATAGTCGATTGTCTGAGAGAGAGCAGCCTGGAAGAGCTGATGCAGGTCGACATTCAACCACCGACGTTTCTTAGTGCGTTCGGCCCCAGTGTTGACGGTGTAGTTATCAAACCGGACTTCCAAAAGGACCTTCTGTCCTATCTTGGTCCCGAATTTCAAGGATTCGGGTGAGTATCGGATAAATTTGAAGTGTTTGGACCCATTAATCTTAGAACAATCATTTTCTGATTTTCCAAATTGCCTAAATTCTACGGTATATTGCGATCCTGTAGAAGAATACGTTCATTAAAAAACAACAGAACAAAGATAAACTTTTTCTTCATTTCTCACTTCGAAATTTATTCGTCAATTCGCGATAAGAAAAAGTGACTGAGTGCGTTTGACCTTGCGGATTCTTGACGCCAACTTGAATACGGCCGTAATCTAAATGAGGAAAAAGGATGAAACCTGAAGACAGTGAGGAAAAGAGAGGAGGAGAGGAAAATCCTTGGATTCTGCTAGAGCTGGCTTAATAGAGTTTTATGGTAATGCGGCGTATATTTCTACATTTTCTTTCGCGGCCGCAAAGGAAATCCGTGAAGCGGCGGAAAAGTTATTTTGATGTGTGCACTTCCGGGCTTGGCTTTGCTTTCTTGCTCAGAGGGGGATCTCGTACTTAACGTCGGCTCCCACAATAATTTCGCCTTCCGTCTTCCGTCTGACGGATTCCGGAGTTTTCTCGTTAAATGGAAAGTGGGAGCTAAACGAGCCAGTTCCACCGCGAACATTAACGTGGTTCATTAACGCGATTGTAAACGACCCGTCCCGACCCTACAGCATCATTAGCATACTTACAATCGAAGATCGCGCCGCACTCGTACCGGAAACCGTAGGACGAGAGAGCGCATTATCGTCTTTATTTCCGAGCAAGTGGCATTTTCCGACGTTTTCCTCGCCGACATTCTCAATTTTGCCGCTTGTCAGTGATTTTCGGTTGTTGGAGGCTAATTACGGAACTGACAATTGTTGCACGACATTCCCGTTGACTTGACTTCAGCCCGCTCCCGAAAAAAGCTGAACACGGCGCGCCTATTACGAGCAACAACAAGTACGATTTGCTGTTCGGCGTGACAACGAGCGAAGCTCTGTGGAAGTTCGCTGAGAAGGACGTCCTGCAAGGATTCGAGGGGGAGAGGAGGGACAGGATCATCCGCACGTACGTCAGAAACGCCTACGTCTATCATCTTACCGAAATATTTTATACGGTGAGTCGTTGCTATTTTTTCATTAAAGAAATTAATTTAATTTCGTCAAGTTGGACCTCCACTTCTGAATTTTTATGAACCTCAATTCATCGTCCCTCAATCAAAGTGTTATTATTTATCGATCGTGAAGGTCTGAAGATATCTTGAGGGAGAAGTTTCAAAGGTTGGAAAAAAATCGTCACAATTTTCCTAACAAAAACGAATTACGTTTATCGCCGGCGGCACGTAACATACCGCGCATATTTGCGCGTCGCGCGTATCGTCGCATACGCTCGGAATTTATCGCGGGACATAATTGTTACGTTCCACACAACGATTGAATCGCGAGCGTTGCGTTTTGTCGAAATACGCGACGACGCAATTCCATTTGGCCGGCGCGTTATCGGTTCGCGCCAGAAGCGACGCACGCCAGGCATTACTTAATGATTATGGCCAATTAAATGATTACAGTCGTGGCAATGCATTTTTACGAGCGCAATAGGGGAGCCATTGCGCTGTTAAACGAACTGCTTATTATTCTATGTCACCGTAACCGGAAACAAGACCGATACTGCGCATTCGCCAGCTTTTTCTCTCGGACTTTGTTAATTGGACTCTCCGAAGAAACAACTTAACTCTGATTGGATCGCTTTCCTCTCTCCGGCTGTTTCTAATTTTGCTTCTTATATATAAATATTACGGTTAAAAAATCAAAACGATTAAAAGAACTTTTCGAAGATGCAATTTTAATCAGTCGAAAAAGGGAATCTCCCGCGACCAGATTTCAAATCCGTCACTCTCTTGACATTTCTATGACAGCGTGGCTGATAGATTCGGAACCTATCCCTCTTTTTCTATAGGTGGTGAATGAGTACACCGACTGGGAGCGAACGGTGCAGCATCCCGTCAACACAAAAGACGCGTGCGTACAGGCGCTGAGTGACGCGCAATTCGTAGCGCCGCTGGTACAAACCGGAGATCTCTTCACTCTGAGGCACACCAAAAAGCCGAACAATCCCCATATCGCACCGATCCCCGACAGTGAGAAGGAGCCTATGCCCAAGACTTATTTCTACGTGTTCGATTATCAGATGAAGGACGGTGATTATCCCCAGGTAAGTGAAGTAAAATACAAACAAGAAGCGATTAGAAGATTCGATCAAAAATTAATATGAAGATCCCGATCAAAAATTAATATGACGAAAGGGGAAGACCGATGTATATTCGGTAAATCTCTTCGAATGAAATTCCACACGAAAAATAGTAATAACCAAGTCACTCGAATGACTTTTCGCTTAAAATGAATTCTTCCACTCTGAATCGTCGATTGAGTATTTTCGAGTGAATTGTTTCTCGCTTATTTTGAGTGAGACTTCAATCTGCTTTCAGTTCGTATGCGGCTAATGCAAGAAATATGACACGAAGGGAGAATATTGCCCAATAAATAGTATAATACGCGTAAGTGAGTCGCTGGGTTGAAGGATTTCGCGTGAATTCTTCGATTACTTCGAACAACTACTTGATAGATTAAATAATGTTCGTGTAACAGTGTTCAATCACGGACTCGCCCCATCGCTCTCGCGATAGATCCTTCAATCGTGTCCCACCAGCCGCCACCAAAACAGCGAAGCTTGCTGTCCCTGTGGGTGCTTGGCTTCATCAACCCCGTCAGGACGCAAGTTACAGCAAAGGCAATTACTCGCTCGTCGGCGACGCGGTATATTCTCTCATATAAACGTGTGACGACTGTCCTTCTGTCTCTCCACCTACGTTCGTTCGTTAGAGTCCGCTCAAATTATTGGCGTGTTTACGTTCAATTATGCACAGATTACGTTATAACGTGCGCGGTGTCACATTATTGTTCTCGGCCGCGATACGCCGCGACGGCGCCCATTATCAGCACGTACGCAGGACTCTCGGTCTCGAGAGCCAGGCGTACACGTGTGTCGGATTACTTCCTCCATAGTTCAAGGAACGTTTCATGAATTTTGCCGATCTGCCGGAAAACGAATTGTTATATTTGTTCATTAACGCAGGCGAAATTTATCTTCAAAAAAGTCGCATTTAACGCTCATATTATAATATTTTCACTCCTCGTTATCTCTCTCTCTCTCTCTTTCTCGTCGCGCGTAATTTCGTCCGTAAGATCGGTGACGCCCGCAAATCTACCGCGCACCGCAATTTATCAACTTTCTCTTCTGTTTCCGCCTTCATTGCATCACGCGCGATGATCTGCAGAGGGATGATTGCGGTCGGTCGACGAAAGAGACGCCGTTCGCGCAATAAATCAGCAGCGCTTCCGGACAAATTCGTCGCGAGTGAGCGTCGTTAGGTTAGATCGATGATCGATCAACGGTCGGTCGATTAACGGGTGGATGTTTGACTTGCCGGCTTCTGAGGAAACTCCGTCGGGTAAATATGTACGGAGATCGCGCCGGTAGAATAATCAGTCGAATCGCGAGACTGTCGCGCTCTCTCGCTGTTTGTGATGCTGTCCCGAGCCGGGGGCGTCTAACATTCTGCCTTTATCTCGCGGGACGCATCTCCCCCGTTGTTTGCTATCGTAAAACGAATAGAACCCACCCTTCATTCCCCCCACCCCCGGTTGCATCCATAATTACTCCGAATAAATAGTCGCGGCTTGGCAATATTTCAACCGCCACAATCGCTCGACTACGCTCGTGGTCGTGCATTACCTATGAATTGAATCGGGTATCCTTCTACTACGTGGAATGTGTTCCGTCATGATACATCATGAGAAATTCATGTGTATTACTAATGCAGCAATTCATTTACTTCATAGATAGATGCTCCGCTACGGGTATGAGAAAAAGACTCGCGCGCAAAAAAGCACGGGACGTATCATCATCGTGTTCCATCAAGAGATCCCCGCTAGGTTATATAAATTTGTGTTTGTACAATTGTTATAACATCCGAACAACGTCCCTTTTTGTTCACCCCCTCCTTCTCCTTCTCTTTCTCTCTTTTCTATATGTTAAAATAAATATTTTCCCCTCGAACCGTGCTCTAAGAAAACCGATAACACTAAGATAAAATCTCTCTCTATCGAGTTTGCGAATTTCGTCAGTTGTATCAATATAAATTTGTCCTCATAGTCGATACAGCGGTCGCAGGACGCCGGCTGCTCTCACGAAAATAGTTGCCGCGAGACAGCGCGCTTTATTCTTTATTAACTTATTCAACGTTTTAGAATTAAAAACGTGCGCCGCGGGGTTGCGCTGCTGCCTTGCGTTATTTAAGATTAAAGTGGAATAATAAGGATGGGGTAGGGCAAAGGGGGAGGAAAAACTCGCGCACCCTGCGACACTCATTTCCCTCGGCTACGAGGAAAATCCACTTCTAAGACGGGACGCACCACAACGCCATCACAGAAGATAATGGGGAGATTCGATTTACGATGGAGCCGACGCACGTACGTCGAATATAATAAAGACGTCGGGTATCGCGTCGTTTGCAGTCACCGCTATCTACGGCCGCCATTACGACTTCAATTCTACTTCAATTTTCGCTAAAATTATTTGCGCCGAGCAAATCGATCGGTTTATCCGGCCGCTTCGCCGATTTCCATCTTATTACGCGTTGAAAACTAATCAGACTTCTTGACAGCGGAGATAAAAAGAATGAAAGGAAAGATAGAAAAGAGAGGGAGAAGTGAAGAAAGAGAGAGATGTCTTCGGCCGATCGTCGAGCGATCGTGCTGCGTTTTCAAAACTCGATCACATCCTCTAGTCTGTTCATAACGGTATGGCGGGCGCGTACGTAGGCCAAAGGACGGGAGGTCCTGTCGATGTGAACGGCGCGAGAATATCCCAGTCACGTCACGCGCGCCATATGCGCAACACCGCGTTTGCCCACAATGCAGTTTTCCTACTTCTTCGCGTTTGCCGGCAATTCCTCGCTCTGCAGGCAGACAACCGACGCCGCGTCTTTCCATAACTCGGTTTACACACACGTAATCGCGAGAAACTACATTGTCCTATGTTGACCGGCAAACGGATTTTCCGATAATATCATTCCCACGGTGAAGAGTCTCAGCAATGATTATAAGCGGCTATCTGAGCGCGTGTGAATCTGTCTGTGCTGCGAATCCGAAAATTTAACAACCGAACGCCCGCGAAAATTTCTCAAACGTTCGCTACCAGCGTGTGTGATGCATCGATCTCTCTCGCAAGAGACTCCTATTTTTGAAATGGTTGCGTATACATAAATGTCATTGCGCAGCTATTTTATGATATGATTATACTTGCGCAGTGACACTTACGTATATGCAAATATTTCAAGAATAGGAATCCAGCGTCACATATGTGTGATAGTGATCATTTTTCTTTTTATGCCAACATAAACAAACAAGTCTGTTTGATACATTTACAATAAAAAATAAAAGGTGATTTGTGGAAAATTTGTTCCGAGTAAACTGTGGTAACGAATATATAAGTTACAAAGGACCTAAGGGGATATACTTATTTAATATAAAGGGCGTTTACCACAGGTCGATAACCACAAGCTTCTAGTTTAATCATTTCTTCTCCGTTTTAGTTTTAAAAGGCAATATAACGTCTGAAATCGTGGCAACCAATCTTTCGCGTTTAACACTAACTAAATTATTCATAATTTTATTAATATTAAAGATAATAATGTATAGAAATTCTTGTGCAGATAAAACAGATAAATATTTATACAAGAGTTCAGAATTATACGTTTTATAGTTTTTACAAAAAAATATTCCTGAAAATCGCCTATTAGACGGAACGTTTCAAATAAAAATACTCTCTTAAATAATGCTTGGACGTAACAAACGTTGCTAGAAAATTAATGATGGAAACTACGCACAGCGGTGTCATGTTTTGCACGACCAGAAACCTTCTTTCTTTTGCTCAATAACGAAAAGGAAGCAAGGGAATAGAGGAAGAGAAGGAACTAGTTTTTTCTCGAATTCGTAAGACACCCTGCTTGAGGAAGCAGCTTGTAATTTAGCGACAAAGTGAAAACGGACTTTGCGGGTGGGTCGCGATCGATCGCGCGCCTGGCACGAACGAAATTCATCCCGAGGATCGTTGGGGGATTTGCAAGGACCCATCGATACGCGGAGGATTTGCGAAGCCGACATTTAAAATCTATCAGCTCGTGCGCCACCTCGTCCATTCAAGGACACTACGCTCCTTGCGAATTCTTTTAAAAGGCTCCCTTATGCTGTAACTCGATCAAGAACAATTTCCTTCAGCGGAGTACGCTTACCCAATGGGAGATTCGTAAACCAACGGCAAGGATTATCGTGAAAACTGTAATCGCACTTCCAGTGTAGTCACTTAGCTGCGACTCTCGTATCTCTTTGTTCGAATTAAAAAAAATTCTTACGTTATCGTTTGAAAATGAAAAAAGCAAATAAATATTAGATGTCAAAATAAAAAGTGGATATCAAGTAATAGAGAAAAAGACGATATTATAGCTCCCAATTTACATTTAAAATGTATTTGTATGTATGGATAAAGTTGTTATATAATACACTCATAACACACATAAGATAATACACTCAAGTTTAAGAAGAATGAAAAAAAAAATGTATAATTAAATGCTAAAATGTACGTTGAAAACATTTCGAAATGCTTAGAAAGAAAAATGCGTTAACAAATACCGGCTATTGTGTATTGGCACATTAGCGCCACTGCATAATGGCGAGCTACTACATAAATGATTCCATAATAAAGTAATCACCAGAATTCTTCACCTAATAGTGGGGATACTAAGAGGAGTCATAATACGTGTACCTACGAGAGCGATAATCCCAACCTTCCCCTTTATTAAATATTGTTAGAGAGATTCTTAGATATATTTGGACTAAACATTTTATTCAATATTCTAGAGCATCTACAAGCAAAATAACTCTTAAAAATTGCATTCTGCAGTGGTACGTAATATTACGAAGAAAGTTCCGTTCAAACAATCGCCATTTTGCACGAGATGCTGGAAGAAAGTTCCGCTCGACGCACCTGTGTTTCCACAGTGATTATTCGTCATTTTTTACAGCGTAACGTAATCGCAGAATTGCATTCAGCTAAAATCTATGTTCCAGTTTTACCTGACGGTAAGCGATCGATGCGTCGATGAAGAAAGAAATGAAATAGATGGCAACGAAACTAAAAGCGGTTCTCCATTTCTGTCGCGCTACTCGTCGTGATTGCTATTTCTCCATTTTACACGGGGAAAATGAAAATAAGACCCCGCTTTGCAGCTTTCTCTCTTCCCCCACCCTTCCCCGTATACCGTTCATCTCCAAAAAGAGGGATGTGAGAGAAGGAAGGAAACGGAGGTGGGCTGAAAGCAACTGCGAACCGGAAAAAGGTATTACTACGACGAGAAAATTTGCCCTCAAAGCCTCTGCGTATCTCAAAACACATTTCTCCTCCCGGTGAAGCGAATCTTTGAATAAGATACAACCCTTATTGGAATTTCTGAGGCACCTAATGAATTCTTTGAGAAGAGACGCGCGCTCCTTCAAAAATAAAACATCGACATATCATCAAACACGCGACTCGCCTTATTATGAAAGCGTTATCGTTCCTTACAGCAAGCTAACGATCGTTTCCTTCGGAGAGCACAGCAGATTTTCATTTAAAATGTAACTCGATTGAAACGCAATGAAGGAAATGCGCGCATGCGTGAGATCGATTCTGAAAGTGCACACTTCATAACACCATCGGCCAAGTGTACATCTAACAAACTCCAACACCGCGCACAGCCACTCTCATTTCTCCCGTCATTTCCGTTTCCGTTTTAAGCAAAAGGGAGTGCCTGTGCGTCTTGCTTCAAGGAAGCTTCATCGGAATGAAGAAATTCTACGGTGCATTGGAGCCCAGTTCTAGGGTTAAATTACGCAGTGACGGACGCGAAGAAACTGAAAGGAACCGAGAGACGACTGAAAGGAGGAGTCAGGGGGACGATGAAACGAATTATTTAATTAAAGCTATCCGGTGCACGGTTTCAAAACCGGGTTTCCCTCCGCCTCCCTGTCGCTGCAATCCTTTATCGGCTAATTGGGGAGTACCCTGTCTAATGAGGGAAGAAAGAAGGGCAAAACGACATGAAACAAAACGCTGGCGGAGTGGGCGAGGGTCGATAAAAAAAGTCCGGCGAAACGAAGGCGCCGCGAGTCCCGGAAGGAGATTATCCGTTTTGTCCAATTTCTTTCTCGTTGTAATGCCTCGTCCTGAGGATTTTTCGTCGGGCAACGGTAAACGTGATCCCCGTCGGAAAATTCACGACGGCGTTTATCTCGCGCGCACTCTCGTATAATTACGACGCCCGGAAAAGCGGGAAATTAAATAAATGCAAAGTTGTAAACGCGAGCGCGGTCTCGCGCATCGAAACTAATTTTAATTGCACGCGCGTTCGATCGCGTGTGCTTTAATAATCGGCGCGGAAATTACGTATTATCTGTTTACATTAAATGTCGTCACCGCGAGGTATTTTATAAAAGATTAAATAAATTTTAATCGTTGCGCAAATTGCGCCTATCTGTATGTAATTATTAAAAACGAATTAACTTTGATGAAAGAGAAATACGATATGATAAAACGGCTTCATATACACCCACGCATGGGAGGGGTGCATTAACGGACTAGAATTAAAGGGAAAACCAGCTCATAAAGTTACATTTATAAATCGATTTAAGCACAAAGCCGTGCAAACAAAGAAAGAGTCCGCGCTGATATCCCGCGGCTATGCTTTTTAGAGAAGACTAATATACGAAAAATCGGATTTCATTTTCCCGAAACACACGGAATATTTATGAGGTAACAAATAACGTATCACGCGAATACAAATAATGTGGCAGGACTGCTACTAATTAATGGTCATTTCTCCGTGCAAATCCTCCACTCACCGTGCATATTGAAAACAGTCTGGTAATAGTTAACAAATGCATTTGGTTGAGCGTTTCAGTGCAATATTTGGTAATTAATACCAAGTATAGCAATAACTATTAACTATCTTGTAATAATAATTACAAGATAAGTAGTAATATACAATTTTGTATTAAGTTGAACTAGTCAAATTATTGGGTAAATAATATCACTAATTAGCAATAATCACCAAATAGTCTTACACTGACTGGAAGAGAACGCTTTCGGGTCAGCTGTGTTTGTCTCCCGCGAAGCGAGCGAAAAACGTCGTACCGGACTTTTTGCCGTCCATCGAAGATTTTTTCCCCGTTCACGCGTCCACACGCGACACGCTCATGGCGGCGCGGAATATCGCCGCGCATTGCCGCGATAAAATATTCGTCGCGAAGTTTATGACCGTCAGCCGTCGCGTAGTCGCACGGCGCGAGTAATACAAGGCGGCTTAATGTTCCCGCCCCTGCTAAAGAGCAATTAAATTATTTGTCCCCCTGTAAAATATGCACCGCGCTGTTTATACATGCTCTTTACGCACGAGCGCCCAGCGCAACAGGTATTTATGAATGCGATTTAGAAAAATAGCGCTATCCGCCGATAGGTTGTACCCCCGGCCTCCTCCCCTCTCGCCCCGGGGAAACGGATGATTTATGCCCTGTCATTCGCCGAATGTTATTGACAATTATTGACTAACGAGCGCGAAATCGGGCGGATTTCGTGTAAAACGAACGCGAGCAACGTGCTCTACTATTCTGTGCGCGCGCGAGAAGCGATATTAATAGCGCTGTAATAGTGAGGAATAATCAACAAACAGAACGGGGATTTTATTCGTTTTATTATTTGGAAATCACGCGCGCGAAATACACAGTCGGACGTTTCGCTCGCGGTGTATTGATGCGCGGCGTCGCGTTAATCAAGAGACTCGCTCTGATATTTTTGCCGGGAACGCGCGTTCGAAAACGTAGGACGTACTCGTCCTATCAGCGAGCGTCAAGCCAATATTGATCACTTCGATCCTAATACGTCGGGGCAAACAATTGCTTCGCTGCCAATTGGCGTTTCACCATTACCGCGACGTTTGTAGTTGCCGCCGATGTTTGTTATTGCATTTTGAACTGATGGATCCCACGTTTCACCGCCCACCCTTCGAGGAAGACCCTTCGGACTCTTATTAAAGAGCTCAAGGATTAAATGCGGATGTCCGCGAGCGTTCCACGGTATAATAAAGCGAGAGAAGGATGAACGCCGTGTCCTGGGGAAACAGCCGCCAAATAGACGCGCTTTCAAACGAATGGTGCCATTCGGCGGAAAAAGCTTCGCCGTTTTATGGCCGCCGTCCGACAATTTGCATCCTCGTTCTTCCCCGGTTTTGATGGGCAAACGAGCAATGAAACGCCCTCGTAAGCTTAGTCACAAAATGCGGGCAAGTCCCGCGGTCGCGAACCGCCATGGCGGCCGATTCCCTGAGCGGCTGCAGACGCCGCTGGGAAACGACTGTCGTCAGGATCGGTTATGGGCAGCTTGGCGGAATAACAATCGGCTCCTCGGATACACAGTAGACGATGTTTTGTACTCTTGTTAAAATCGGTCTTTGTTAAAAATTTTCTATATACCCAGTTACCCAGAATTAACATCACTAATACGAAATCTTGAGGAGATCAGCTTGAGCTTACGCATGTTTACATATCAAGAGTTAGGATTAAAATTCGCGAAGCACCTGAGCATTAACGACATTGTCTTGTAAATAACATGTTTCGGATATCCTAACTTCTTCGTTTTTTTCATATTGTCCGTGTCATTATCTATATATTCGCCTGCACACGGCAACAAAATTTTCAACTGCTCTCTAATTCGAGACGCATCTCGACGAAAAGCGATAGTCACACTTCAGAGGTACCGTAATATATAAAACCATATGTACCATATGATACAAGCACCAGCTGGTGGCCAGATAAGGACCACTCACGAGTGTCCGGACGTACGTTTGCACTGTTCGCTTTGCCGTATCCGCTTCCTCGCTCGCGCACGCGCGATTTCGTGCTGTACGGAAATAATAGCCAATAGAAACAATACCCTCTATTCTCGCCAAGCCGTGCCTGACCCGCGTCTGAGTCGCCATTGTCCCTCGGGGAACGCGAGGATAGAAGCCACCCGGCGTTTCCGCACGTTCACTGGGAATTGCCGCGACCATCTAGCGACGAAAAATTTCGCGTGGCCCAACTTTTTCCATTTAAATTTAAATCCGCACGCATATACGTCTGAGGTAAAATAATCATACGCGTATGCCGGGAAATCGATACCAATCATGTTATTCTTCGAAACCTCGCCGATGGCCAACTTGTTTCTTGCATGTGTATGTGATTTAACAAATGGATAGTACAAAAACTCTTGGGAAGGGCAGAGTGCTCGTTTGAAATAATGATCATTCTGTGATACAGTGAACACGTAAACTGTGTCTGATGCGACTATTAGAGGATAACCAGTTTATTCACGAATCATTAATTAGTAATAAGACAATTGTCGCGAGGGTGAGGAGAAGGTTGCCATTCTTGGGAGAAAATTAGGAGTACGCAGTTAATAATTGACACAGCAAATGGAGCACGTAGCCACGCGCACGATTGTCCGCATACCAAAGGGGATGTGATGTATTAGGGCGCAACGCTATTGTCACGTTATTACTCGCATAGCCCCAGCCGCAGTGTTACAACGTTACCTCGTCAACTGGCGAAATTACGATATGATAAATTAATTAAAATTAGAATGACGGCTAATTAGCGGCTGTAACGCTGCTAATTAGCAATCATTCACGTGTATCTCTCGCGCGGACCCTTACTTCTTGAGCATTCAACCGCGACTCGCGTCACTTCGACTTTTTAACGGAAGTTGCGAAATTAACTTTTACCGCTTTTAATATATTTCGATGTAAAACCGAACCCACCGGTCGAGAAATAATCACGAATTCTATTCTTCAATTAATGTGTATAAAATAAAAAAAATGTTCGAAGAAAGAAAAAAAAATTAACGTCTAACTGACCATAATTTAAATCTGAAATAATTCTCAGAATGAATGTTCTCGGCATATTGAAAACATGCACGAGCCAGTGAAATGTACCTGTCCTGAGCTTTGGAAAGTTTTATGTTTGATGAAAATACGAGCTCTGTCTCCCCGTATCTCATAACGATCGAGAAATGAGAGGATAAAATCTTTTTCCGGTCGCGGTCAAACAAGTATAATATCCTGCAAACATAATAACGCACGATCGTACAAATGAATCGACGACTGCGATTCCCCGTTAGCAGCGACGTTATTTTCAATGGCACTCCGTATCATAGCCTTCCACAGCGACACGGTTTAACCGAAGCACGAATTGAAATTTGCCGGCATGTACGGAACGCCAGGAATGCCCGCCGCGATTCTGTCGGTATCCTAGTGTCGGCGAGGGTTCAGGCGAAGGTGAGGCGAAAAGGCGGTGGTCCAATCGCGTCAACGAGATTACATCGTAGAATTTCATATCCTTTCGCGCTACCAAAAACAAAATCCTTTCCTATGTCTCCGTTCGTGACAGGTTTACACGATGCCGGCGAGTTGCATCAGGCAGAAAAGCTATTTACCTCTCCCAATAGTAAATATGCAAACACACGTTATTTGTACAGTTACGAAAGTTTTTCGGCGAGTTTATACAAACTGAAGCACGGGTCTTGATCATGAAAAATAACCATGGCGGTGTTGAGTCGTAAGTAAAAAGAATCCTGTGAATAAGACTTCTACACAGAGAGAAAGATTTCTTTGGATTTAATATACGTGTTTGTTTGACTTGATTTTATTTAATATAAACGACATAATCTAATATCAAATATCATTTTGTTTAAATGAAAATGTTGTTTTACCAAAATAGACCATGTTATTCGATAGAAAAAAAAAACAATATTATTTAGAGGAAATAGTATTTTTTTTAATAAAAAAAATTTATGTCAATATATATTAATTATTGTTTCACTGAAGCAAAGGGATTCTTTAATATTTTTCTAACGTAGTGCTACTTCTTTCAAATAATTTATTGTTTATGACAATCATTGTAATGTTTGAATGAAAATACAAGAGAAATATGTTACTTGACTTAAAAATATTTATTGTTTGAGGAACCAAACAATCCTGTTTGTTGAATCAAACATACGTTTGTTTTCTCTATTCCAAAAGAGAAATTTGTTTCAATCGAAGAAATTTTATTAAGTCCAAAATAATCTTCTTTTCTGTGTATATTTTGAACAATCCTTTGATTATCAAGACAATCGGTCTCTGTCTGCGAAGATCCGCAAATTTATCAGTCGCCGCAATCGAACCGTTAAATCGACATATTGGCTAAACGATGGGGGAAGACAGGCGGGAAAACGTTGAAAGCGTCGTCGCGAGACGGCACATCTTCACGTAGTCCCCGCATAGTCGACATCGTTTCGTGGCTGTTAAGACCGACGTTCTTACAAAGCCGACGTAATGTGGCGCCGAGGCCGCTCCTCAGCCGAGACGCGACATTAACGGCGCATTTCTTGCGCGTCTATGAACTCGTCGGATTACGGCGAGTGACTCTTACTCGACGATTCTGCGCGCGTATAACGCGAAAACGCGGTAGGATGTCTCGCGCCAGGTGATATTGGCTAACGAGCGACGAATACCGCGCGATGAAAGGGGAGGCCCAGACGTTTTAATCTCCCTAACAGAGCAACACGATGCGTCGCCGACAAAATGTGAATAAGTGGGAGACCGTAAAATACAGAGGAAGAGAGGAAGATAAAGCATAAATAATGTGTACGTCTTTAAATGACTGCTCGCATTTACCATAAAAATGTTATTGATTTTGAAATATTAATAGTTAGACGTATTTGGTGGAATTATTTAGTATTTTTAAATATGTAAATGCGTTTGGTCTTCAAAAAATGGAAAACCTATAAAATGTATTAATATCTGTACCAAATGCTTTCCCCTCCAATTATCGGTCACATATATCATAAAACTGCAATGGTGATTTAAAAATATTACTAGCTATATACGTATGTATGTGAAATTGTTCAGTATTTTAAAGAATCTTAGCGCATCTCGGTTTCCAAAAATGGAAATATCTAAAAAAAACTCATACTTGTACAAAATATCCCTCCCAAAAGTATTAGTTACACACACAAGTATTAGTACCATGACAGTAAAATAATCTCGATTTTGAGATATTAATAGTTATGTGTGCAAAATTATGTAATATATTTCGAAAATTTTCACACATTGGATTTCAATAATGGAAATAACTACAAAGCATATAGTTAAAGTATGTACCTTTCCCCCCTCAAATTATTTTACAATATAATATACGCATATTTCGGAGGTAAATCAGAGTTTACTAATAGCATATTCCGGAGGTAAATTAGAATCGGGAATCTTTACATAAAAATCCCGAGGTCGCGATAGTTTCTGGATTATAATTGATCAAAACTAATATTGATTTCTACAGCTGATTTTGCCTTTTGTTCTTTCGCGTGTATTACACAATGCGACAACTAGCTGATATCGACATCATCACCGTTGATTACCGACGATAAATTTTAACAACTACGCGCAAATTATTTAAATTCTCGGTCCGGTAAAAATGTTAACAGGTGATTTATTACTCCGGTCATTCGAAGTGATAAACTATTAAATCTAACATATATTTAGAGAATAAAGTTTACCTCTCCTTGCAAAAATCGATAATGTGCAACGTGACACATGTACATGCGTGTAGTTGTGAGTCTCAGCGCGTAAAATTCGCGCGATATCGCCGCGCGACTGTTCGTACCTCGATATTTTCGTATTCAGATTTCCGACTCTGTCTAAACTCCAAAATATGCCACAAAAAATATTGTGCTTTCAATGCGAACGAAATTCAATTATTTGAATATTCGGACGTTGAACAGCGGCGGCAGGTAAACTGCTTCCGCTGTTTTCGTTGGAAATCAATGCAATTTACGATTGTGCATGCACTACATCACATAACACTCTCCGTACGAGTTGAAATTCAATATTCACCATTTCGCGAGGAAATCCACACACGTCCGATAAGGTCCACCCGCGTCCAACCAGGATGCCCACCGGCGAGACTCGTCGTCGTTGCGTCCTCCAATGCGTTGATTGCGCTTCATTTCGCTACGCTGCACTTTTTCCCGCATTCTCGATACGATTAATGTTCTCGTTTCAACGGCGTTTAATGAATTAACGGCGGCGCCGATGAAAAGCTGTGATTTACTTCGGTTGAAAATCTACGACCTCGATTAACGGCAACACGAAATCGCGAGTTCGTCGAACGAGTTTCGTCCGTTGTTGCGATACAAATAAATCGCGGCGCTTCTGGAGCACCCTCGCGCCGCGATAAATCGCGCTGATTCAGGAACGCGAATCGCGAGTAAAAAAGGGGCGATCCGAAGATCGATCAAGTCGATCGCGAGAAGCCGACGGCGAGGCCGTGCGTAAACAAAGCAACAACTGAGGGGAAGGGGGAAAGCGTGATGTTTTTACGCGCTGCTTCGTAGCACATCCTGGCGGAGATTACTCCGCAATCTTGTTGCGAAGACTACCCCGCAATCTTGTCGCGAAGACTACTCCGCAATACCTTGGCGGAGCTTATTTTCGCGAATTTAATTCAACGATTTTCTCCAGAGTATGTATTCGCGACGCGAACGTCAACACGGAAGATCAAAGATGCGGTGAATAGCAGGAAAGAAAAAAAAGGTATACGCGGCGATCGCGGAATCCATTAAACAGTTTGTCAAAGCGAAATATTAACGCGACTGTGTACGATGTTCTGAATTTCTTTCATGAGCGTAATCACCGCTCGTAATTAAACGAAAAACTCTCAGCTTATGTCTCGGGTTTGTACGTTTTGTGGCGAACTCTTTACATCGCACAGTACAAACCATATTGCGAGCAGAATATTTCGAAGTGAGATCATTACTCTGTACGATACTTTATCGGAACTTACGTCCACGATGTCGAAATTAAAGTGCATCGCTCGCTTGTATTTATTAAATGTGAACACGACGTAAGGGGAGAAGCACATGTGAAAAATTCGGGAAATTAACGATTCGCGGCGATCGTAAATTCTATCAACGCGGGCGAGGTAATTGCGAGTTTCGCGCGCTTCGGAGTAATTTCGACGTACGTTGTACATTGCTCAAAACAATTAGGGGATCGCACTGGAGGAATAGTTTTGCCGAATAATTCCGCGGCGTGAAACAAGCACATAAGAGAAATTGTTGAAACATTGTATTAATATGGATATATTTACCCGCGGACGCAGGAAATTAAATATTAAGATTAAATATTTGGCGTTTCAGGTAACTGTTAAAGTTAATTGGAATAAATGATCACCAGAATGTAATGAGCAGTGCATTTCGGTTAAACGGCGCGCACACACACACACATGCGGAAATCTACGCGCAACGTAAATCGCATTGATTCGAACGCAATTTGATAACCTAATGTAACCTGTAACCTATAACCTATAAACACATAATTAATAACTTACCACCTTAAATATTCATCGTTCTTCTCATTTTTCACTCACCGAATAGAGGAAGCTCAGGGCCAGTCACGTTCTGCTACGAAATCTGTAATGAAGTAATACTGAGTCTCGCTTAATTAGACTCAAATATTCGGTTTAATGAGTAAGTGCTCACGCACGCACACACACAGAAAGAGACGCGTAGAGTACATTAACCTCTCACGGTAGCAATTCAAGCCATATTCCGACGTTTATATCCCGGTTTCCGTCCGCGAAGGGAGACCAAAGGGGGAAATAGAGAAAGTCTACGAACTTACCTTCGAACCGACCCCGCTCGGCCCGAATCCTCCGATGCAGCATCCGCCGGATCTGCGTCCTCAGAACTGCATCCGCCGCCTGGCTCGAGACGAGAAAGAATTTCTTCGATTAATAGCAGCCAGCGCGCAATTGATCGATCGATCGATCGGCCTGCACCAATGAAATTCCAGTATATGTATAGGTCTGTTTTAGCTGCACGGCTGAACTAGTGTAGTAAGTTGAAGCGAGACAAGTATATGCTTTCTCACTTCAACTTATTGCACTAGTTCAGCAGAGCAGCGAAAACGAACAGACGTTATATTTCAGTGGCTGCACGAAATATACGCAATATTCGCCGAACGTAAAACGCGCTACTCACTTGATACAAGCTTCACGATGCTCCGCTGCTTCGAGGCTCACGACGATCGTAGACGGTAAGAAGACAGTGAGAAGCATAAAAACATTGACTAGTCACAATTGATTATTCCGTACGGAAGAACACGTAAATCCCGACCGTATTCTTTTGCGATATTCGTCGAAAGTAAAACGTGACAGTCATCTGATACAAGTTTTCCCGTCTACGACGATGCCTGCGCGCGGATCGCGACGCGGGTGTTCGCGTTATCAACTCCGATCGCCGCCATGAAAGTGAAAACAACGCGCACGAACGCGTCTTACATAGTGTCGACTCGCTCGGCTCGCTCGGCTGGAATTGCGAATATGGTCATAATTACCAGCTTTTCGGCGCGCGACGGACAGACGATCTTCCGAACGACAATTCGCGTGGATTAACTTGCGTGTAGACCAGAACTCGAGGAGCGATGCACCTTCCAGCCGATTTTCGCGAGGCTCCGTCGCACATTGTTCCCAGTTCCCCTTGCGCTTCGGCGTCCCTTGCGAATCTCAGGTCCGTGTTCACCGCATATTGTACTATGGAGTACGAAAGGGAGAAAAATTACAAGTCCTATGGATTTTTTTGAAGATGCTATATTTCTTATTAAATTTGTATTTTAATCGTGAATGTTTGTTTTCAATAGTTATTCTCTTTAGTTATTAATGAACCAAGCTTACTGGAAATACTACTTAATAAAGATGTGTTAGCAATTGGCCTGTTCTTTTTAGCTGCACTTTTTAGTGCAATAAATTGAAGCGAGACAAGTATATGTTTTCTCACTTCAACTTATTGCACCAGTTCAGTTAAGAAGAACAGGCTAAATAATATCTCATAAGTGACACGAAAAACTAATGAAAACAAGTATTCACAATAAAAATACAAATTTTATAAGAAATATAGTATCTCTTCTTACAATAAAAGATCCATTAGTCTTCTGATTTTTCTCCTTCCTACGGGCTCTCTAGCACGATATGCGTTAATCACGTTCCTGAAACTCGAACGACTTGCGTCAGGCACCCTATATATTTCTACACAGGGTGTCCAAAAATAATTTCGCGACGTTCGAGCGACGCATTCGAGTGCTCGACCGAGATTTCGCTGTGAGTTTTCTCACACTTGTGCATTGCGAAGATTCTAATAGGAGGAAAGGTGTTCTTTCGTGGAGATGTCACCGCGTTCATGTACGAAACGAGAACGCGGAGTTTTAATAACGGCGCAAAGAACGGCTGTTTTCTCGCGTTCAACATTTAACCGCTCTCCCTTTCCGCCTTTGTCGCACCAGGCCCTTCTCACGGAATTGTTTTTCTCCGTCTCTGCCGGTTACATCGGTGCTGCAAACTTCTAACAGTGCAGATCAGCAGAACTCAAAGCGCTCTCTCTTGTACCGATGCCGCTCCTCCCTCTCCCCACTTGTGAGGGGCCCCATAGGGAAGGAATAATATCTTAAAAGTCAGGACAGCATCGAATGCATCGTCGACAGTTTGCGTTCATGTGCCGTGTTTGTGTATGTGTGTGAAAGAGAGAAAGAGAGATGTTGAAAACAGCAAAGACGTATGTTTGGAGAGACTTTCCGTGATCTTTCGAATGAAACTGCAACAAGTACGGTTTTCTCCGATGCGCCAATCCGCATGCGTCATTTTCTCTCATCATCGACTTCAGTTCGAAATTCAATATTTAATCTCTACTATACGTCCTCCGTCTATTTCTATCGTTGCAAAATAATCGAAAAATCAATGTTTTTGAGCATGAAAGAAGGATAGAAAAGGTGATATTATGATCCTTGTAAATATAATGGTCTTTCTTAAATTTTCGTTATTAGGTGAATTCTAGTGAGTACTTATAAAATCATTTGTTGAATAACTCACCGTTACGTAATGACGCTAATATGTCAATAAGTAATAGCCGGCGTTTGTCATAACGTATTTTTATTTTCATTTCGAAATATTTTCAAGATATATTTTCATTATTCCTCATTATTTTAAAATTTGAACGTATTATCACATGAATATATGTATATTTGAGTGTTTTGTTCAGTTAATATAATAAAGATGTACAGATAGTAGAAGAAAGTACATATAAGTGTTTAAATATGTGCACATATATATATATTTCGTGTATTACTATAAGTTATGAATTTTACACTGCTATATTTTTAAAAGAAAATGATCAATAATTTTGAAATTTGTATATAATGCTTGCATATTAGTCTTTAATAGAAGTGTTTTTTATTCAAATCTTATTTTTAATTTAGAAGATACTAAAAATAGAAATTAAAAATAGCATACTAATCTCTCAAAGAACACGAATAAGAAATGTGAACTTTAGTTACAAATATTTCAGTTCTCGAATAGTCAATCTTTTTCCAATTGCGCGGGCAATGAGTTAGATGATATTTCAATATATATATACGCAATGCAAGTTTCATCGAATTCTTATCAAACTTTCAATCTCATCAAATTTCATCTTACAACCTCTTTTACAGTAGAATAACTTTTAATCCAGGCTCTAATTTACTGTCAAACTTTTGATGTCACTTTTAAATGCAATTTAGATCAATTTTTTAAATATTTTTTTCATTATTTTCATTTATGGGCAATACATCCTTAAAAGTTTATTCATTTTATTGAACTGTCTTTCTGACAGTTTGTATTTACCTTCTGACAAGTAAATTAATATCTACATTAAAAATTCGGTTATATTCATTGTGGCTCCGTCTAAAAATGCATTTTTAATAAATATATAAATTTGTAACAAACATTATATTTTTTAGGCAAACCAATTTTTTAAATCTATTTTAGGGGAGCTACATTATCTCTGTTTCACTCCGATTCATTAGTGCCGTGTTGCCACATTTTTATAAACATACATATATTTTTATAAATATACAATAACATCCTAAGTAATATATATTTCATAACTTTGAATATAGAATCGATTGAACAACACAATTGATGGATATAATCGTTATTCAATTTAAAATATTCACTATTAATAAAATTATTCTGCGAAATATAAATGGGGAACTGTACCACCTTCTCTTCTACTGTTCCAAAATTCTTTTTTTACACGAAGGACGCAAAAAACACGCGCGTACACGAAAGAGAGAGAAACGAGCGCGTTTCTGACGTTTTATGAATAAAGTTTTCTGAAATGTACGATCCAATTTTAAAGTCGCTTCCAGTTAATTCTGCCCCACTCGGTGGCGTTTTCGCCGACTCGTCGTCTGGCCGGCCTTTACATGCGCTTTTTACACGCGTTTCCCGACACTTGCGGATTATCCGGTGAGTCGCTGTGGCCGTTGGAAGTTTCCCCGCGGAGAACAATGGACAAGTCAGAGGTGATCTTGGTGCAGGTGAACTCGCTTATTCGCCACGAGCGGAAGTGTTGAAGCCAGATGGGAGCTCTATGCAACGGCAGTAAAGAACGATAACGCTCAGCGCACCTGAGATACGTACGCGCAAACCATAAAAAAGTATGCTGGCTGTTACGATGCCGATGCCTGCGCTAAGTTTATAGCGGTATTATTCCTATCAACGAAGCCGTCCTCGGGTTATACGTGTCTCAAGTCGTGCGAAACGTTAAAACGGCAACGGCGTTCGATCCTTTCTACATTCGAATGCCAAAACGACGCGACCGACGAAGCGAACGTAAATATTAAATCATGTTATTCCGACGTCTTGGAATCTAACAAATGGCGAATCGCGGATCCATCAACTACTTTTCATCGAGAGCGTCGCTTTTGAATCGACGTTTCGCACCACGACGTCAAAAGTGTAACAGTGTAAGTGAAGGTCGAATCGGTGAACGAAACAATTAACAAACCGTCAGAACGGATTTCTTCGTCAGCGACATTGCTTTTCCATGGTGTACGCATGTACCTTGTCTTCTATTCGCAGTGTTGAGACGCGAGATTGCTCGGCCACCGCGTTCGCGACTGCGATGTCGATGCCAGACACGCCCGGAAGTCAACTTTATGGCCGCGACCGAATGCGCGCATGCAACGGACGGACTTGAGGCCGAAAAGGGGAGTGAAATTGGAGCGAAAAAAGAACTGCTGAATAAAAACTAAAAGTTACGGGACGGCCGCGTAGACCTGTGCCAAAAAGGGTTGAAAGCGACGTGAACGTGCGCTCTATTCTCTTTCCCTCCGCTTCTTGCCTTTTTCGTTTTAATTTCACGCTCGCGCCAATTTTCGGGCTTTTCGCGAGAGCCCGGCAGGTCATCGGCGTCGATTTATTACGTCACGCCGTGAGAAAGGGTCGGACAAATCGCTGAAAATTCATTCTCGAAGAAGATCGCACCGTTCAGCCGTCATTTATTTCTCGAGCTCGCCCGGAAATCAAGGCGATTAACTCATCATCATCCGATGGTTAGACATTCCGCCATAATGATGACTCGATCTCAAACGTTTCCGCGATCAATAAGTGGTAATCTCTGTATGGCAAGATGTTTGTGGTGATAATGTCTTCATGTTTAGCATATACGATAACCAATTAATGCGAAACTAAATCGATAAATCTAGCTTAAATATATCTGTTAAAATAACACATTTTATATTTCAATGTCGATTAATATATTATGGATGTTATTTTGTGTTCATTTTTGCCATATTTGTATCATTTTTCAATATATTCACCTTGTGTTAAATTGGCATAAAATTTGTGTGGATCGTTTAGACATGTGAAATATATTAAATCTAACACACAATTTTTTTATTGTATATTTAAACAAGATAATATAATTATCCATATAATTTCTGATCCCAATTTTCTGATTTTACAAAAACAAATCGAGTCGCATGTTGTATTCGTTGAATTGTAAACGAGTACTTTTTAAGTCAAATCAATTTTCCAAGTTTGCAATTTACAAAAGCCTCGTTCAAAGCTCCTATTAACACAATCTAGAAGACAGTTTGTATACGTTTGACCGGTTCTCTATCTTCATGTATTTTCTTCCGAGCGATCTCTCCTTTTTCGCTAACCTTATCATGTCAACCCTCACTGTTCCATGATGAAGGAAGAATCCGGACTTATCTCAAAGATCAAGCTGATCTCCGAAACGATCGAACGCCCGTCCTCCATCGCGGCACATCGATCACCCGCGAGCGAATCGCTCCAGTTCCCAGGGCATACTGGGTCGACCTTAATGAAATTAATGGTATCAGTGGCAGTCGTATATTGCCGGTTAGCCAGCGCTCTCGACAATGACGGAATCCAGTTGGCGAAACAACTTCGATAAAGCTACGATTCGGTCCGACAGTGACGAATACTCAACACCGGCATTTTGGACTTGGGTTTCTACGTTTCATGTTTCAGCTCTTCTCCCTCTCATATTCTCTATCTCTCTATTTCCCTATTTCTCTGTCTCTCCTTATTTCCTACTCTCCCTCGTGCACACTCTCTCTCTCTCTCTCTCTCTTCCTTACCCTCTAACATCTTTTCTTTTTGATGATGGATGATTATTATGGACCAAGAAAGAGGAATAGATGTGGAAAACTGATGGTCGTTTTGGTCGTCGTATATACATAACTGGTCCTTAAATTGAATGACGTCTAAAGCTCACCATCAGTCTTTTCTCGAAGAAAATCCTTTATCAATCATAATCTCACCGTTATATACTGAGAAAAAAATATTTGGTGTTTATAACTATTGTCATCATAATAAAAGAATTATAGTCAAAAAGCAATTTTCTAGTAAGTTATTATAGTTACTATATTAGTATTAGTGAAAACAATCTTACATGTATGTTGTTACCACCATTTTTGTGGTTAAAACTATAAAAGGTTATAGTTGGCAACAAAATTAATTCTAATTTTTCTTAATGTATGTATATGTATGTAGTCATTCACTCTGTCTTCTCTATCATCTTCCTTTCACCCTTTGTTATCCTCCTTATTTCTCCTCTCCCTCTCTCGTCTGAAGTCTCTGCACCATTGATAGAACAGACAGTGTCTTAACCCACTACCGATAGTAGCGAAATACCGATTCCGACCTAAGCTCGTCCGCTTGGCAAATGCCCTTTCGTGCGCCATTCGGCACGAACGTGTACGTACGTAATCGCCTTGGAATCGCCGATTCCATCCCACTGCTTGCTGGAACAGATAGCTTCCTCGGTACTACGAGCTTGCATCTCAGATCGATTCCGGAGTCCGCTATCTCCAAATTCATAGGCTCCGAGATCCGTGAGTATACGACACCTGGAAGACGTTCCGTAATTTCAGATTTTGAGGACGACAACAATAACAACCCGCTTAGCCGAATCAACCCCACGTTATTCCGATACTTCTGATTCCGTGACTTACAAGTTCTACGAGAGTGGCATCTTAATAATAAAGAGGTCTTCGCGGACGCAAACTCGCGTGTCCACCTACGTACCACCGTCTTATCCGCCTTGAAGCGGGAGTTATTTTAAACGCGTTTTAGCTAAAACTTCGTAATTTTCTGGCGAAGACACCGGAGAAATTGAATCGCGCCTGACGTGTCCGCAATGATCGAGCTTGCGGATAAGCTCACGCCAACGCTGGCCATTTCTAAATCCCGGGCGGTATTAAGCGATGCATTTCTGATTTATAGTCTGCGCTTCGTACAATTAAGGCATGTCAGTGAAAAACGCCTCCGTTTTATTTATCGGCCACGTAACCTGTCACGATTAATAACTTCAACATTGTATGTTTCGCGTCTTCTGTCCAATTAATATCAAACTCTTCCATGTATCTTTACTTTATGAAATTTCGACGAAATTCGTTCTTTATTGCGTGTCGTGTATTAAATCACATTTCTTTCATCACATGCGTTGTTCCTCGTTTATTATTGTGCATAAATTACGACATAAATAAAGGCGAGAATGTTGTACAACTGTTTGTTTATTTTGTTTGCAGAAGATGGGCTCCGTGCACGGAGAGGAACTTCCATTCGTTTTCGGGGCGCCCTTATGGGTGGAGGGATTTGGTCATTTTCCGAAAAACTACACGAGATTGGAAATGGCACTTTCGGAGAGTATCATGCAGTACTTTGCGAACTTCGTGAAGACCGGGTAAGTGAATTATGTGATATTCAGTCGACCTAATCGATAAAATGTCAAGAGAGAGAGAGGTAAAGATACCTAAGAGAATTTAAAAGTTTAAATTCTCCCAACGGCGTATGCGATGATCGCATGGACGGTGGGAAATGGTAACTTTTATTCGCCACACGCAGCACCGTCAGACTTTCCCCTACGCCGTGACGCTTGTTCCTACCATGCTCTAAAAGCGAATTTTAATTTCCACCCACAAGTATCCTGGAAATCTGTCCTTTTTTCTTCGAATTAACCGCAGCACTCTGCACGCACCACTTGTGCGGAATCAATTTGCGGTGGAAAAAAGGGGAGTACCGAGCGTCGAAAAGTCTAATTTTCCATATTCATGAACGAACCGCGGAGAAAGCCCGCGCTCTGGGAGTAACGGGAAGAGCAGGGAGAAATTGAAGAAGAGCCGCGTAATGGCGCTTATGCGCAGAGTGGAGGAAAAGTAACGGAGCCTGGCAGGCAGATTAGAGCGAAAACATTTTTCGGACGCGTCCGCCGGAGTTTTTCGGCCATTCCTGAATTTCCGATCTAAGCTGGGCCACGGCCGAAATTCGTATTCATTCATGCGGCCATGTGCCGCCAGGAAATAAACGGAATCAGCCGTGATCTTGTATGAGAGATGAGTTAATTTCTCAAAAACAAAACAGCAATTGGTTACAGGGTATGCATGGAAAGGTAGCAAAGAATTAAAGGGGTAAATGGCGGTTCTCGTCAGCGAATCTCGTTGCGCACAATTTCAGCTTGTGAAAAATATATCAAGGCGAGTACATAACTCTTTTTTGTGTGTGCGTACGTGCGTGCGTATGTGTGTGTGTGTGTGTGTATCAAACTCTAATTTAAAATCAACACGATAAATCATGAATCGCAGTAAACAGTGTTACACGCATAGTTTGTAACTGAAGAACAGAGAAAGGGATATAATAAAGGATCGTGACATAAAATTTATGAATGCAAAATATTGTATCTGCCGCTTGTGGCCGTTTCGGGTATTACTTTCTGGCCCAATATCAGAATCTGCAAAATATTTTGCTCCAACAAACACACACATAAGCTTGTCATACCTATTAGTAACGCCCTGAAAAAACCCTGCCAGTAAATATTCCGAAAAAGAAATATATATGGAATATTCATAAGCGTGAACATAAATTCTCGGTGCTCGCGATCAATAGCGCGTTTGTTTAGTGGAACTGCGTTTTTATTGATAATCTGTTACTGCTGAATGAATGCGTTCTGCATTCCTGAGGTGTTTACTACATCAAGGAAATATCAATAATTCGATTATGGAAAACTGAAATGGTGGAAACTGATGAAATAATCACAATGCACGGAAATTAGCGCATATTTACTTTAATTATTACGCTTAATTGTTATTGAGATATACGAGTTTTGAAACGATAAATTCCGCTGATGGAGAATTCTATAGTCTTTGTACTTTGAAATATTTCAGATTAAACGTTGCGAAAATTTCATATTTTGTGAAAAGCTTGAATCTTTTATAATTTATATAAAAGGAAAAAATGAGAGAAAATTCAATGATATACCTGTCGAGTAATTCGAGGTCCAAATATCGATACCCAGTAACTTAAAGTCTAATAATTTCAAGTTCCCCACATTGCTATAATTTGAAGGCTTCTAGAAAGTCAAATTATCTCGACGTTCTCTGAATTTCCGGAGTTCCGGCAGTCTCTCAAGCATACAAATTTCCGGGATCTTACCTACATTAGGAAATTAAGATCAAACATTTCGAAATTTCTCTAACTCGAATCTCAGAAACACCACGGATATTCAAGAGCCGAACATAGCGCTCGTTCCAAATTTTCAATGATTTAACAACTATGTAGTCCAAAATGTGAAATTTCCGAGTTGTCTGTAATTCCGACATTTCCACTGATGCAAACAACTCACATTTTCCGCGTATCCCAAAGCGTCAAACTTCATAAGACTGTACAGTTTAAAGATTCGCGAGTTCCGAAAAATTTCCAGGATCCAAATACTCGAAATATCTGAAACTTGGCGAGATCCTAGGCAGATAAACTTTTCGAAATCGGAGGGATTACCAGGCCGGGTTATCCCAGAGGAAGAACTTGCCCAGGATTATAGGAAAATTGGACGAGTTGCTTCTCTGTAGATTCGCCTCCAAATATAGCTGTTATACCAACGATACTACAATACCGCACACTTCATGTATATATGTGTATGTGTGTGTTATGTGTACCCATGTGTGTGTGCATATACGTGACTGTCGAGGCCGCAAATGGAATATCGATGAAGGCGAGAGAAATGTTTTACGCAGTGAAAATTCTCGAAAGGACCCGTCGTTATTTGAGAGAGCCGTTGCGTCTTGTCTTTGGGGACCGAGGAGGAAGCGGTACGTGTCCGCCACGCGACGGGCATTTTTTCCGCGAAGAAACGAGGTCGAGCTATCTCCAAAGCAGAAATAGTACTTAGAAGATACTTAACGTCTTGGCCCTTTGATCCTGGGGTTAACCGACTTGTGTCCCAGGCGGAAATTTCGTCTCGTTACTTTCCGTGTCAACTGGAAGATCCTGTATACGGCAATGCGACTTTGTTTCTCAACAGTGAAATCGTCTTCTTGACTTAACTTCTCTAAACTTTCATTGTCGTTGTTCAACGATCTGAGAGCTGCATTGATCTATATTCGTCCGTTTGATCTAATTCGACTTATATTAATAATAAATCTGTATACATCAGCTTTATTGATTAATTCTACAATTAGATAATTAATAAATTCTATAATTAGATCATTAAATATCGTATATTCTTTTAAAAAGGATATAATCTTGGCCCTACGTCGTTAAATGTTATTGGTACTATTATCTTAATCGACTCGATGTTAATTACGTAGCCTATGTAATCGTACTATATAGCTAATGGCTAATCGACAAAATCAAGCGGAGCATGTGTTCGCGAAGGATCCTTTTTACCGGCGCTGATGTAATGCACAGAATCACCCGGCGAAATAGCGTGTATTCCACGTATATCACGTTCCCAAGTTGAGCGAATCGGTTCATACTCAAAAGTCCTCCGCGAACATCGATCCACCTCGTCCTAAATCGGAGATGCATCGTCGAAGCGAATTTCACGTCGCTCGGAGCGACGACGAGCATTGAAACATCGTCGGCTCGTTTCGGCGCCGCTCTTGCATATTCATCGATGGGACGAAGGGGTTAAACGAACTTTCGCATATATCGCCAATAACTTTGTAGTTTCGCGGTAGACCCCCCACACGTGGCTTAACTCCGGCAAGAGGACGTGTCTGGGACAACGTGTATCGACACGCACGTGGTGTGTGTTCGAAAACAGGCAGACGCGTTCCGTATACAGGACACATGCCGCATATATAGAACCTCCCAGTGCAGGTTTTTACCGGAAAATTGCCGGTGCGCTTTGTAGCCGGGAGAAAGCGAGAGATGGAGTTCGAAAGAGAGAGGGTGAGCGAATGCGAGGGTGAGAAAGAGAGAAAGAATGTGTAACAGGGAAATATCGCATGAAGAAAATTGCCTTTCCGGGAGACAATTTAAAATGATGTTACCAATGTTACGGTAATATCGTTAGCAATGAAATGACGTTCCGTAAAATTAGTTCGCGCACATCTTCGTCGCGTGTGCGATATTAAATGGTGTTATCGCGAGGCCACTTTAGTCAGAGTTGAAAGTCGGTGTAACTACACGGTCTTTCGCACGCGTAAAGATTCGTCTCGCGATCTCCATCTGTAGCCCCGATACACCTGGCCCGACGTTGCTCGTTGGAATTCGAAAGATATTGATTCGGAATTCTCCATTTCGTCTCCGTAGCTAACGCAACACCTCGCCGGGACGGTGTGTCGCCCGTATAAACGTCAACGCGCGAGAGCACATCCGGTGGCGCGCGATCACGCACAGAACGGCGTAGTTTGTCTCACGTAATTCCTGTGTGTACGTGACCGCGTCTGAACTCGAACCTCAAAATTACTCGCATTGTATTGTATGTGCACGGCAGCGTTGACGACGCCGTCGACCGATCCGATTGGTTAATACGTGACGTCTCAGAGTTCGTAGTTTAGTTCGTAGTTACCGGTAAGTCGACGGATGTCGGCAAATCCATAGATACGGAATACGCTGCTCAACTGCAACACATTGTGGAACTTTGCTTTCGAACGGATACGTGGCTGATGTCCCAAGCATCGCAATCTCACCTCCCTCCTCTCTTTCTCGTACGCGCGCGCGCTTTTAGACACTAATTTACGCGCAGGAAACGCAAAATCACGACGGAAATGCGATTAAACGCTTGCGAGTATTTTTTTTCTGGAAAGCCTCGAAAACGACCGAATGCCGCAGTCCCTCTTTTTATTATTAAAACGACACGGCCGCCCCAACCCCCCGACGTCATGCCTCGCGGCTTGAAAAAATGCGCGAACGATGAAAACGAGCCAGTGATTTCGTCCGCGCGTAGAGACGCGGATTATAAATCATCACTCAAACGCTCATTTCAGCCGATGAGCGCGGCAAATGTGATTCAAAATAAACATTAAAAGCCCGTTTCCGCCGCGGTCTGCGTCCCAGCGCGCATTTTATCGGCCACCGAAGTGATGGCGCCGTGTGTACGCGCGCATTGTGCGTGTGCGAGTGTATGTAAAAAAGGCAAATTTGCAGGCGTCAGAGAAAATACCGGCAAAATCATTCTCGTCTCTATTCAGTCTCATCCTTTACCGCCCGACGACCTCGAATCACTTAATACTTGCGCTCGGGACTTTTGTCATTTCCAATAGCGTATTTTCAATGGCTCGCAAAATATAACCCCTATTAAGCTGGATGAGCACTAAATTTTTGCTTTAGTGCGAACTCGATTTGCGATGGTGGGGAGTCCAGCTTAATAGGGGTGTCAAAATATATATAACTTTAACTATACATTCAATAATGTTATTTTATCTAACGTTGACTATATTCGTGATCTTGGAACAAATTTTACTTTTAATCTATCTTTTGGATTTCACATCAAGACGATTGCAGACATGGCCTAATTCTTAGTTTTACTTAGTTAAAAACTCTCTTAGAACTTTGTATGTTATGTTTGTTCGTCCGCACTTGGAATATGAGTCTGTAATATGGTCTCCTTACTAAAAATATTATTGTGTTCTAATTGAAAAAATTCAACGTCCTTTTCTCTGTCTCAGATGTTTCTTAAATAATTCTACATCAACGACATACCATGATCAATGAAAGTGAATTATTGCAACATAAATTTTTAACTTTGGAAAAAAACATTCTTTGATGTATTTTTCATATTTAATCCACTTGACTATAATATTGTATGCTCGAAAATTCTTGAATTTGATCTATACATACCATTCAAATTTATTCGCTCTTTCGATGTCTTCCACATTGAATTTCATCGGACCACATACGGAAGATATAACTGCATTAACCGAATTTGCGTTTTATCTAACTAACACTCTGAGTCCATTGACTTTTTTCATAATTCTACAAATTCTTTCAAGTCTAATACGTGCCCTCTCGTCATATTAGAATCTTCACGCCACCTTAATTTGTATTTTATAAATATATTTTATAAATTATTTTATATATTATTTTTATTTTACAACATTTTCTGAGAACTATCATCGTCCATTCTTTTTTTATATATCAAAGGGTATTCCATTAATAAATGAAAATGGAAATGAAAATATCGGTTTGATTTCTCGTCTTGTCGAAAATCCCAATGAACGCTATTCTTTAACGAATTTTCAGCGCGATTCTCACTGGCAATTTCATTAAAACTTAATTAGAGAACTCTGCTTAACTGTCGTCACACCATCGACATGTCGGTGGCACCTGAACGAATCTTCTGACGGAGAAGGAGCTGGCGGATTTCACGTAAAGTTTGACATTTTCATCGTCGGAAAACATTGTACTTCAAGACACGTGGAACACGTCTCCCGGTAGACTTTTGTAGAAAAACACTTCCAAACTAATAGAGAAACGTCTGTACTTGTCCAGTGAGAAAAAATCGATCGCAACGAGTCGGTAGTTTACTGCACGTCACCGCGAACGGCGACGGCATTTCTGGAAAATTACATTTTCCACGACGATAAAGTTATTTACCGTCACAGACTTTATACGCTGTTATCGTGAATAATTTTTTTACGGTTCGCGAAAACGGAGTTTCGCTGTGATAAATAAGAATTCGTTTACATCCGACGCGGATCCTGCAGTTTAAACTCGCATTAAAGGACGAACTGCGACTGCGGGCTTAGACGTGCGTTTAGAGGAGAAAATCGCAACAACGTTGAATACAGGGGGCATTGAACTCAATTTCATGCGGGAAGAGGATCAGTTACGGATGTAATAAAAATACGCAAATCTCCGTGCATATGCTCCACGTCGCGGATCAATACCGTGCACCTAATCGATTCGACTCCCGGATATCTCTTCAGAGAACAATTTTATTCGACAAATGAACAGCTCAATATTTAAAGAATCGCCGGGGCGAGACGTTCGAGCGTCTTTCAATAATATCGCACGCATTGACAATTGAAATCTAGAGATCCGACGGATCATTCTAGGCTCGCAATGTCTGGGAGAACTTTCCTGGAGGCGAGGCGAATTTTGGGAAAACTAGAAATCTAATATTCCGGTAATCCAGTGTGATCTAGCGACGAGACGATCCAGCTATTTAACAACTTCAGCTTCTAATGACTGAGAGCTTGCTCTCAAGAGCTTGCGTATACCAACTTGCATTAGTGAGAGAGAGAGAGAGAGAGAGTTCCGAGCAAGCAGGAACGAAGCATCCTCGTTCGAAAGATCAAGATGTTCTCTTTGAAAAGGCGGGGAAAAAAGCGGATCGCAATCTATATAGAGGCATTCGCGTTGTCTCTTTGCGGAGCTTTGTACGATGTCAGACCAATCTAGCACCGGGCGCAATCTCTACTCGAATGCCCTCTCCATTTCCATTATTGGTTAGGAGTTGACTCACACACACAATAGCGGAACGGTTGCTCTATCCGTCACATTCACGGGGGTCTGCAGGGAGCAGTGAGGAACTCGTACAACTGCTCTGCAAAGCTATCGGTTCTATCAAAAATTTGCCCGTTCACGTGTAACGACCAGATCGCAAAACTTACAATCACGCTCCACGTGACTAACTTTTTATTATTTCGTTCCCGTGTGCGCGATCGAAAAGATCGATCGTCGATCCGGCGATTGAGTTCACGCGTTGCGGATTAGCGTTTCAGCTGGAACCTTTACTTTTCCCCGCATATACCGTCATGTTCGCTTTAACGCCAGTTAAACGCCACATGACACGTCGGAGCGGCACTAAAAACGTTCACGACACGTCGATGTAATTTGACGGAGCGTAATTCTGCACGATAATCACGGTTAAATTCGAGCGATTAAATGGCGTAAATCTACTTCGAGATGATTCAATAGATATCGCCGCCACTACTGCCTGTCCATAACAGCCGCGCAAACTGCAATCGATATTTAGCACATCGTAATTAGTGTCGGACCTATAATGTCTAAAGCCATTAAGTAGTTGAGTCAACTACGCCGGTCACTTAGGTTCTTCGAGAGTCGACGCGTTCGCACGCACGTAGGACATCTTTGAGGAACATAATCTCGATGACCTGTGGTAACCTGTGAAGATCGTTCTTCGAAACGATCGAGAAAGGCCTTTGAATTGTTTGTTAAAGTATTTTTCTACAATTCTTGAAATATTGATCTTTTAGATTTTCGAATGTCTTAAATTTTTCGATTTTTGCATCCACATTATTTTAGAATTTTTTCGATAGGTTACGTGCACGACTAATCGTGCGTCATGAAGATTGACTAGTTTCTTGTTGGCTTAGGCGCTACGATAGTTCCATTAACAATGCGTCTGTTTATTGCTTTAATATTTTCGGATAATGCTCTGTCATGTAACGGCGCGATTTAGGAATAACGACGGCCATCGATCACGTATTTATTATCGGGCAGCGAAACGCACTTTATCATAATTTTACAGCAAATAGAGCCGTCCATACCATCACACGTCGTAATTCAGGCTTGACTGACACTAACTCCATGGGATTATCCCTTCTGCTCACCTGAACTCGCATCCTGCATCGGTATCTATCTTCTGGTATGACTTTGAGGTTTAATCGGCATTGCCGGAAGCCGATGATTGACGCGTCGATACATAAAATAGTCTCTTTTGGAATCAAAAGAGCTCAATTCCACGGCTGAAGAATCGACTTTTTCACGACAGTTACGATGCCAGCTGTTTTTATTTCTTTTATTTAGATTTCAGAAGGAAAGAATTTTTAATTTTTCCGTACATGACGGAATATATGTGTGTATCACACCTCATCGGAAAATTAGATGCGAAAAATACTTAAAGGTGCGCCAACGCGGATTAATTAACGACGCAATTGGGAGGCGTAAATTAATTAATACATCCCGGTTCTTCCACGGGTTATTATAACAGGTGTAACATTCATAACTATCGGCTCGCATAGCCAGCAGCAAATAGATGAATACGAGGCGAAATGGTGTAAACAATAATTTAGCATAATCGTCGAGGACTAAACAGTACGCCTGTCCAATAACCGCGTATGCGGCAATCGCAAACATTGCCCAATGCTCGCCCGTTCGCCTTTGCACCCTCTCACCGCGCTCCACGCCCACATCGCCGTACTTTACTATCGTAATCCGCGAGTAAACTCCACATAATGCAGACATACGCGGTAACGTGCCGTCGAAGCTGCCCTTAATGCTCTCTGGTCTACGGTTAAAGCCTCTCCGCAACAAACGCTCTTGCATTCTGATCCCTCGGAGCATTCAAAAACCGGGGGGAGCTCAAGATTTATAAATAACTGCTGAACCACGCAGTTCGCCGGTTTAAGCGTCCGCTTATCGTTGATTCCGTGCGAAATAGTCAGGGAAAAGAGGAAGACCGACACAAGGGTAGGTTACATCCTTCGACGTGTCGCGAAGAAAAGCTCGCTCTTTTGTACCGGCATCGATAAAATTCAACGAGTGGGGGAAGCCGGAGGCTACCTTTTTCGATTTTTACTTTTGCAAATAAAACTGCGAGACTTATCGAAAAATTGCATCCTATATCAGTTATTAGACATATTAGGCCATCTAAGCAATTCTGGGAAGACTTTGGGGGGAAAGGTAATAACTTGGTTTACGTTTTGTTGCGCGTATTCTTTCGTAGTCCGATGTACATCGAAGTCCTCCGTCGTCGGGTTCTTTGCGAGCTAAAAGCTCGCGTTGCAACAGGTTAGACAGTCCTTCCTACCTTGCAATATGCATAATGAATGAACGGCGAGAAGAAGGGAAGGACGGCGGAATGACGAAGAGAGGGAAGTGGCGAGAGAGGAGAAAAGCGAATCGATAAATGGCGCGGAGGTTGACGTACGACAGAGACGAGAAGATAACGCAAGACGTGAGAGCGGTAGAATCCTGTAATTCCGGAGGATAAATGGTCTAAAGGGTTGTGTACCATTTATGCATGCGCAATATATGTCAACCCGCATACTGCGAGATATTATCAATGTCATTTCCCCAGAGCAAATGACGCCAACTTCGCTTATCGCTCGAGAGTAGCGGAATACTTGTTTCGGGTTTTTGATTAATAAGTGAGAAATTCGCTGTCTAAGATGCTGCATCGTGCGGAACAACATTTGTGTGTCACATCTGCGAATAAAATTTTATTTAATACGGATTGCACTTCAATCTCGCGTAAATTCAATCTATTCTTATTCCGATTGTTTCGTGCAAGTCGCGGACATTGAGGACTTCCGGATCGTTGAAATTTTCAATTTTAGCTTTCCACGGATATTCATGCGCATATTAAAGCCGACATATACGGCAAACCTGTTTCCCGTAGGAAATAGGAATTAGGAGCAGAATAGGAAATGGGAATTGAAATCGCCGAAGATCTCGCGAGCGCGCGCGAAGAGTTAATAACGACGCGGCCGTGCGATGCGTTCCCCGTTAGTTGCTTAGATTGCAAATAATGCCCGGCCGGGACGAAGTTTGGGCTCCTATCAACAAGTTCCCAGGATCTCTAAATGCCGCTAATTACGCCGCGGTCGGCCGAAACTTTTAACCCTGATTCAACGTGCGCTTCATCGAATTGGCGGACCCTTAAAAGTTCTACTTATTTCGCGGCACGTTTCTCGTTTTCCGACTCAGTTTAGACGAATGAACAAAGTGGTAATTACATCGTACACTCGTTAACAGAGCTCACCGGTAAGAATAACAACAATCAGCTTCACGCGAGTTGGAGTAGCGGTGAAGGCGCGCACAGAAGTCCTGTAAGTACACGGCGAAAAATTGTTTGTTTGGAACTTAACGGAATGCTTATGTAACAAATTATTCCGCACCGTATACATTGTTTTTCATATTTAACTCGGTATACTGGTAAAAAATTATAATTAATTGCGGCGCCAAACATATTTAGTAGTATGTAAGGTTATTATCACACTATAGTAACACTTATTAGAAAAATGATTCTCCTGACCATTTTTGTAATTAAAGGATACGTTTGGCGCCAAAACTAACTATAATTTTCTATCAGTGTAACCGAGATCGAAGCCATTTCATTCGCGGGGATTTTGTTTAACTTCTTAGAGCTCTACATAATGGGATTCTTGGATACTTGACAGTTACATTATTAAATCATCGGTGTCTCGCGCAGTGAAATCAGCAAACGGATAAGCAAGCCAGACAGCTGAGAGACTGAAAGAGAGAGAGAGAGAGAGAGAGAGAGTGGGGAGAGATAACTAAAGAAGCGAATATTCTTAAAACGTTGAATACTTGTGACAATGCAATTTTTAACCGTTTAATAAGGAAGTGCTTGCAGTGCCGAGAGAAACAGATCTTAACGGCGTTATCGCACACCCAATAAGGAATAGAACAATTACCTTTCTCGGAACTGTTTAATACCTAGTAATTAGATCTTTTGTCGGTTGGACAATTGTGCCTTTCTGTACAACTGCAAAACGTCTTGTCTGGTATCTACATCGCTCATCTCTCTCTTTCTCCCTCACTCCCCCATGTAACCTCGATGAGTCTTCGACGATGACTCACTGCAAATTCCGCCACGAGGCGTTGCTCGAGGCTGTAATCCAGATGGATTTGGAAATTCGCAGGAAGCATTGTGGTTCCTCTGAGGAAGGAAGAGCGTTATAACGACTCGGCATGGCATTACGGGGAGAGAGCATGGTCCATGATGCCGCTAATGCCCTCCCTCCCCCCGCGCCATGTCGCGCGCGCGCTTCGTAACCGCAAAACCTGCTCGTGTCTAGCTCGCAAGGGGGATGAGGGTGGCTCCAAGGGGCGTGGGAGGAGGCAGAGCTTAATTACGCACTACCTGGATATGCACGTTGGGTAAATTGCTATTAGTGGTTTCGGAGACACGTTAAAATGGTTACCACAGCAACGGCTTTCGTTTCTGTCTCAATGACAAAGGGAACGATGAAGAGTGATGAGCGCCGACTTTGAGCCGCGGTATCGGGTCACCTCAGGGTTCATTGAATGCTCGTTTACGCTTCGGGCTAATGCGACGTGCTCGCGGTAATTAAGCGGCGAGATACAGCAAGAAACGCAAGAAAATATCAATTTCGTTGACAAATTTATTTTGCCGGCGGAAGGCATTATTATGCAAATTCGCCTCTGTTTCGCGCGAAACCCACGGCTACTTCGTACACTCCAGGTCCCAAAAGACGAAATTCTCAAAAACAAGGACCGCATTCGCGCTCCGGCTGCATAAGCGCAAAGCTGCATCTCGCCTCTATATCGACCTATCACAGTGTTCAGCGATGCAAATAGTTTGAGGGAACCGCGTAAGTGCAATATACCTGCCCATACGCCCGTAATAGAACTCCCTCAGTCAAGATCACGCTCCCGAGGCCACCCTGAACGAACATTCTCGCGAACGATGCGGATGATGATTAGCGCCGGCTCCGTCGAACGATACATTTTTTATCCGCATTAATACGAGACTATTTTCGTATCGTCGTAACGAGAACGCAAAAGAAGACGGGGTGAAAGGTAGAGAGAAGAGGGTGGGGAGGAGGGGAAGGGTGAGCCGACAGGGCAATGCATCAGCGGTTAATGAGCAAACTTTAATATTCTCCCGGACTAAAACTCACCCCTTACCACCACCTATCTTCCACCGACCACGAACCAGCCCCTATGTTCCGGAACTCGAAAGGGGGCTGGTGGCGGAGGAGGAGGGCGGGATGACACGGCAAGCGCGATGCACACGACTGCCATAATTATTGTGCGCCGGCGGAAGGAGAGTGAAACAACGGCGTATAAGTGAGGGGGGCTTGGAGAGGGTTGTTTGGCGCCGGCCAGGGGGTGGTGAGGGAAGCTTCGCTCACGCCGCGCAATGGGACGTTCTTTTGGCGGGATTCGACTTCAAAGTCGTCCGCATTCATTAATTTCATGGAGAGGGAGGGTGTCCAATTAGAGACGGCCGTGCCGCGCCGGTTGAACGCTGATACGCCGGAAGGAGCGTCACCGTTGTCGCTGCGACGACGATGGCTAGTTGGCTCGCTTTTTTCAGAGCGTGAAATGAAGCCTCGGTAAATAAAGTTCTGTCTCATCCCGCCTTGGTTTGCTTTATCTCATTGCTTGTGCCCGTCGGACACACGCAATTCGTGCGTCTCGAGAGTTCGTCGCTTGGTTAAAAAAGCGAGGAGTAAAGTTCGGCGGGAAAATGTATGCTTATTCTGATTCAACAGAGAAGCATCCGAACGTGTGTGCGCGCGCGCTTTCAGCGCGACGAGTGCTGAAACAAGTGTTGATTTTGTGGTTTGCAGATCGATAGGATCGACGGCATTGATTGAGGCTTGACTTTTTATTCCTCCACATTTTTACCTGCTGCGATTAATCAGAAAGTTATCCAGTTTCTCGGATTTTCAACTTCTCGGACGTCCGTGTCCCTTCAACCCTTGCATGTGTGAAATATCATCCGTCTTTATTTTTTTTAACACAAAAATATGTATCGTAATATTTTACTTTCAATGTTTCAATGTTTTACTTACTAAAAATCGAACGCATGTTCCGGTTAACTGTCAACTAACAGTTACCCAGTGGAAGTGATATGGCTTCGAAATGGAGCCAGAGAGAAATCACGATACCATCCGACGCGATACAGTGACATCCACGGAAAGGTGGCTGCTCCACTCTCTCTCAATTTCTCTCTACGTCTCTCTCTCTCTTTCTCTCTCTCTCTCTCTCTCTGCTTTTTCGTTCGTACATCGCAAAAAGAGCGTTAAGTTCGAATATGAAGCTTTTTTGCAAGTATCAGCAGGAAATTCTGCAGTGCAGCGTCCAAGAATGTGTTAATGACTTACGAGAGGAGTGTGAGGGGGCGGAGAAGGAATTGCGAGATGGAAAGGGTACAAGAGATGGAGGGGCGACGGGGAAAAAGCGTCTGCTTCGTACAGCGCGTCCGCCTTTTATAAGCACAAATGCCTCGCGGTCCTACTGGCTGCGGGGGTGATTCGGCCATCGTGTATAGTTTCAATTCGTTTTCACATGGAAAAGTTCGCGCATAATATTCAGAGGAATGATTTCACAGTGAAATTTCATTACGCCGAATGCCGACCGAACGAAATTTTCATTATTCGATTATGAATCCCCGGCGAACGCTCGCATTAGCCCCGGGACGTTAACAGGAAGTAATCGCTAAATAATGTTAATATGGTTTTATACATGTAATACCAGCGAGGTTCTATGACCAATGGGCCGGAATAATTGAAGCACAAACGCAACAATAGCCGTTAAAACGTGTAACTTCGATTCATCGAAAAACGATAGAAAAATTTAACGTTAAACGATCGCGGCGATTTTTCTTCTTCTTTTTGATTAAAATTAACCGCTTCCGTTTTCATCACAGCGAAGTACACAGAGTCGTCCCCTCATTTTGCTCGTCGCACCGTTTTTCCATATCGCCATTTCGCTTCATACAACGGCGACAACGACGACGACAAGGATAGGGATGATTTTTCCCGCGCTTCCTCAAAAAGAACACCATTTCCACAGTCTCGCATATCTCTCTCTTTCACGTCTCTTTCTCGTCTGCCATTATTTCCCTTCGTCTTTGAACGTTCTTCACCCCGCCGTTTTACACGCGTTCTATTTCTACCCCTGCTTTATGCCATACATATTATAATTCGCATACAGCCGTGCCGGAGAGCTTGCGGGGGATGTCGGCTCGGCCAGGTGTGCCATCAAGGTCCACCGAGCTAGCATAGATTCCGCGTTAGTCAGCATTTTTCCGAGCGACCTTGCGGAAGGGGATTAAAGCAAAATCGAGCTTTAAACCGACAGAGAGAAAGAGAAAGAGAGAGAGAGAGAGAGAGAAAGAGGGAGAGTACGCTATTGATCGCAGTCGGTTTCACTTAAATCGTTGATGCATGCTAACCGGCAGTCGCGCCTATTAGTGATCGATCTGCCTAACGGAGATTGTCTATAGGTCCATACACGACCGCGGCGCTGGTAATTGGCTCCGTCGGAGAATAACCAACTGCTGTGTCCGGTGTCTTTCATCGTTCAAACGGAACAGAGTTCGCTCCTTTCACGGACTCGGCAGACTCGGTAGACGATGGAAGTAACGAGCTAATTATAGACTCAAACCGGAGGAACCTTGATCAGGATTAGGTTTTGATTCTCCCGTCCTCAACAGAGAGAGAGAGAGAGAGAGAGGAAAGAGAAAATTGCGCAACTACGACCGCAAGAATGTTCAACTGAGGAAGGAGGGAAGGAAGGAAGTAACTCTCCATCTTCATCTGCGAGCCGGTCGTTAAAATTAAAGTTGCAGTACATTCGGTATATGTTACGGCGTGAGAAGATTATACACGGGGGAGGTCATGCTAGTTTGCATGAGCGAGGAATTCGGGAGTAATGGGATTTCCCTGACAAATCGCGTCTCGTTATGTTAGTTTACGCGATTCTTCGAACAAGTTTTGTCAAACTTACTATCGGAGTATCGATTCTTCAGTCCTCAGAGGCGGAACAGGGAAACGTAACTCGCGCTGATAACTCCGTTTCGCGTGTCGCGCTTCGCACCGAACGGGGACAGACGCGATAAATCGTTAATTCACGAATTGGATGCGTGAATTGTACTTGGAGAATAATTTAATTAAAATCGTAATGATGTATTGACTAGCAGCGATCCCTTTACAGTAATGCAACAGCGATATCGCGCATATTTTATGTGCCCACACAATGGTCGCTGCTCATAATTTATGTATCGTCGACGATGCATTTTCAGAGAAACGGGTAACCGACATTACATAATTCATTGAATTTATACGAGCAAGATAGCAAACTGTATGGACTATAACGTCATAAATCATGACGGCTTGAAACAAGAAAAATCGAAGGACTCGTGCGCGCGCAACGTAATATTTTTCGTCAAGCATGTCTGCAGCGAAAAATAATAATTCCCAATGATGTAAACTGGAAGCGACGCAAATCCTCTTCGACTTTAAACGCCCACGGAAGATGCAATCAGCGTTAGGTGAAAAAATAAAAAGCTTTATCAGCGAGCTCCGACTTTAATTTGTTGAAACTTAAGCAGTTTGGACAATCGAGTCGTAAGATTGTTAATGAGTGACGCCGTTTTATTTTTTAATTAATTTCAGCTTCATCCTAGAGGAGTTAATTACCGGGATATTATTTGCTGAAAATTGAAAGTCGCGAACAATGGGCGCGCCTTTAATACTCGCTAAGGCGAAGTCGCTCCAAATTCATTAAAAAGTGTATTCTTGCGATTAAGCCTCGCGTTCCCCGGAATTGGCTAAATGACTCGACAGTCGCGGCGCTTCGTCGTCGCATTTTTCGCAAAATGCGCATTTGAACTCGCGAATTTTTACTTTCCGACGAAGCGGAAAAATTTGACGGCGAGTTTCGTCGAATAGGGGAAATTGGGACTAGTTGGCTACAGAAGCAAGTTGACATATCGCTTATATTTCGACTATTTTTTAACAAATTACGCGGTCAAACAAATGAAGAGTGCAAAACCATCTTTGATATATATGATGTAAGTTGCATTTCATTATGCAACGGTTATGAAATGATAACGTTGAATTGCATTTTTAGCAGTGGAAGTAAAATCTCACTATCTCGTATATTCATTTGTATTGTTGGTAAAAATTTTATGTTAGTTCTTATCACAGTGTGAAAATATATTTAGTTGATTACATTTTAATAAATTTTTTAACGATATATATATTTATATCATGCTTTATGTATATAACTCGAAAGAATTGATTGGTTTTCAGGTAGATCGGCAGAAAAAAATATTTAATATTTTTCATAAAGAAATTAATATCAAGAAATATTTATAAAAGATATACATTAATCTATTTATTTAATATATATAATAAAAATTATAGATCAACAACATTAGTCTAAGTTGATGAATCTAGTTACCACATAATAGCAGTATTAATGAAATAAATACGCCATATCATCCTTTTAATATAATTTGAAGTATATAATATAATAAAAATAAAGTTGAATTAATTTCATATGCTTATGATTAATTCCTTTGCTGTCAGGCAAAAAAGAACATTTTGTGTCAAAAATGTGTTGGAAAAAAGTTTTCAAAATTGCATGAAAATTTCTAATACATAGCGATTTCTAATCTGGGGCATACCCTAAATGACCATACAATTAAAAATACACGAAATATAAAAAATATAGTTAACAATCGCCACGTTTCGTGACTCTGGCAGAAAACGAGATTTAGGAGCAACTCAATAAAACATTTTTTTTTATTTTTTATATATGTCAAATATTTTTCATATTTTGGTTTATCATGATAGATGCATTGTTTCGAATTTTCAAATTATGGCATCCGATTCGAATTCAGCGATCTCAAAAACCCAAACACAATTAAATCGTAATGGTATAAATGTTTTTTGCAAAATATGTGTCATGAAATAAAAGTGATGCGATGTTTTTTCGCGCATATATGCGTCACTGATAGTGAAGGAGTTAATTGAATGAAGCCATATTTTTCTTGCTGGCTAATGTACCCCGTTAACGGGATAAGTTGCTACGCTTGATATCTTTCAAGATAAAAATTATTTCTTCTATAAATTTACTTTTAAACTTTTCAGTATATATTCTTTCCTCTTGCTGAAAAATTATATTTTCGAATTATACTAAAGATAAGCACAAAATGTTGTATAGAAAAGAACAAGTAAACAAGATGTAAAAAGTGTAATAGCTAATAAAAGTCAAATAACTCCGGTTATTCCTACTTTATTCCGGTATTTAGATGCGGAATAAGCGTTTCTCCGAATTTCGCTCGAGAAAACGTTGTCCCGCGAGCGTTAAACGCTACGAGGGCTGGAAATCGCTCGGAGAATTCGTCATCGGGGCGGTTTACAACGTCTCGTCGAGCTGTCACACGGCAGTGTTGCCTCTCGCCGAGACGGCGTTGCACGCTCTGCAGGGGTGCATTATAGATTATTGTCATTCTCGTTGTTGCGCAATCTACATAGTTATACGTTATCCAACTGGCGTATTCCATCGCGGCGGACGTATGCGCGCACACGTGCTCCGAATTTTGCGGTCTACATATGTTAAATTTAGCCGCGATGCACGCGATCGAAGAATCGAGTCTCCCGTCGATTCTTCATCGGCCGACGTACAAGACACGACGTGCAAACGTTCTTATCAATTATTATGACCGGCTGGATTTATCGTCGTCGGATCCCCCGTTATTTCATCATCGCCATTTCCGTCCGGCGAGAGACCGGTTGTTTTAATCGCGACGCTTCATCGCGCACAGTGTTCTCCCGGAATTCTTTCGCACTTTCGCGAAACTACAATGCCACCTGCACGTACGTAGACGCGAACGAGGTCGGTTTCGACTCTTTAAATCTCGTTCGCGATGGTTTTTGTCCACGACATGACGAGAACGCGGACCTTGTAGTCCTTAATTGGTCTTAACCGAGCCGTGCAAAAGAAACGTCCCATTTCGTCGAGGAAACTCATAGCACGTAGCTTTGAGAATACTCGAGAGAGAAAGAGAAAAGGAGGAAAAGGAGAGAAAGAGAGAGAGAAAGAGAAGGAGAGAAAGATTTTCGCTCGGCTAATTCGCAGTTGCTATTAGTGCTTAATTGGTCGTACAGCGATTTCCTTTTCGAGATTTAGTCCTTCCTCCGTCTCAACCTACTGTACAGTGGCAACAAAATTCTTGGCAAGATTGGTCAATTAACTATTAAATTTTCGTAAATCTTAGCGAAGACGTATTTTCGCATGCGTAGAAATTGAACTCAAGACAATATGATTAAAAATGTAACATTTAAAATAAATGTTTAGAAAAGCGCATATATAATTACAATGAAAAGTTATATATTATATATTATATTAATAATATATATTATAATATATATATATATATATATAATATATATTATATATTATAATAATAATATATATTATATATTATTAATATTATTAATAATATATATTATATATTATTATTATTATTATTATTATATTGTATTACAACAAACATCCGAAATGCTGATGAAATGTCAATGTTTCCTAAACATATATGCCACTACCATTGATACACTACTTTGTAATCGCAATTAGTACATGTTAATATATGTATACAGATAAAATCATAATTAATCTTGTTCATTGCTCACCAATGAATGAATAATTATCCATTCATTTCTGCATATTAATAGATATCAGCGAGATTATGAGACGGAAACGAGGTTACTGGCAAAATTTGATATCATTATAATTGGCAATAAATTAAACATGTTAGTGAGTAAAATTGAAATTTATTGAAGCAAAGTCTATTTGGTATCGGGTAAGGATTAACGTTGTGGGTCCCCGATTAAATAATACCGCTCGCGAATCACTTGACAAACAAAATACAATGCAGAATCCAGTGTAGAACATAACACGCGGGATATTTAGAACAAGAGATAACGCAGATTAAACGCCAAAGGGAAGAGACGCCTGTGAATATCGCGGTTATGATCTCACGTGTAAAATAAAGCTCGGAATAAAAATGAAATATACAAGATACAATCTTGCGCTACGCCGTATTCAGTCTGAAGCGCCGATATAAATCCGGCCGCGCGTCCAAGAGTCGTTGCCTTAACCGATAAAAATTCAAGTGCGCGCCGCAAAAATATCGAGCGGCCGCGCGAGACACGCGGGAGGAACAGCAATATCCATAAAATTTTCAGTCGCTTTTAATATACGGCCGGAATTCGGCAACGGTCTGTTTTCCAGCGGAATAAAATGTTTTTTTTTCGGCCGTGCGAGGACCGGCATGACAGACGATACTCTCCGCCGTAACTAAAATAACAGCCTTATTTCACGCGGCGAATTTCCATTTCGGCGAAAAGCCCGCGTTCTCGCGTTTCCCCGCGCGTGATTTACATCTGGCTTGCGACCAACTTCGCTCGTAATTATCCGTGTAATTCGACCGATCGAACGATACGCTCTCGAATATCGCGATATCAAGGATCCGCAATTTCGGTATTTATCCCGGCGCGCTCATAAATCCCGACGAATTACGCAAATAATGCGCGAGGTCGCTCGCCGTGACAAACACACGCTCGCACCAGGCGCGGTCATTATCGGAAACAGTAAGCTTTCCGCGGCCATATTGTGTGTCACCTCGATTCGGCCGCTGTCAATGAAAGCGCCGCTCTAAAACACAGTAAGCCGTGTAAGGCGCGAGATGTTTTCCCACCGCAGCGCGATGTTATCTCGCGGGAACGCCCGGACAAAAGCGGTCGACATCACCTGGCTCTCTCCCACCTTCTCAAAGGATCCCTCCGTTAATGTAAACGCCGGCCATCGTCCTGGCCGGGGATGAACGCAAACTTTGCGAACTCCGTATCGATACTGAATTATGTGAAGCTCGTGATCCGAATTCGCCTCGACTGAATCTCGCTCTCCCTCGATTTTCAACGATTACATTTCTTCGCCGCTCGTACTTGTTGCGCGAGGATCGCGCTCTATCTAAATGCGGCATCATACGGGATGGCTTCATTCCCGGAGGCGAAACTTTTTCAGAGGAAGATTCGTTCGCTGCATCGCCGAATTAACTCTGACTTCGGATTCCCCGTGCGGTCCTCCCTCTGAGGAAGAAGCACAAATCGTTCGGGCGACAATTAAAGTAAACCGACCTTAATGGAATTTCTCATAAGGTACTTCAAATGCTCCGTGTTGGCATTAATTATACAGGAAAGTTTCGCTTTTTCAAACGAGAGACCAGAAAATCGCTTGTTGACGCGAATTAAGAATGAGACGCAGATGGCTCATATACACGTGCCAAATATTATTACACTTAGCGAAAATAATATTTACCGCGGATGTTTATTTTACAAGCGCGAACGTTTATCTGCATAAATCTCGGTGTCAACCACCGGCGCGTTTTATCTGCGCCCGAGAGCAACAAGTTAATATTTTCAGATGAAGAGATCGATTGTGTAACGTGTATTATGTTACAGATCGACCTTCCGCTTTAGAATGTGGGTATCTGAGAACTTTTGATATCCGAGTTCGCGTTTCATTCGCGTTAATTCCGACGAATTAATTAGTTCTCGAGCGTGTTCTCCGTGTTATCTCACTCATGTGGTCCAGATTAACGTACGTCTGACAGAGGTCGCGACGTGTTAATCTCGACATCGTTATCGTCGTTGGCGTTCATCTCACACGTGAACGTGTGTCCCATGGAGAAAACAGCGCTAACGGATCGTCATTTTGATTTTGCAGGAATCCGAACATCATCGATCATCATGGGAGGAATGACACCGTCTTGCCGGCCAGCAGAGAGAAGAGTCGCTTTCGCAGCTTGTCGTGGGAACAGTACGACCCGGTGCATCAGAAGTACTTGGAAATCGGTAAGTAACGCCACATTGGTCGAGTACATACTTTTCTATGTCTTTTTACGTACACCTGCGAAATGTATCTGTTATCGAAATGGAAATCGCGTGGACGAAACGAACTTGACGAAACTTAATTCCTCGATACTTCTGCAGAGCAACGAAATTAAACGGCAAATAACATCCCGATAATACAATAAAGACATGGATAACCTTCCAGAGTCTGAAATCTACACGGAATCTCGAGGATCTCCGAGCGGGCCTTTGAGTTTCCGCAGTCACTTCGCGCGCATTTCTCACAACGCGATCGTAACGGAAAGCCAAAGGCGAAAATGAAGAGAGAAATGACCAGTCGATTATTGAATTACCTCAATAAAAAATTTATAGGCATTGAACACTTCGAGAGAGAGAGAGAGAGCCGCAACGATCTATAACTCATTCTAGGCGCCCATTCGGGCCGCTCATTCCGGACGACCATTCTGGACGGCCGAGGGTTAAGCAAAACGCGTTAATTCTTCGTTCGTTCGTTGTCGGAATGAAATTAGCGGCGTCGAAAAAAAGAAAGAGAGAGAGAGAGAGAGGGAAAGAGCGAATGCAGATAGCCTGACGAAGAACGAAAGTACTCTTCAATTTCTGAGCAAATATCGAGACCTGCGCTCGCTTCTCATCTCAAGTGCAGCCACTCGGCATTCGATTCGTCTTCACTTGGCCGTGCGCATGAAGAAAGCGCTGGCAGTGCCGAGTTAGCTCGAATTAGAGCGGGTCAGATCCCGGGCGAGCTTTCATCGTTTCGTACGTGAGGGAAGAAAGAGCGGCAGATGAAGTGTCGTGCCAGGAACACGGTTTGCCACTCGTGTGTAGCTGTCCGAGGCGAGGAGACTTTCCGCGTGGTCATTTTTATTTTGAGGGCCGTGCTCGAGCACGTCGTAGATGGCGCGAGATGAGCTCTCTTTGACCTGAAAAAAAAAAAAGAAAAAGAGCGCCGCGGTTTATTCCGCAAGCTAACCATTTACGCGCGCGCGTGTACGAAAAATCGAACGCCGACATTAATTACTTTTAACCTGGCCAAACGCATTTGCGCAGTTCGTTACACGTATCAACATGCGCGCGCGCGAAAGGCCGAAAGGGTTGGCTCGTGGCTGAAAATCGTCCAGGCTGGTTATTGAATTGAAATGGTAATTGACGCAGAAGTAGAGCGTAATGTGTTTTTCCTGCGAGCGGGTATAATTTCTACATTCGTCGCGCGAGCTCTTAAGCGAATGATTATTGATGCAAACGGTCAAAAAGTTCGGCTCGATTTTTCAGTCAGGCTCACCTCTGTCGCACGGCCAATGGTAACAAATTATTCATCAGCCAATCGCCAATCGTTGTCTGCGACCCTGCATCAACGTTTTGACAGCGCGGCATTATCGGCGATGTCGTCTGTGTCATACGCATGTGACGTCACTCATTGAAAATCGAGTTGAACTTTTCGACCGGCCCGATATTTAAAACCGTACCGTTAATCGAGCGATGAATTATTCATCGCGCAATTGGCTGGGCTAATCTTTCTTTTTCTGTCTTCCGAAATAATTTAACTGACTGTTCTCCCGCGGAAATTAGTCGCCGATAATCAACACTCAATTGTCACGGTGCATATTCGAGCCGTAACTCCGAGATCGTGAAAGAATTGGACCCGACTTGGGAAGAAATTTTCATCGGGATTGCCGCCGCGAGAGACATGGCGGAAGGTGTTCGCCATTTTTCACCGGGAAGTCTGGTGAAAAATCGCGCCGAACCAATAGCCCACATTCCACGTTGCTCGAGCCGACTCGAGTCGATTCGAGTCGATTCTCTGGGATGCCCACGCGTGATCCGAGAAAAATGTGCCGTGAAAATGGAGGAAAAGGGTGGATCCTCACCCTCCCTGTGATTAATTTTTTGCGCTCTTCCCCTTCTCTTATCTGGTCTGAGTGAAGGCCTCCTGAAGGCTGGTAGGCCGCTCGCGAGGAAACAAAATTCCCGCTAAAGATATCGATATATTATATCTAACGTGGTTACAACACGAACGAAAGCGTGCGCATTTAAGATTCAGATTTATCCCCTTAAATAAATATCGTGGCCTCAGGAGTTATAATTTTCTTATCCCTCATGCTCTCGTGAATCAATCTCATCGCGTGATAAAATGGCATTCTCATCGAACACTGCCGATCTTATTGTAAAACGGCAATTTTCAAATAATGTTCACGTATAAATTTATGCATGCAACGTTTGTGTCATCAGTTTAATCCTATTATTTAATTCTATGTTTTCCACTAAATAATATTGTAATTCGCTTAAAACATTATAGTTAATTTAATTTTATAATATTCTTGATGTAATATTATCATTTCATTTATTTATTAAATTACTTATTAAATTTATTTATCAAATCATCATTCAATTCTGTTTGTTACACCGCGTGTGAAATAAGTGATAACATTTCAGGTTTTCCGGAATTGAAAGCAGACGCTCTTGGAGAAGTCTGCATGCAAGTGGTCTATTTCTTTCTTTCCCTGCAACTAATCCCCCTATCTGAATCTGGTTGCAAGTATCCGTTTGATGTGCGCGGTAGTCCCACAACGTTACGTCGAGGCGATCAGCAGGAATGTTCGTGCGCAATTGCAGAAGCGTCGAACATTGTCGGGCGAGTCTGTTTCGAATTTTACGTAGCACAGCGGAGAAATTCAATAATCTTTTGTTCCTTCGATTCGGTTTAATCTTCGATTTCCGGCAACTCGGGGATGAAACGGGCGGGGCTTCCGGTCGAAGCGAAAACAGCAATCGACGGTTCGAGTGGTCGTTGTTTTACGTCCCGGCATTCCGCTTTTGTTCGCTTACCCTCTCTTACCGCAGCGCTCGCTATCTACTTCGCAATAGTTTTTCCCCCCCCCCCCCAGGGTCTACCCTTCAACCTACCGTGTAGCTGTTCCTTAACCTTGATATAAATGTACTTTACCTTAGTATCGATTACGCCGCCCGATCCCCAGGAGACGTCACCCTCAACTTATTTATGCTGTAATTCACTTTGCACGTGGTATTCTTCGGGAACTGCTCTGATGATTGGATTTATCATTAGACGGATCGTACCGTCGGATTTTCCACGCTGCACCTATTGTCCCGAACTTTTCAATATCAGAAATCCCATACGGAAGCCCTAAGATCCCTTCTTCTTTACTTTACTTCAAAGAATACGTCGCTTATTTCTTCGTTACTTTACTTCAAAGTACATTGCCTATTTCTCCGATATCTTTTTCCTCTTCCAAGTACATCCTCTATATTCTCATAATATGAAATAGAATCGCTCGCTAATAATAAAATCCAATTAGTTTCGAATTTCGAGTCTTCAAAATGCAGATTGTGATCTGAAACTTTCGGTGTCTCCATTTCTGGGTATTGAATCCCGGCGCCCAAGATAAGTAAATTACAGAACGGGACGGCGAAGTGAGCGCTACAATGAACGCCGCTTGATCCAAGAATGTCTTATTGTAGAAACGCCCGTAACGAGCCTTCAATTAAACCAACCGGACGCATCGCGCGACGAGTCTTTAATTAAAAATGGCAAAAAAAGCTGGGCAACGCGGAAAACCCTGAAATTAGAACAATCGCACGTATCATGACAGCGGAGCTTGCTGCTCGAGGCATTCCCGAACGATCTATCGCGCAAGCTCCGCTGACGCACAGCTCCGCTCGCGCGGGTTGTTACGGCCGCCATTGTTCGTAATTAAATCAGATCCCTCCGTATTTCCTTCTTTTTTTCCTCCCTTTTTTTGTCGCTGGCGCGCTGAGAGCTCGTAAAGCCACGACGAGCGCTGCGCCGAGGGTTTATATCCTGTACGTGATGAACGGTGACATTTGACACGGGTAGACGCCGTCACGTTCTCATAACGCTCGGTATAAACACCTACTATGTGTTCCATAAGATAACGTCCGGCAAACTTACATAATCTTGCGACACGCGTTCGGTCTTGAATATGGTGGGATATTTTATTAAAAATAACACGCCCTCCGGACGCGCAATTTTCTGCCGTTTTCTTTCACCGTTGCCTTTATACGATGAAAAATTCAATACGAGCGCGTGCGTCATCGGAAAATCTCTTTTAAAAAATTACGAAGAATATTAGAGTTGTGAATCGCGTTTTCGAGTACGCGATACTTTCCTCGCTTTCGAAGTGACTGGCGATTAAAATCGAAAAAGTGATTAAGCGGCCGCTCGCTCGAGCTTTTGTTCGCGTGTTCCTGAAGCCGGATGCGAACCTCCGTATAACACCCTGTATAGAAACCCAACACGTAGAGCTCGTAACGGGTTAGCGAGATGCGGCGACATGAAATAACGCGCTTAAATAGATTACGCGAAGATTACAAGGCGAGGCTGACCGGCTTTCCGCATGCGAGTTATAAGGCGACGCATTGCCGCTGATCGATCACACTCGTTCCAATATCGATTCGTGCCAATGTCGCAAAGCCAACAGCGGATCAACGATAAACTTGCGTCGGAGGTGAGATACAGCCCAAAAAGATACGTATATGTGTGTGTGTGACGGACGAAATATTTCATGATGGGATATCGTTCTAGAAAACCGATCTGCTAATAGATCTCGTTACCTCCACGGCGAAACGTAATTTAGACAATGAAGAAGTGGATTCGCCAAGCAAATTGATGTAATTCGACTTATACATTCTGAACTGTTCTCCATGTTCTCTCTCTCTCTCTGTCTCTCTGTCTTTCTCGCGAGTGCTTTGCACCTAATTCAACTATTTCAATGAATCCAACGGGACGGAAGTCAGCCCTCGGCTCCTCCGACGAACAAGCTACTCGGAGGTTGCTTTCCTTTGGGCGCTTTTCTTTTGGGGAGTCTCCTTCGCCCCTCTCCTTCTTATCCCAGGATTAAAGGCGGGATGAAACCTGGAAGGGCTTGAAGGCAGTGGCGTTCTGAGACTATCGCCGAAGTATAAAGCACTAAACAGCAAGCTCGTCCGTCGAACTTTCGAAGCCTCGCGACTTTGCTCTTACCAAGATTAGCTGGGCCGGGCTGAAAGAGAAAGAGAGAGTGTGAGAGGGAAAGAGAGAAAGAGAGAGCCCGATGGAGGAAAGTTCGTAATTTATTACAAAATATTGAAGGTGACGTCGCCGAATTCGCGATCCTATTCTTCTTTCAGTTGTCTCGCGCAATAAATATCTTCAAGATCGGCTCTATTGACTTTCTGTATTCATTTAATGAATATCACGTCAGCTTAGCAAATTAAACATTAATCGAGTATCATTATCAACGATAGTCTGCGAAGTGAACTAATGGAACGATGATGTGACTCAATTGAACGAGTATCCGATCCGACAGCGTCAGCGTCATGTATATTGCACCATTTTCAAGACGTCACAGGATTTTCAGCTTTATATATAACGCATAAGACTGAAAATTATACAGGTAGCATTAATTATATTATAACATTATCGAATAACTACTTCGATTTTAGAATCCTCGAAATAGAAGCTGTGTGAAATCTATTTTAGCGGGAGGCTACCTTATCAAAATGCAATTCTATTGTTTAATTTTGCATAACTCGAAATGCATAGAACGAAACAACATGTTAAGTAACAAACAAAACATTAAAATATATACATATTCGTGTGATAGCCCAAGTGTGAGAGCAATGAGGGAGCATGTATTATTAAATGCTAAAATATACCTTGAAGACGTTTCGAAATATTGGAAAGTAAAAATGCGTTATTGTAAATGCCGACTATCGCGTATTGGAATTAGCGCTAATATCACCTTCTCTTCTAATAGCTTTTATGTGAAAGACTAAAAATAGTGCGATAATAAAAAGTTCCAATGTAGGGGGCATAACATAAATGACGACGTTCGTACGGCGATTATCGAAGATTTTTCGAGTGTGAAATTTGGAAATCGCAACGCGAGAAGCGTCGAGACGAAGGATTCCGCAGCGGCGTCTTAATGTTGAAGTTAATCCTCCGGGTGAACGCTCGCATATTCATTCGTCATTGTAAACACTTTCGCATCGCTGAAAGTAGCAAGTTTTGCGTGCACATAGTTACCCACGCAGTAGTTTCGTAACTTCACATATTCGGATTCTTCTTTCACCGCGGTTATATTGTACTAACATTAAACTCAGTCTCGACAGGCTAAGTCGCATGCGTTTTAATTAAAGAGGAATATTAATTTACGCGTTCTCATTTCCCACCGGTCGTGCACGCCGCTGCCGGGAGATTAATCATTCCGGCGATGAATTAAATAATGTTTACAAACGCGCGCGCGTGAACGCGAGCGCATTGTTTCACTCGACAAATAACCATTAAAATTTCATCGGAAATTACGTATCCGTCGTGTAGGATACTTTTGTGTTTTAACCTTCTGCTAGTGGCGAAACAATATCGATCCGCGCAAAGTCAGCATAATGAAATCGCGTCGCTGTTATTGGCCGCCCGTAAATTCGATTCGTATCAAGAGAGAGAGAGAGAGAGAGAGAGAGAGAGAAGTAGAGACAAAGCGCCGAATGAAAAAGGATAAAGCATCCGTGAAAATCTTCTGATATTATCGCTATGAGAAAAGCTTCGCGCGATGAAAAGCGTGAAACTATTTTAGCGCTCCGGCTTTCGCAACTTCCTCCGGTCTATCGCGCCTCTGTGGTTATTATTATATTACACGTCAAAGAACTTAAAGTTATACGACGGCAGTTCGACACCTACGTTATTCATCACTTTACGAGCTCCTCTCTCTCCTTTTTTTTTCCATTACACCATCCGTCCGTTCCGCGGAAATATTCTCGTGACGTATAATACGACGTCGGTGGCGGCCGCAAGCTTCACCGACGCGACGGAGAGAAGATGGAAATTCGTCTTGTCTCAGATCGCGAGAACCATATGTGCGTGCGAGGTTAGAGGGGAAAAGTTCGGTGAACGCCAATCCCGCGATGCTGTAAACCATACCGGCGGGGACCGGCGAACTTCACCGGTACCGCCGCCGCTCTTTTCCGACTTTCTTATGCGCGCTCGTAGGCGACAATGTTCGTTCTTGTAAAAGTTTCAGCGCCTTCCTGGCGTACCGCCATCGACCGTCCGGGCGTATACCGCGCACGCCCTACGTATCCATGTAAGATTTCTTTTGGAATTTACGTAATGGTCGCGGCTACAAAGTGCGGGGAAAGGATCCGCCGAAAGTTTCGCCGCTCCGTGTCTATAGGTGAGAGTAATAGGGTAAAGAAGCTAATAAATCCCACCCAAAGGGGTGTGGAGAATCGAAGAATCAAGAAGTTTGCGCGAACGCGCTCGACAATTTGGAACTAGAGGTGGTACACTGAGAGAAAAATATAGTTATTTTTCGGGACGATATCCTTTTTTTATTTTCAACGACAAAAATAGTTAAGAGAACTATTTTTCTAGTAAGCGTTATTATAGTGTCGGTAATAATAACCTTATGCGCATGTTGCTATTACTATTTTTATGGTTAAAATAAAAAAAGAATATTGTTGTTCCCGAAAATCACTATATTTTCTCTCAATGTGCTATTCGACATATACGAAGCTTGAAAACTTCGGCATAATTCGACATTTGATGACGGAGTTCAAAGCTTCGAATCATTTGACTTGGAATATTCGAGCTTGATTTGAAAGTCTGAAATATCAAGACTGTTAATACGCGGGAAAGCGTACGCGTCAAAAACACGGGGGACTATGCGTGTTCTGAGCACGTAGTCATAAATACGAGTAAGATATATGTAGTAATGTGGTAATGCGCTAGATCCCAGCGTGGCAAACGATATAGTACCGACAGGACTCGCGAAGCAGTTTTGCCATGTCAATTTTGCGCGCGCACGCGAATCTATATGCGCGAGCCAATTACAGGATATCGCGTGTAGGACATAAATCGTCACGTGGCATTACTTAGACCATGCATACGTGCATTTGTGAATTACTACGCGCGTCTGTCGACATGCGCTCCGCGCACTGATGCGCCCGTTACACATGCATCCTTTACTCCTCTTCACCTCATGACGACCCCGAATTGGTTCTGCGCCGCGCCCTCTGATTGCACTCGTTTGTATATTTATATGTTTATGTTTATTATTTACACAGAGGTTGAGGCAATAATTAATATTACCTTAAATATCTTCGAAATGTAAAAATAGAAGACAAATTTATTCAACATAAATCACATTGATACCAATGATCATCGCTTCAAACCCCTTTTGTGAATGTTCGTTTCTTCAGCTAGTCGTTAATAAAACATTTCGTTTTTTCAGAAATATTCAAGGTGGTAATAATTATGGCCTTGTCCTGTGCATTTACATCTCGTTATTCGTTTTGTTTTATATTTTTATATCATCTGCATTGTATTCATATGTGAAATTTTATATATTTTTCTAATTTATGTTTATATTATATTATATATGTACGTGATCTTCTTAGTTCGACAAGTCTATTGACGCACAGCCAGCTGCGTCGCGCAACGAAAACCCCCGACAACGGTCCTCGCTGATTTCACATCGCTGATGTTACATCGCGAGCTGAAGCGGATTCATATTTATCCACATCGCATTCGCGCGAGCATCACGTCGTTGCTCGAGTGGCTCAAAAATTATTACCCGCAGACGGAATTCAGAATATCGCCGGCCAAAAAGGGTCATGCCTCATCCAAGGCATCGCTGTCCTCGGCTCGCTGTACAGAATCGCACATGCAGCTGCCAACCGGGCTCTCTCGCAACCCCCCCCCCCTATTTCTCCCGCCCTTCCTCTCCCTTATTCCCTTCGTCTTAAGTGCCGGAGTGCTGCCAAAACAGTTCGGGCGGACTTGGCAAACTCGTGCCACCACCCTCTTGTCACCTTCTCACCCTCCTTGCTACCCCCGTGGTATACACACATCCTCTTAACGGGGACGAGACTAATGCACGTGGGAATTCCGGCATATTACGACAGGTACTCGACGATCGGGGAACAGCACACGGAACAACTCGATGAAGCTGCCAAATTGTAATGCCGCGGAATTATCTTGGAGGGAGGGGCGGATCCCGATACCGTTTTCCGAGGACGCGCTCTCCGTATTACGGTTCATACTTCAGTTACTCTTCCCGTTTCGCGCAAAACAAGACGGGAATTTCGCTTCCGGAGCTTCCATCCAAGATCCCTTCGATTACTTCATATATATATATATATATACACACACACACACACACACACACACAGCTGATTCCAATAATATAACTTTTGCGGGAAGTTTGTCAAAAATACGCTCTTAAAGTTCCTGCAGCGAAGAAGCGCTGTGTAAGAGCGAGAGTTAAGAAATATGCTTTCCAGTTCTCGAATGAAACAGCACTTTTCGACCAGCCAGACGCTCTTTATTTCGTCGCCCCCCGATGAGCGCGCTTGATGCAACATTGACGGTGCTTACGACCGCGACAACTTTCGTATATAAAAATATAAGGATAAACTCTCTCTCCCCCTCGCTCTCTCTTTCTCTGTGTCTTCGTATCTGGCAGTTCCGCCCGTATTTCAGAGCGTTGAGGGGGTGGAAAGGACACGGGAATTGTAGGGCGTATCGAGTTGGAGTTCGAGTAACTTGGCCCTTAAGTTCTCGCAGCGCGAGTCGTTGCTGCAGTTTCCCAACGAGACCAGCAGCTGCTCCGAAACCGAATGCAAAGACGCGGCCATGTGTTTCTTGTTGCTCCCATTTTTGCCGTCATTATATCCCGCTTCCGGCCACATTGCGGTATCGATCATCCGGCGTTTTGTCGCAATCGTAACTGTTTAACAAGGAATTTACTACCCTCGGACCGAGTTAAAAGTTCCTATGAGACTTCTGCGGTATAATGTGTCCCCGTCTCGTATCTGATCGTCCGAGTAATCACGGCAAACGACCAACTTTCATCGTTACACTCCGTTTACTTCTACGCCGAGGAAATCAAAGCGCGACAATAACAATTTTTTTCACGGCGTAATGGAAGTTTACAATCTCGGGCAACTGAAATGTCGAGTAACTTTTCGTATATTCATTCTCTTCGTTTTACACGCGAGTCGCACATTTTCATGTTCAAGCGCGCAATATCCCGCACGAAACTTTTTCAATGAATACACATTTTTATGTGTATTTCATATTTTCGTTAAAGATTATTTCAACTAGAAACATATATATATATATATATATATGTATAAAGAGGCGTGTTTCTGTTAAACTGCAAGTATTATCGTAAAATTTCGGATGCGTTCAAATTTTTAATTTATAGCATCCCGGTGTGCACGGGGAGTTCGAGAATTTGAACAGGGCCATCGATCAATTAACGCGCGAGAGTACATCGATCAAACTGTAGCCTTTGTGACAGTTATGCAAATGAAGAAGTGCCAATTAATTACTTAGCATGTAATGAAAACTGCATCTTCTCTATGGAGCTTCATTTCAAAGGTGGCTGAAAGAAATGTGGTTTTTTACGGTTCAGTGATTAATCAGCGTACAATCGACCCGTTCGATTCGCTATTTAATGGATAATCTTTTATGAGTCAGCAAAATTAAGGCGCTCAATGAATTATTACAGTTATTTAAATTTTCCGATCAGAAGAAAGAGAGAGAGAGAGAGAGAGAGCGCGCGAGGAAGAGGAAAAATGCATAGTTGGCGAAATCCGAAATAGCAGATAAAATCCCGGGGCCTTTTGCTGAAATATCATTTGTACAATGTTTGCGAACAGCCGTGGTTGATGAAGCATTTTCGATATAATTAAACCACCCTTAATCGTATGTGCAAGATATATCGTTAATACTGATGATAATTCAGAATCATATCGGATGCGATCCGGCTTGGCCGGTTCATTCGATTTCAGGAGATCGCAGGCTGAGCATGGGCGATGTATGAGCGAAGATTGATTAAAAATCACGAGTCAATAATTTTATCGAGTGATTACTCCGCCACACTTGAATCTATTTCGCCCGATTGCGTCATCGATATTGGTTAAAAGTTTCCTTGTGCAACCCAATATCAATTCCTTTAACACGCCCGAACAAATCTCGAAACCGAACACGTGACTGCTTCGCCGACTCAGCCGTGTACTTACATCATAGCGTTGTGCGATAAAAGCACCTTTGCTGTTGCATATATGCACGACGTTTCAGAACTGTCATCGATGTTATTAGTAGAAGATGGAACGAGCTAGCTAGAAAATATATAGAAGTGTGCCTCATCGATTTTGATAAACCTTGGATATGTGTGGAGTAGTTAAAAATAAAAGACGCGTATTTTTATACATGCGCTTTCTCGCACTTTTAGGGATTGAAACAGTCCCAGGAAGAACATTCGATAAAATTGATTATGATTGAGTATCTTTGAAACAATGTGAGATATGTGAAAAAAATATTTCAAAACAGACGTTTCGTGACATTCGATGCTCGTTATAACCATTTTTACAACCACGTTTGATTCTCTCATTTTTTCACAAATGTCATGTTTCTCAACATGCTTTCAACCCTTAGGCGACATTTGTGAAAAATTCAAGCGCAGAATTATAAAGCGTGTTAAAAAAATACGTTTAATATGACATATGTAAAAAGTAAAGCGATCATTTTTGACGCATGCTCTCTCGAAGGAAATTTCGCTCGTCGACTGATTCGGAACGAAACGTACTTCAATAAAAAGTCCAATTAGCCGAGCACATCGCCACAATATGTTTTGCCACTGTTATTCAGTGCCGCTTTGACACGGATAGGTCGCTACTATGATCCGCGTTTTAGACCTCATGGAGATTAATTAAATTAGTATGAAAGCGGGGTACACGCCGTAGCGCGGATTATGTGGATTTAATGATTTATGGATCCATGAATCTGACAATCCCTCAGCCGTCACCATTTACATTTACGCTAAATCGGAGATGTAAATACACACGTGTAATATGCGCCACGTCAGCGCACATATGTACCGGCCCATTCTATATATTAGGGATCGGACCACAGAGAGGAGGTGATGAAATTAATATTAAAACGCGAAATGCATCTGCGGAAATGGTATATCGGGACGGAGCGTGCTCGCGTTACACTGGCCGAAGTTTATAAAATTGAACGTAACCATTCTCCGCACTGTGTAGTACGCCGTGTATCCGTGTATCTGACGAAACGCCGCATTACTAAACGATGCATGGCTCCCGTAGGATTCCCCGCGGCCAGAATTCGCGGGTCGCTACGTCAAGCAATTTGACACGAGTGTTGGCGAATAACTGTCGCGGCCCGGTACGGACACGGAGATTAAAACAGTCGGGACCGGAAGCATCGATGGCCGGTTATATAGCGAGGCTGATGAGCACGCTTCCATTTGCGACAGAACGTGCCGGCGCCTGTCCCTGCGGCGTGTTTCGTGTTTATGTAATGCACGCCCCGACTCTGTACGCCGTCTACATGCGTAGCCGGGACGTGGAACGAGCATAAATTAACTCGTACGTGGGCAGACGTAACTTCCACCGGCTACTTTGCCCAACACGAAGACGATTCAATTGACGCCCAGCCGACGATTGGCGCGAGCGTGTCGAGCGACGAGAGCCAATTCAGTGAAAATTTCTCATTTCCGCGGGGAGTTGAGAGATCTTTCGATACCATTTCGGCTACCTCCGACCGGCCCGATTAGTCGAATGACCAATGTCGGCTAATTATTGCTAATTTTCAATCGCATTCGCTAAAATTAGACGAGAGGTGATGTAAAACGAATTTGTTACGAAAAACGTCGCAGTGTCCAAAATGTTGTCGGATATTCTGTGTGGTCATGTATTTGCGCACAAGGTTTCCGCAAGCTCGGGTGTACATGCGTATACGTGTCCGTGTATCCGCTCGCTTTGGTGATAGGCAAGATTATCGAGATTATCCGCGAAACGTCAATGGCAAATGCAATTTTCGCCGGGTACCGAATTAGCATGAGGCTATTTATTGCAGCTTTCGCACGTGTAAAATGAATCTAGCTCGGTAAGATAAGCGAATGATTATATAACAGAGAAGACCGGGATAGATTCGAATGAGAGGCAGGTAAAATATTACAGGTGAGGTAGTTGTATTCCCGTATTTCCAGTGGCACATTAAGAGGATCACTCATAAATTTACTATTTATTAAGCGAAATTACGTTTCTATATATTTATTTCACTACCTAAATAATAAATGTTAATTGGAAACGGAATTGAGTAAATTTATATATACAATATCACAAGTATGAAAATATTATTTTTTATTTTTTTAATTAATACCATTTTAATGCTTTAGTTAATCTAATCTAGAGATGCACGGATAATAGAAAGAGGTATATAAATGTTCAAATATGCGCATATGTATATGTATTTCGAGTATTATTACAAGTTATGAATTTTACGCTGTGCTATGTTTTTAAACCAAAATAGTCAAAATGGTTATAAACATAATTCCGAAAGTTTTATATAACGTTTCTATATTAATCCTTAATATCGCAGTAATTTTTCATTAAAATCTTTAAAGTAGCTTAAAGGAAGTTAAAAATAAAAGTTAAAAATAATCTTTAGCTGCGAATATCTTAGTTTCTTGATGGTCAATTTACTTATAATTGCGCTAAAAATTAGGTTATATTTAAATCTGAGATATAGTACAAGTTTCAACGAATTCTTTAAAAAACTCATTTTGCGCTACAACTACTTTAACAAAAAGAAAAATGTGATTTGAAAGTAGCGGAGTAAATTTCCGAGCACCTCGAAATTTCCTCTTAATATTCTCCATTGTGACTGGATAAACCTAAGTGACGTGTAATTAGTTAAAATGAAGTTTTCTCCGTAGCTCTCTGTGTAATATACTATTTTGTGTAATAAAAGTAACGTTCATCAATAAAATTATTACAATTGAAGTAAAGATGGGCCACGTTTGACAATTATGACCGTTAAGTGCGACGCTCTGCACAAATACGTCGGCTGGATTTCGCACATGTAAACTGGAAATGCAATCGGAAATATGTTTTCTAACCTATTATCTATTGCACACCGATACAGAAACTAAATCCAATGAGTAATCTTTACAGTTGTCTGTATTGCTTTAAAATACTAATACCAAATGCACAGGCGACTAATTGATAGTTTAATTAATTGATTGATAACTGATATAATGAATAGTAGAATTGTTACTAATCTTGAAAATTGAATAAATGAAATTGTTTATATTAGACTAACCTTGGAAGTTATACTTTGACAAGTACTGAATAATTTCATTGACTACTTTCAATATTCTATTTGTATTCTATTGTATTGTATTGTAAGCTTGAATTGAGAAGTCTTTTTCTAATATACAATATATTTCATAAGTATTTTATCAGGAAAAGATTTTCAAATCAATCTCATAATAGTCGAAAATGTGCCTTCTCATGTGATTATTATACTAGTATGTATTTCTACTTTGAATGTATGTTACGTTATTATTAAATTTGAAGCTTTGAAGCTTTGAACATATACGTATTTTTCAACGTCCACCATATTTATTACATATACATAATGCTAACCTGCCCTGAGGCTGCTTTCGGATCTACCCCAGTACTGGGGTACGTTCGCATAGATGCTCTGTGTTTGTATTTTGGTTATAACAAGACAAAATTATACAAATTACAGGACCATTCGCAGTTTATAATATAGAGGGAGGTTATCGCTATTATCGTTATTTAGTCAATAACAACAATTAATTATCTGAAATTAAACATCGAATTCTGAAAAGTAACCAAACCTGCCTCGGTCTCCCCTACGAAAGAGTCGCGATCAGGAAAGATGGCATCGCGTCTCGATTCTCCTTTGTTATAAATTCGAGATCTCACTTGTTACTCGCGATGGAAAATCTCGGCCCGGCTGGTTCTATCAATTCTTGCGAAACTTCGTCTTGGAGTCGCGAATCAGCCTGGCGAAAATGGATGAATCCATAGCTATTTAATCGACATCGGTAAACGCGCGTCGCCGCGCAAGGACGCGACAGGGAAGTGATGAATCCAGGTTACACGGACCGCTCCATTACTTTTTGACGTCATAGTGCGAATGCAGTGCCACGTTGTCGAGACGAACGAATGGCACCGGCATTCGCCGGTGTGTAGCACTTAATCACGGTATTACCGTGACAGAGTGCCGCTAATGCAATGCCAATTTGGCGTTAAGAATTAATGCGCTCGCGGCCAGGAGCTTAGCGGTTGTTGCGGCGCGCCTGCATCAGCACCGATGACGCCAAAAGGATTGCGGCGCCGTCGCGCGAAAATAATGACAGCCGCCACGATCGTTGCGCATTTTTGCGGTCGCTTTGTGCCGTCGAGTATTGTGCGCCCGGCGTCAGAAGACAAGTTCGTAATGGCTTTTCCGCGCGAGCCAACGCGTTAGAAGAGCGACGGTAACCAATCAATCTCCTACCTTTTACAAAATATCAGGTATATAATGAAAGATCGCGAATTAGTCGTCGTTAGTGTCGCCTTCTCCGTAGTTGTCGGCATAAAGCGGGGTTTTCTATACTGGTGCAAAAAAATATTGATTCCGGGATACCCGAAGTCACGAGTATTGCCCGGATGTTCAGATATTCAAACTCGCGAATAACAACTTGGTAACAGATATCCGAAACCAAAGTTCCTTTAATGTAAATCGTATTTTTTTATTTCACAATATCCTTTCGTTACTTTAAAAGCGCATATACTTATTGGCATATTATTAAAGCGCAGCCTCCCTCCCACCCCCGACTATTACGGAGCCTTTTCTCGACGCGACGTTGCATTCATTTATAAATTTCAAGCGCCGAGGATATCTATACGGCGAGCATAAGCATCCAATTTGCACACGATGAGGCCGATCCATGTCTTGAACGTATTAAAAGGAAAACGAGAACGGGTCTTCGGCTGAAAAAAAGTAATTCGTTTAAGAGACATCGATGCCGGGGATCGCCGTTGGCGTTCGTTTCCCACTTTTACCCGACAGCGGATCAGCCCTGTTGACATAGTCATCCATGTCTTCAATAACGATTGATCGAAAGGACAACGCGCGCCCTGCCACTGACAGGTTAATGAATGCCGCTTTCGCGAAATTAATGGCGTCGTGAATTTTCGAGCGCTCCTGAGACAATGCCCGCCGCCAATCGCGCGCGCGGCCGCCCGGCCGCGAAACTTGAGATCACCGCCGCGGGACGCGTGCTATTCTTCATAATTTAGTCGTTACGAAACTCACTGACAAATGCGACACGCTCTGCCGCGAAATTCCATTAGCGCTGTCAGCCGCATCTCCGACAGAATTGAATGGCACACATCGTCGATGTTGGCGTGTAACGAAGCTAAACAATAACCCCGCTCACCCCGGCGTTGATTGACCCGATGGAAGGTGGTGAAAAAAATCGCGAAAAAATCGCGAAAAAATTGTCCAGTTACAGTAATTTTCGTGCGATTATCTCGCGAACCTCGACCCATTCTCCATTCGCATAGCGGTTCGGCGAAAACGCCGGTATTGATTCAGAATTCAGACATCTTTTTCTAGGACACTCTTGTATAATGCGAACCAAAACGCAGGAAGTCCGGTAATGACCGAGTACGCTCGAGGTCCTCTGAATGCAGCCGGAGATTACATCCGGTATTAATATTGCCTTTTCCAGGGTAGACGAAGTTGGCGCCGACCGAGGTGGCACGAATAGCCGTAAGTTACTCGCGCGACGTGTCCGTCGATATTGCGATAGTTAAGCACAGGGACGGCGCATAATGCAGGAGCTGCAGGCTTTGCGGACGGTTCCCGCGGGAACTCCAACTCGCTCCAAGTTCCCGCGCCGGGCATTAAAGTATTACCGGGATAATTTGTTACCACCTGCCGCGAGATTTCGGGAAATCTCTTTAATAAGCTCCCGATCGCCGGAGGCCTGATTAACGCGAGTAACGTTGTTGGAATATTGTCTGGCCGTTAACCCTCTCTCCCTCTCTCGTCATCTCTAGACATTCTTCGTCACTCTCTTTCTTACTACCTCCCACACTTGGGAAAGCGAATATTAAGCTGATTTTGGCGATGTGTCGTATCGGAGAGCGCGCGAGAGCCAATCTCACCTGCACGATTTCTTTTTCTTCTTCCTTTCTGTTTTTATATCTTAATTATATTCTCTATTATTCACCAAATCTATTTTATTATCATCGCATTTATTTTTCTTCGTACCTAGAGGGCTTCTAATTTTTATGCTTTTATTAAAATCCTCCTTTTCTTTCATATTTCCGTGTTATTACGTCTTCCATGTTCTTATTTACATCTACGCTTGGTACATTACTATAATCATTGTCTATTACCTATATAGCGCTTAGTGTGTAATCTACCATGTATTGTTAACTGTGTATATGCTACTAACTATGCTCGAGCATGCATGCGTCTGACGCGCACGCACTTACTACTCAATTCTGTATGTCAAGTGGGTCTTGACCCAAGATTCAATATTAAACCGTTCTCTACTCTGCTCTCTCTCTTCCTCCTTCCCTCGTTCGCCTTTTGTTCACGATGCTCGCCGCGTCGAGATATTGGAGCAACGTGGCTTGTTATCCGTATGGTGTGCAGATGGTTTTATATACATGAGTATCATGCTATTAGTCTAAAAATTAGCATTTATAGTGTAATGCGGTAGTTTCGATGCCGCAATCTCTCTCTCTCGGGGAGGACCCGCGCGTCAATAGACGAATTCTCACTTACCATTGGCGCAAGGGAATTGCCCATTCGACGATAATTAGCGTGTCTCACCGTGAAAACTCTTCTTCACGCGGCGTTCTTTCCCTCGGAAACATTTAGCAATGTCAGAGTATGATTTCTCGGATTTTCAAATGATAAAAAAATTCACAAGTCCGTTCAGCTGAAATCATTCTGTTTTACAGAAACTCTCAACAATCTGTACGATAAATATTATCGCATTATTGTTTCAAATAATTGACAGAGTAATTAACATTTCAATGATGTGACGGCATTTGTAGGAAATAATGCATGGTTTTAGCCTCCGAGCGGAAAGCGTAAATACTAAATTATAGTACCAAAGTTAAAATAGCATGAGATATGCCAATGATTGCATTTCAATTCTAGAAACGATTAAAATTGCTGTATTTAGTTGAATTGTACTAAGAGGATTAATTCTATAAAATAGTACGTCCATTGCAGAAGTTTTAGTAATATCAATTATTATATTCGTTATATTTATTATATTATTATTATTTAATAATAATAATTATTATAAGAGAATTAAATCTATTATTTTATTAATAATTTAATGCAATGGATTTAAATTGAAAATAAGTTCCTGAAAAATATTTAGAGCCAATTTATGCAAAACTGTCCCAAATCTCCGTAATAAATGCGATATCAATTGGTCGTTGGAAATAAAGAAAAATCAGTCAGCAAATATAAACAGGCGGATACGAGAAAAAAGAAATACCCACTCTCGAGGGTTCGCACAATCGTTATCGCGAATGAAATGATCGGCCACGCATGATAAACGATAAATGTCGTCGAGAAACGAAGCGTCACGCGAGAAGTATCGTAAAAAGCGTCACGCTTGAAATGTGACGAAAGATTGCGGGTGCCGCAAGATATCGACGCGCGATAAATGAACCTTGTAACCCAATCCGAAATTATTACCACACACGCCGCGGGTTTATCATTCCACGCTGTTAGATTTTCACGAAATTTCGAGATGATTTATTCCCGTGATATATTTGGTTACAATCTATAATCAGTCATAAATATACACGAACATGATAGGAATAACATCGAAAATATAAATTATCTCTTTTCCTTCCTCCCTTTCTCGCTCTTACCGAAAATATAGAGTTTCAAACCAGTTTTTAATAAAGCAACGCTTCTGTTTATGCTCTGAAATTGTTTTTCACGTAAAAATTGTTATATTTTCCGTTGAATTCAAATGCAAAATTTGTGGATATATTTTTACTTGGTATACTCTCAAAATTACGTAAATTGGAATTATATCGATGCATTTTAAAATTTTAAGCACTCCGCCTTTTCATCGTCAATCTTTAGGACGTATTCAGTGAAACGTTCATTCGAACAATGTCTTGATCTTCGTAAATTTAACTTGCGTCGAATAGAAAGGTTTCCTCGAATAATCAATAGGCACGAAAGGAACAAAAATAGATGTGACGTGCAAAGGAACCTAGGAAGAAGGTAAAAGCAAGCGCACATTGATCTCTCCATATCTCGATCCATGGATTTTTTACAGCCCCAGCTCTAGACCCCACCAACGCGACGAGCTTCGCACGTGCACACACGCGTCCACACATACGCATAAATTCCTGTCACTTGCCGTAAATCGTGCTGAAAAATTTCACGCTGAATATCGCTGGCGTGTCCCGAATGCACTCACTTGACCCCAGGTTAGTTTTTTCAACCGTAGAGGCTACGAAAGGAACGACGAGCTTTCATCTTAGGTTCCAGCTTACACGGAGATTGGGATCTATCGATCGAGATTGCCGGATATTCGGGATTGCAACGCGGGATCAATTGAAAATGCAAGATGTCGTTCCACGATCGCTTCTCTCCGGATCTCTTCGAATCTGGCAAGGATTTATGGCGGAAACGTGGAAAAATCAACACGGACTATAAATTTGTCACGGCACGATCGACACGCCGCATATCTCGCACTTACGCTAGCATATTATTGACCTTGTATTTTTCGCGTCTGTTTCACCGATTTCAAATTCTTTCGAATGCATGATAACTTCTTTAAACAAAACGTACGTGGATTTCTTTAAAAATATCCTTCAAGGAAAAATATCGTCTCCTTCCTTTTTAAAGAATTTCACCGAAGATGTCTTCAGAGATTCTAGAAACAACGTCGTCAATAGCAAAAATTACAAAGGAATCGTCGGAGTCACAATATATCGCGTATCGATATTGATCAGAAGCCAAACAAATAATGAAATCATCGCGATCCCAACCAGAATAGGTAGTGCGTCCTATATATTCCAGGGCATAAAGAGATCGTGGCAGCGGCTTTGATCGATCTGAGCATGGCGACACGTTTTCGCGGTGATGATGGCGATGAAAGCATATCGGGAGAAGCAGGTACCCGCCTGTAAATTGCTCCATATTTTCAGGATCATTTTTCTTGAATTTCCCGTCCACCCTTGTGATCTCCTTTTTTCATCCCCGCGTCAAACATCCCGCCGGCTTATTCAACCAAGGGACCTCACCCTTCGTGATCGTCTTCGTAAGTACTTTTCACCCCTTCTCAACCTCCCTCAAGCTATCCTTGTAACACACGTAGATTACGGTTCGTGACACTTTAGCGAGCCGCGCACCGTCGTTTAAGATTTAACAAAATACAACCACGTAGAGTTTATTTCATTCCGTTCATCTTCGCGGAGTCATGGTGAATCTAACAATACCAAGAGCTGTGGTAATGAGAGAGAAGCAAAGAACAGCGGAAAAGAGTAGAAACTTCTGAAAATGAATAGAATAATAACGGTGGACCGGCGAGGAGACTGGCGAAAATACGAAAAGAAGAGAGCGCTAGCGAGGATGACAGGCAATAAAAAATAACGGAAACAGAACGGAGGAACAAGAAACAGAAAAATGACAAGGAGTAATAACGGGAGATCAAAAGAAAACAAGAGTAAAGCAAGAGAGGACAAGTGGAAACTCGAAAGAGAAAGAGAGAAAAAGAAAGTATAAAAGATAGTGATAGGAGAGAGAGTGAGAGAGAGAACGCGCACGTGAATAGGATATAGAGAGTATAATAAGATACAAGGGAGGGGGGAGGAAGAGTGACAGAACGAAGGAAGGGAGGGAGGACGTTGCGGAACGTCTTGGAAGTCAATTTTTCATCGCATCGAGCGATTTGCCCTCCCAGGAATATTTCTTAGCCCTCCAAAGGCGTTCCCGTTTGCGCGCGATTCTGCGGGATCTCCCCTGCATTTGAGATACCAGCATCGAGCCGCGCGACTACGATGAGGATAAAAAGAGAAGCCCGTGGCAGCAGATAAGTTGCGGCGTAAACGCCAACACGTGTCTGTCGCCATTTTCCTCCGCACATCCGCCGAGATATGTTTCACCGGGCGGTAGCTCCCCGGTCTCATCTTCATCATCGCTGTCGCGCCCTTATTTGCGCATCATTTCACGATGTTTTTTGTACAATATTTTTGAGCGATGCACCTTCAGTCGGAAAGGACTTTGCCTACTTGACATATTTAGGCCATCCGCATACAGAGATAAGTCGTACGTTAAATTATAGATGAAGAGTAAGGCGACTTCTTTAAAAAGACAACTGCTTTCACCTTTGAGGGTCTAAAATTACTTAATTCTTGATATTTCTATTATTATCTGTAAAACGATATACAATAGATGTAAGTACGCGTTTGTCTCAAAATGGGCGAAGTTCTTTGCGAGGCATAAGTGGGAGAAAAGGACGTCTCAGCGAGGCGCTTCCATCACGAGCGAATATTCACGCGAGGATCCCCTGTAAATCCATCTGCGGGCGATCCTGTCGAGAAATGAGCGGGTTTTCGGGATTTCCAAGCTTGCGAAATTCCGCGCGTCTTGCGTCATAAGTTCGCCGTCGCTAAAAACTTCCATGCATTTTGCGTCCCGCTTTTAAAAGCGCGCGTGTCGTCGAAGTTCATAAGTTGCGGAGTTGGCAGCGAAAGGATGACACGGAGAGATATTAAAAAGACTTTATGCCAGCCGTCTGCCGTGCCCGACACGATTCGACAGTTTCCACTTTCGCGCGCGGCCGTATTTTTCCTACCGTAAAATCGCATTTCAGATGTTGCGCAATATTCCCGTTCTTCCGCGCGCGGAAGACAGACTCTCGCCCGCCCGCGGGCGGTCTTCTTTAATTAACGCAGTAAGTTCGGACACTCCGCTCTCCCGTCTCACGAATTTAATAAAAGCGACCGAATTAAACGCTAGGATGCTCCCTTCGCCGGCTAATCGTTGAAAAATTCATGAGTGTTGTGAAGAACGGCTCGGGTTAAGCGGCTTTCGCTCATAACATCCCTTTATTATTCGCGTCGTCGTGTAAAGCTCCCTGCAGGAATCATTTCGAATTTCGCGCATCGATCTCGCCCTTCCGCCTGACATCGGCAATTTCGAGATCCTCACAGCGTGCACCTCCGCTCCACATATCGGGTTCTTAATGTGGTATTAGCCGCGGAGCTCGTCGCATTTGTATCGTTACAGTCAAATTTATAGACCTTGTCGCTTCGTGTTATCTCGCATTTCATCTTCCTTCGACGCGGATTTTTACTTACAGATTTTAAGGATACTCATAGATAATCACAAGTATTCATAGAACTCTTATTCTTATCCGTATTTTGTATTCTAAACAATGTTTTCTTAGAGCATAAAACTTTCACAAGTACTTTTACGTTATATTTTTAATTTCATATTACTATATTATATTTGTGTTCAAACTCTAATTCATTTGATTTTATTATGTATCTCACTGTCGAAAATTTCATGTTAAATTTAATACATTTCACATCGGTCCCCAACGGTTCATATAAATTTAAAGTGTTAATTCAATACATTGAATCTATTGAAAATATGTTGAAAAATAACATAAATATTGTGTCATAAATGCAATATATGCAATATATGCAATATATAACACAAGTATGTTAAAAATTTAACACAAAAAATTAACACACAAAATACAAATTTAAAATTTCAACACAAAATGCTTTTGATTGTATATAGTCTTTCTCCTGCGTTTCATTTGGAAACTCTTGAATACTTATGATTACCCGTAATATACATATGTACTCGGGAACATCGAGTTTCTTAGCATTATCAACAGTATCGATGATCAGATATCACTGCGTCAGTTCAATACAATCTCTTTGTTACGACTATCCCATTCAAGAGTCCGCATTATGCACACCCACGTACACACACCCAGGCGCAAACACGCGTGTACGCACGAACGCGCGCTACCCACGCACAGATGCACAATACCGCACATGCGTAAATCATGCGTGAATATAGGGACGAGATCGAAGCAATCTAATTTGTGTCCCTTTGACCCATTGTTGCGCCGTAACTGTGAAACGCGAGATACAGTTGGCCGCAAAAACACGTTTAAAACCGAGTTTACACGGTTCGGCGATATTCATGGTCCGCGCGGCCGTGCGAGCGCGAGCGTGCATCAATTGCGCAGGTTCTTCTCAGAATTCGCAATAACGAGGTCATCGTTCCGTCGGATATTTCGTCGATAATGACTGTAAATTGCGCGTTAGGTACTTGTGCAACTCGCGCTGAAATTATTGTCGGATCCGCCGTTAACCGAGCTCGCGAAACTGCGGAACTGTGTAACTGGGTGCGCGCGCGTAGAATCGACGTTGAAACCTCCAAAAGTGGCTCCGCCCTTGGAACAGCAGTCTTCCACCGCATGGTAAATTGAATTTTCTTTGTCCTTCCAACCCTGTTCGTTATCGCTTCCTATGTTTCTCTCTTCCACATGGCATTTTTATCGGTCTAATTTTTCATCGGACTCGGCCGATGGATGGAGTAGTCTATTTATTTTTGGATCAATTCCAGCGTGTGGATTTTGAGAAAAAAGGGACCTCTTCAATCTTCCGGCATTGAAGGATACTTAGAATCCCGATGAAAACTGAGAATTCCGCCCTTTCAAACGCCCTTTATACGTCTAGATTTTCAAATTTATGGACTCGGGAATATTCGGATGACCTAATATTACTTTACGCGTTACACTTTTGTATTTCACGCTTGTTACGATTATTATTTATTTCGTGATTGTTAAAATTATTCTATGTTAAATAATCGTAATAGGCTGTTTCCCAGTAATTAATCACGGAAACAAGGGAATTTCGGGGCTGACCGTGGTGACCCTAAAATTAATACCAATATAAAACCGAGTTTACGAGTTGGTTCGATGTCTAGCGACACGAAATTAAACGTGTTAAAAGGTGGCGTGCAGCTGCAACTCGCTCGACAGGTTTACACTGCAAACATTTCCAAACAAATCTTTGCGCGTGCGCTCGCCCTTAATTTGCATTAACAAAAACCTAGACTCGACTCTTCCGTTGTGCCTTGGGAGCACTAATTCGTAGTTTTTGAGGCAAACTTGGCTCCTCGCTTCCCTAATTGGAAGCTTGCCCTTCTTAGCAGTTCGCGCGGCTGCATGCTCGTAAGTCTTCCCGTGACCTGATGCGCCAGTTCTCTTTGCAGCGAACATTATAGCGACAAATTGCAACCATCGCCAGAGCCAGAAGAGACTTGCGCTCGCTCTCTGATCTATTTGTTTACAAAATTCGAGTCCGACTAATAAGAAACAGATTCCGACAAAAATTCTATTTTACCATCCACATGCATATTCGTGTTCATGTCTGTATCCTGCACGGAGAAAAAAATATTTTAGTAAAAATTATTACACAAAATTTTATAATGCTGAACCGTACCTGAGTTATGATTGAAATTATTATGTGTGTTGTAATCTTCAGTGATGTACACATATGAAATATATTACTTACGATTGTATCACAATATTACACATCATAATTTTAGTCATAATTCCGATATCGTCCAGTATTATCAAATTTTTGAGTAATTTTTACTACAATATTTTCTCCGTGTACAACCGGAAAATTTGAGAAATAACGTTTCACCGATTTATTAATACATAAACTGAAGAATAAAAAATAGACGAACCTGTTGCTATGCAATACTGTGTATACGAAATAACTGCACTATAAAAGAAAGATCAATCGAAACAACTCGAATCTTGAGGGAGCATCTGTATCGCGTATACACAACTACGTGTTTCAGTCTCGTTAATCTTTTACCGTTGATTAAATTTCACAGTTCAAGCTTCCACGTCAGATCGTCGATCTCACTCGGTTTTCATTCGCGAACTCGAGCTCGGAAATTCTACCGTAAAATTTCTTTAGCATGTCATCTGAATTTCGCCCAACATCGCTTCTTTCGTCTACAAAAGTCGACGTGTATATCCGTCTAATCTGCACAATAACACGACACTCCACCGCAAATCTCGGAGATCCTCCTCGGAGAATCCGCGACGGTGTCGGATGATTTTATTTGACCCGTATGTACACAAGCGAGAGAAGATCAAAGAGGGGTGTTTCACCCCCTTCGAGATCGGCGTATATAAATCCGCCGCGACAAAAGAAGCGTCCTGAAAATGAGGATATACGAGCGAGCTGTGGTGAGATTGGAGCGACGCGCCCTACGAGATTGAAGTAACCTTCGTGACCCTGACTACTTCAAAACAACACACGCGGTGAAGGGAGCAGGAATAGCTGCCAAGAGATGAAGAAAAAGGAAAAGCAAGTTATTCATAGGTGTGCCTGAAGCAACGCCCTTACGTCAGAAAGATCAAATTTCACCTACCGCCTTTATGTGTTACCGCACTGAGAAAGTCTGATATTCGTCACGTGTAATTTCACGGTGAAATAATTATGATTAGGAAAACCAACTTTGCAGCAGATGTCTCTTCTTCTATGTTATCAGTAATAATAGTTTCCATTATTATTCTTATAATCCACTTATTAACGGGAAATAACCCTTTCAGTACAATACGTGAATTGCAAAAAGGAATAAAGACAAAGATAAAATGCAATACAAATATAAATATAATATAATATGACAAACCAATTATAATTATAATAAGCTATTAAATATAATACTAAATATTTTAATATATAAAATATAGTAAAAAGACAAAAGTTACTTCAAGAACTCAAATTCACATGATTATATATAATAATGGTTACTTTGAAAGAGAATAATGCCATGTGATAAATCTTAATAATAAGGGAATATAATACTATCTTCTTCTTTATCATTAAAATTATTTTCCAGAATAAACGACTCAAAGATTTAAATTTTCCAGAAGAGACCAGACGATTCCAGTATGGAAAGGTGTACAATTTTTAAGAGATCTTACAGGAATGTAAAATTTAATTAATTTTAGATGCACCTTGTCACTACTATTCTTTCAACAAAAATAGACAAAAGTATACGATCTTCGAGCGATGACTTTCCCCATTGGCGACATCAATGCTGTTTATGTTCAAACGTGGCATGCATCGATAATATGACGCTTTGCGAGCGTTTAATTGTACGCTCATTATTTCGCATCGATGTCCCACCCAGTCCAGCGGTTTAGGTCCACAGATCCTCAGCATCCAGCCTTTGTAGTGTTCCGTCCTCGTCCCACGTAGAGTTCGCACTTCACTACGCTGCACTCGCGACCGCGACTATTTCAACGGCACTTAACGATTTAGCGGGAAGTACGATAAATTCCGACGCTTCGGGGACGTACTCGCGAGTCGCACGTAAACAAGCGCGTGTAACAAATACGTGTTACAAAAACGTGTCGAAGATCGCACCGTGTTCGACCGAGAGAAAAAAAGCACAGATTCTGTTTCACGGGCGATTTAGCGAGAAACAAGATTCCTGTTTCGCGTGAATCTTTCGATCGAAATGGCGTCATAACATACACACACGTTACGTTACTTATTCGTTAATTATTTAACTTAATTATAATGTTCTCTGTATATCACAGCTACTAGTATTGTACATTATTCTTTATTATTTAATCCCTCTTGACATTCAATCGGCTTCATGGAAAACAGGAAACGACAAGACACAATAATATGTCGTTTTTACGAGTGGACAAGAAAATACAATCGAAAACGACTATAAATTTAGTGAGGATAACTAGTTTTTTTCAATAACTGTAGTAACTACAGTAACTACGGTAACTACAGTCAGTTTTACAAACACGTAGTTAACAGAGGCGTGGAGGCGTTCGCTATTTTTGATTAAATTACGGATTAATCGGCGCGCTCTGGGAATTACTGTTGATCGATGTATATGTATATATTTTCGAAAAAAAAAAAAAAAAAGATAAAATCAGCCGAAAGAGAGGATAGATAAAACTTTGCCGCACAGCTAGTTGCCGAGCGAAGTCAGCCGTGATCTAGCACACCATATCGAAATTCTTTCGTTCGCTTCCTCGTGCAATCATCCGGCGGAAATTCCGCGAAATTCGCTACGTCCGGTTGAACAAGCACGGAGCAGAGACTCGAAATTCAAAAGCGTCGTCGATTCTGCGACTGTTGCAAAATTCAACGAATTATGTGGTCTCGCATGCGTGCGTCCAAGCGATTCGCCGATGCAAAAGTTGAGAATCCAGTTAGCTTAGATTAAATAAGATTAAGTTGAATTGCAGATGAGGCAAAAAAAGACCCCGTACTCCGGCGTTAAATAAACGCGGGCGTTCTGAGCGCAATGAAATCTTCCTCGCGTGCACATCCACACACGCACTCACACAATTCATACACAAACACAGATGCACACACATTAGCACACAAACATAAAATTCCGAAAAGTTAAAACGCTTGGCGTGCGCGGGGTTCGACGTTTCTTCATCCCCGAATCGCGGCCGGGCCACCGCAACTTTCGGCGCAGACAGCTCGCACGCGGCAGAACATTTCCCTCCCCCCCAAAAAAGGCGCAAACTAGTCGTTTCCATCGAGATTGGCTTTCGGCGGAGGCTGTAAACAGATAAAGTAATTAACACCGATCCTCTTCTCTCGCTCCGCAGTTGTCGTCGCACTCTGTAGAGCCGGGTAGCGGAAGCGGGGCTGCATTTAGGATAATTGCTAGTGCAGCTCACGAAAGGCCGCACCAAACGTAAAAACGGTCATTCCGCTCGGTCGTGCAAAAACGCGCGTGCGAATTCGCAAATCGATCACCCGCTCACACACACAGACGAGCGCGCGCGCGTGTATCCCACATTCAGCACTATGTATCTCACCCTGGAATTGGAATGCCACACGAAGCGTATATCGCCGAGAAAAAATATGGTCCGATCATTTTGGTTACGGTCCGTTAATTAATACATCCCTCCGAATAAGAGGATTTCCTTTCGATAAAACGATCTCTAAGGGTGCGTTGATGCGCGACGAAATATCAGTCTCGTGCCGATCCTGAAGTGTCCCCCTGGGACTCTTTCATTCTACACTGGTGGTGAGTTCCTGGCTAAAAGTTCTAGTGTAATTTCATTTTCGAGTTTTCTATTTTGCATTCCACAAGGCCGGAATGACGGCCAAAAAATCTGGACGACACTTGAAATGGTTCGTTTAATGTTGCATTTTTTATTTCATTTTAATGATTAAACGAATTTCGCAAATGAAATGTTGCGTTCGCTCTTATTGGTCTTTTTAGTTTGCCCCTCTTGTTGATTCAACAAAATATAAACACATTGAAATCGTTGGTTTACGCCTTGGCTCGTTCACAATTTGAATAATGCTTTACTATATGGTCTCCATATCAGGAAAAAATTTAATATGTTTGACCTATATGGTTTAAATTCTCGCATGGACAGATTTAATTTTCATTTTTTTTTTTGAACGTAGACTATATTTGAGAATTTTTGTTTGTCTTAATTACCCGATAGATCAATTTAATATTCGGTACATTTATTATCTGCGTTTTAAACAACAAAAATAATACAAAAGTAATGCAAAATAATTGATAAAGTTTAATTAGTTCAAACATTATGAAGTAAATAAATACGTGCTGATAAGAAAACTAGACATTCCTTCGTGACCTTTAAGACACCGTCCACTTTTCGAACATCACCAAAGTCTATGTATCTAAGTTTCCATAGAGACATAGAAAACTATGTTTAACTACTAACTTGTTCTCCGATTCTACAGTAATTTGATAACATATGAACATTCTATACTTCGTGCAATTTCATGAGCTTTTAATTGTTGATTATATTTTGTCACCGTTACTCATACTATTACATTCATTACTATATACTAATACATTTTGTAATTCTTCCTTTCTTCGTCCATCTATAATATTTTTTCTTAATTATACATGCTAAAAGGGATGCTTCTTGTTAAGAGAAATTTATTATCTATTATTATTATTATTAAAATATCCGTTTGCTAGAAAAAGAAAGTTCGAGAATCCTCAGGATATCGTGAGATATTGATGGCAACGTTAACCGGCCTATACTTGCGATCTATCTTCGCTTCACCTTTCCGTTCGGACACCAACCCTCTCCTGATTACAAAGCTTATATCGCTGCTCGATCAAGAAAGGCGTCCTCGGATGAGCGTGTTAGATTGGCAGGTACATCGAGACAATTGTGGAAGGATTCAAGGATCCGACGGGACGTAATTCCGTCTAATTGAATAGCAATTAGCAGCGACATCGTGCGGAATCAACCGCGTCGACCCTTCAACACCCTTCGTCATTCTAATTTGCAGTTCTCACAGTTTCTCGCGCTGTTCCAGCAGCTTACTCTTCGGCCCCGACGTCTCACGTAGTAACCCTGCGTCAAGGATGCGACGACGCAGTCTGAAAACGGATATGAAGACGGAATTCGAATAACATGTTTACGCGACACCCGCCGTCTCCGGCGAGATAATGACCTGCTTCGACTTCGGAGATCGCCGGCATTTCAAGCTGCGGAAGCAGCGGAAAACGTGTACACTCGCATGTCTTTTCGCTGTCGAGGAACTTAACGACGTGCTTGAGTACCTTAAAGCCACGTTCGGCTGTTTGCTAACGACAAATGACGGAAATTGCTGATCTCAGCGTAGATCTTAACGTAGTCCGCTGCGAAATGTTACAGAACGAAGACTACATGAAGATACGATGAACTTTCGAGGAAGGGACGTGTGTAGCTTCGCAATTTAATAAGATTTCAACTTCAGAAGATCGTGCACGCCGAGAAATTATATATCCGGTATTAGAGAAGCCCAGAAGGGATAGAGACGTTATATCGGTACACTATCGATCCCCACCTAGTCTCAAGTTACGTGTGCGCCGTGCAAGAAAATGAAAGATCACATTACGGAATAAAAATGTCGATATAAATTTTCCGCCAGACTCTTCCCCTCCCCGTGTGCGCTGCCATTATTTATCTATTGATTTAGTATCTGGCGGCGTCATGAACAACGAGAAAAAATTAGGATAACCGAAAGCCGTAGGTGACGCTTCCAGTGCGTTAAATAACGAAGGTCCGCGACAGGAAGCGCCGGCAGGATATAGGAAAGATTTTCTTGGGAGGTGGGGTACGTATGTGCAGGAAATGGGATTCCTTGTCGACGACAGGAGCGTGATCGGTGTATCGAATTCGGCGGTGTAGCCTCCGATTACAAGGATGCGAACGTGCCCGTCGAGAAGTTTCGCCGACGAAGCGGCGATAGGGGGCAGGGGTGGATGAATGTGGTCTAAGAAAGTTTGAGAACGGCATGGATGGCGTACAAGAGGACGGGGCGATCTGGGGGAGGGATGAGAAAATACGTCGCGGCGTTAACGGGCCGCTTAATGGATTAGGAGGAAGCAAACACTGTCAAAGAGAAGAAATTAACGGGAAGTTGGTAGCCGATAATCCTCCTTCTGTCCTCGGTCCCTCACGGTACCACCAGATATTCGGATTTCCCGTCCCGATTGTTTGCGCGCGACGAAAATAATTCCCTGACGCGCCAACGGTAATTTTACGAGGACAACGGTTTGTTTTAATTGGTTAATGGCGAAAATAGAGCGACGCGGAGTGTAACGAACGCATTCGTGCGTTGAAATCCAACGGGGCGGCCTTCTTTCAAATTCCGCGCGCGTACGATTGACGGGAAGGATAAAGAATTCCTGAAGTCTGGGAAATCAAAGATTCGAGAAATTCAAGATGGAAAGGTATGAGAGGTATCGGAGATCCTCGGAAGGATCTTTCGGAAGTATTGAATGAAAAGAAATGAATTCTTCAAAATCGTTAGTATTTCGAACCTAGTTTCCCGAATCGGTTTCGAGATCAGCGTATCCAACCGCGCGGATAAATTCGAAGGATCCGGATCTCACGAATTCAAGTCGCGATAGAGAGAATCCCTTGATAAAATATTACAACCGAGATGGGTGCCTGCCAGGACGCTTTTCAGGGCGAATTTCCTCGAGGTCGCACATCGGCTCAAACGAAGCGTCGACAACACGTCACCTCGTCCGTTCGTCCAGCGTGTAATAAGAGCTATAAAATAGATAGCGGGACGTTCAGTTGCCGATCGTAAAATAATCATCGCCTGCAGGCACGCTACCGGAGATATCATCTCTTTCTCGGGGAATTTTGCGGAACAAATGAGAGTGGTAAGGTGGAAGGGAAGGACGAAGGGAAGGTCGTGGACGATGGTAACCGTAGTAGATAGCAGGAGATAAGTCGTGTAAAAGATACAGGAAATCTGCGACGATACGAGGGGGCGAAGGACGCGAGGCGGTAGATTGAGAAAAGGTGCGGCGGAGGAAAGAGGTGAGCGATAGGGAAGCTCCGTGAAGGAAATACAGCGGAAGGAGTGACACCGGTGCCATGAGAGATAGCGGAGAGACGCAGGAGGGCGTTGAAAAAGCTCGGGAGACAAATCTACCTCGCGGAAAGCGGCGGCGACGAAGGGGACTTGAGAAATAGTCGCGAAAGAATTTCTTATTAGATTGAAAATTCAAATAAACTCACAGTGACGTCGGTTGCATCGATTCTCGAAGCCCCTACTGTATCCCGATCGCTCGAATCGGGTCACTGGAGGACAGATATCCTGGCCAGGATAGCTATCGGGAACGTGACGCGCATCGCGATGTGCGTTATTTTTGCAAACATGGTTTTAACAATCTTCTTAGCTCCGTCGACTCGGAATCTAGGATTACCGCGTCTGAAGCAGCGAGGCCACGGAATTTTAAACTCCCGGCTTTCCGGAGATCGAGATTGCCAAAATTGCGAACTGCCCGCCGAAAATTATACTCGGAAAAATGTACTCATAAAATATTTGAAAGCGGGGAGAAATAAAATCGATACTCGAAAACCTTTGACGTTCGGACCGCGTATAAAAATGTCAAGGGGCCGCGAGTCGAAAAATATATTGAGCTCATCGGTATTGCAAATGATCGGATAAACTTTTTACGGTGACTCCCGGTGTGTAGAGCAACGTAACGTAAATCGATTTTCGGATAAATCTACATGTACGCTAGCGCACGTGATTGATCTAAATGTAGTGCGGCATGCGTCATAAAAAGCCTTCATTGGAAAACACTTTGCCAATGTGGACAGATGCCGTGACGAAAAAAATTCATGGAAGTTTGTCGGAAAAGGCCACCTTAAGCGGCGTCTGCATTTTCAGGACGGAAGTACGAGCGCATCTGTCGCTGCTCCTCTGCGAAATCGCTGTCTCTATCGTTACCATACCGATGTCCTGAAACCGCAGATATCAAAGGAAGAATCCCTGATTTTGTGTTACAGAAAAGTCCAACAATCGTTTATGCAGGATGGCGCGATATCTGTCATCACCTTGAGAATATCTTCCAAAAATATAATTATTTTATTACGAAATGTTTTATACGAAACGGCTCTTTCTTTACTTGGTTCGATCGGAGAAATAAAAAGAGATTAACGATAAAATATTTTCATATATGACGTTACAAGATCCGCACTTTAGCTCTTGATGGTCTAATAATTGATAAGTTTCTCAAACGTCTCTCTGACAAATGTTACAATCTTCCGAGTATTTTATTTTTTGCAACATTGCCCGTCCTGAGGATCGCAACATCTCCAAAAATTCATTTTTAAATCGCGTACGACCTGATTAAATACTGCGATTAACCGAGTGAATGCGAGCGACAGCCATTATTCCTGGACGTCACACATTAAATCACAATTCACGTCTAGTCGCCGTGGCATTTCTCCTGCTGAAATCACGGCTCCACGTTCGCCGATTTCGAGGGGGGCAGGAGGGGAGAGACAAACGGAGGAGCAGGAATCGGCAGCAATTAGTTTGGCATCGGCGACTCGTGCGAACCTCTGACCCGAATTCCTGCGCATCCTTGTTGGCCCAGGCTCGTCGTCCTTCCGCAATAATCGCCTGCTAGTTTTTCCGTGTGTCGGCTCGCATATAAATCAGCCCTCGCAGCCTTGTACAGGGTGGGCCATTTTAATATCATCACCTACCTTAGTATATTTTTCCTACGACTTATACAAAAAAACAAAAATTGTAGGATTTAATAGGATTCTAATACTATCTCTCTCTCTCTCTCTCTCTCTCTTTCTCTCTCTTTCTCAGTCCGAACGGCTGCGAGCGAACGATCGATACGTTCTCGAAAAGTGGCGATTCGTTTTCTCCGTTTCTCCGGTATTGTTTGCGACCTATATATTATAATCCGGGCAAAAATCGAGTTTGCTCATCCGCAAAATCGTCCAAAGTGTTTCCGGTAGACTCATTAGCAAATCGCGCATCAAGTTAAGTGGAATTTAGCGCACGAACAACAACTATATTCGCGCGTATCCCGCGCGAGATATATCTCCTCGCGAAAGCTAACTAACTGTAATACTAATCGGATTGCCGAGACGAAATCTCCGCGTCTAGATATAGGATTTCTATTGCAGGATTGAAATTCGCTCCGAACGCGCTGTACATCCTTGTACTTGTGAATACTTCAAGTTACATCAGGCGTGTTTCGAATATATATAGACAACAAATGTCGTATTTCATCATATTTATTTGCATGATATTTCATTGTATTACATTTGAAAATACCAGATTAGAAGAAAATTTTAACGAACAATTATTTTTCGAGAGTCTACACGAATTTTAAGTAAACTGAAATTCATTGAAACGACGAAAATTCAATTATTCCCGACCGACTGTCACATTGTTGCAGCTGCTAAACGTGAAGAATAGTTATTGCTAATGTTCCGCTGCCGATAAAATTCTGCTTGGCGACTCTGGAAGCTATCACGCGACAACCAATAAAAACCTCACGTGCAACGGTAATCTGGAACGTACGGCGACGGCCGTTGCTTGTGTAAAAATTCATGAACGTCCACCAGACGTTCGTGTACTCGTTCGAGTGCGCCATGAATGAAAGAGAGCCGATAGCCTAATCAAACTAAAAAATTCAACGCTATGCTCGCGTCGATTCTTCTCTCCTCTTCGCTCTACGTTCGCTTTATCTCGCTCATACGCACAAGATGCTGCAAAACGCTTTCCAGATTCACTTTTTTCATGAAATTCGAATTGAATGCAAGCAATTTCTACTTCTTGATTTTAATATCTCAGGTATTTCAACACCTAAATATTAAGTTAAAATTTTATTTAAATGAAATCTGTAACTTGAGGTTGAATAAGTAACAAATATTTATTTTTTTATTATTGTTTCAAAACATTTTTCCAATATGTGGGAATGGTAACCTCTTTCAATTCTAAATCTTTAAAAAGCTCCCCACAGTTATAGTTTTTTCAGCGTTCTGTATTTTTTGCCCTTCAATCCTACCTGCCTCTTTCCTCCTCCGTTTATTTCCTTTCGTTTTCCGCCTCTTTCTGTCCTTTCTTCCGCCGCTCCCTTTCCCTAACGGTCCACTCCTGCGAGCATCAGCAAATCAAACGTCACTGACGTGCATCGCAATAATTCACGATCTGTACGAAGGGAACACGAAATCCTCGACAGCAATCGCTTTCGACGTCACCTTGCTGCTTTCCTTCTGTTCGCCGTTCCGAGTCAAGTTGTCAGACATACACGGTGTCCCAGATTAATCGTATTTCCTTTGACCGGATTCCTTGGGCGACTTTCAATTAAATTTCGTGATAAATCTCGCCAGTCCTTATTTCTTGCACTTTGGAAACTTACCGGATTACATATAAATCACGGAAAATTCGAGTAAGATTTTCAAATTGACACTACGTGACCCATCTGTTGTATTGAATCTTTCGGAGGATGCGAGCGATACGGAAAGGCGGTGGACGCGCGAATTCGTTTTTCCGTGCATCGACGGCTGTCCGTATTTCCGTTCTGTAATCGAACGAGTTGCACGATACTGCGCGCGCGGTAAGACCGTATCCTTTCAAAGGACTCGCGAATATTAAACGAGTTGCCGCGAACCGTGAATCAAAGCGGGCTCCTTTGAGGGCTCTTGCGTGCGATTCGGCGCGCCTCAGACAATTTTGCGTCTCTTACGGAACTGCGATAGCAAAACAAGTCGGAATCAGCGGAACAGACACGTAAGCAAATAAACTATATATATATATATATATATATATATGAGAGCCCGGCGAGCCGATTATATTCCTTTGGCAGTTCGCATCGACGGATCCCATCAGAATCGAATCCCGACGTAAGTTTATTAAGTTCCCGGGAGAATAAAACAATTTGCGAGGAAAGTATCTGGAGAAGTATCAGCGATATTCACCGCGGAGCTCCGAAGCGCGGAGCATTGAGAAGCCGCGAATACTGATTCGCGCGACAATCAACAACACTGGAATTCGAATCTCCCCGGATCTCCGAGGGGAATTTGCGGAGTATCCAAGAAACCGTCGGATTTTTGCGTCTACAAACGCCCGCGATATCCAATCAATCGTGTCGGGAACTGCGACACTTCGAAAAAGGAGAGGTGCATTCAAGCCCCGAAGCCGACGGACTTACCTCTCCTTGACGTTGAAATATCGATCGTGGACATTCAGCGTTTCCGGCGCCTATTTTAATATTGTTTGGCGATGTCGAGCTGGTTGCATGCCTCGTCGCATCGTAACAAGATCATCCGTGGACCGGCAGCTGCAGCTGCATCCGAGCCATCGGAAACAGATTATCGTGCAAAACTTGAGACTGCGGATTATCGGGGACGCGATATTCAGCTTGTCGCTAATACGTCATTTCACTGGCATTATCCCTTTCGTTCTCTAATGATTTACAATGATACGTTACATGTCGGGGACGTGGGCTTACCGAAATTACGCTTATACACACACAGTTATAATCCTAAATGTTTCAATAATAAGATACATTCATTAAAGCGCCAAAACTTTGGCCAACAATTACGTCAAACCGATCCCACGTACGAACATTTTATTAGATTATTCGAAATTTTCCTCTAAAGTTTCAACATTCTTCAGTATCTCTTAGGAAGGTATTTCTTTGAAACAGGAAGCCGCTTCTTTGAAGTTTTGACTATTAAGCTCTACGCCATAATATCCAACGTTGATTTTTATTTAAGTACTTTCATATCTCATACGTGTTTCCACGGTATTCTCATCGTGAAATACGAGACGTGTAACATTTCTATTAGGGCTGGAAATTCGAAGCTTTGGCTCTTCGATACATTATATTCGAATAATGAAATTCTGAAGTGTGAAAATCCGAACATTCGGATATCCGAATATTCGAAACTCAGAGAATCTCGTTACATGGCTATCGAATGACTGTTGCAGGTATGAAACCGAAGATGAAGAATCACTACAGGGCGCATCAGCTCTCGGTCTGGCTGCGCCTAGTCCCCGAGCTTCATCGTGCTGGAATGGAGGATGTCGATTCCAGGCATAACCTGTTCCGCGGCCACAGTGACCCCAGCCTGTATGACGGTTCTGTGAGGCCGGATCCCCTCAGCAGGATCAGCGAGGAGTTTAAGAGGAAGAACCTCAGCACGGAGCCGCCGACCACGACGGATTACAGCATGACGACGTGTGTCAGCCTCATCCAGAGCACCAATCTTCAGAACGTTCATAACGCCAGCACCGATACTTTAGCCAGCCTGGACGCGGCCGGGTAATTATTCGCTTTCGCGATAATTTCATCGTCACTCAAAAGTGCCATCAATCTCTTATTTCGTTTTCTTCACGGTTAGATTTACTGTTGTTCCTCCCAAGAGTTTGTTTTGATTAAATACATACACTGTGTTTTTCTGGCTTCGTTTAACAAAATTATGCGGAATACATTTTTCATCTAATTTCGAAGGTTCCCAACAATCATGGTACATTTTTCTCTGTAGAGTTCGCTTTTTTTCGTGACCCATACCTATCTCAGCATGAAAGTATGGGCTAATGAGTTCTTTGTATTTGCAGTTACGCGGCATATTCGACGGCTTTGAGCGTGACAATCGCGATCGGCTGCAGCCTGTTGATCTTGAACGTCCTAATTTTCGCCGGCGTGTATTATCAGAGGGATAAAACGCGGCTCGAGGTGAAGAGTCTTCAGCAGCAGCAGTTGTTAAATCAACAATGCGGCCCTCGCGGCTTCACCGAACTGAAACAACCACCACCGCCGCATTCTCACTACGCCGGTGGGGGCCAAGTGATCGTCGACGTTGAAAATGAAATGTTAAGAAGGTACTGAAACGCTTCTTATTTTATCCGCTTATTTACGCAATATCCGATCAAAGGTCGATTTTAAGAAACTTAAGAAAATTTTAACAAAATTAAGAAACAAATCTTGAAAGAAATATCGAGAAAATGCATCACTTTGTGGCGGATCCGCTGAAAAGAGAATTTCCATTTCGACACTGTTGCCTTTAATACAGACACGATGTAAGCGAATTTATCTTCTCTCACGCGGCAAACTCCTTGAATATACCTATTGTTGCAGGAATGTGATGAAAGGAGGTCCTAATGACCCGAACGCTCCTTTCCAAGGCCAAGGAACCCACACGCTGCCTCACCAACATCATTACCAAAAACAGCATCAGCAACAACATGCTACCCTTCCTCGAGCCTCAGTCATCCAAGACATGAACACGCAAGCTCAAGTGAGTAATATGTAATTTATGAATTTATCACATTTAATCTCTCCAAATTATTATCGCATATTGCTACAGTCATTCTTTCGTTCCGTTCATTTTATTTCATTTTATAACATATACATTTTTATTATTACGCCTTTTATTTTAATGTTATTAATCATTATTGGAAAATACGCGTCTTAATACGATCGTATACATTTTAAGGGAACGACATTTGCGTTTTCTTCTCTCGTTTACATCTCGCCAGAAGTTTATACTGTCGGTATACATTCACGTAAAGATAGTAGCATGTAATGAGACAATAAATGCTTACTTAAGATTAATAACCTCCGTTCGATGTTCGCGCGCAATATTGCCCCTAATAAAATGCATTGCAGCATGGTCTTTCAAACTTCGCCTGCTTAGAAATTTAGTATCTGAGTAAGGCATGCCGTAATCGGAATTATGATCATAAAATATGCCCGGTGAGAGCGCCACTGCCGGGCCGCGTATATTTTATCCGGCCGCTTTAGAATTCCGCGAAACTTCTTTAATAGGATTACGAAGTGGACTTTTTAAAAAGCTCCGCGTGAAACTCTTTTTTACCTGGAAATGAGTAATAGCGCTATCGGCGGTAAATATTTTACCATCAGTCGTCGTAGGACCGCGCCGTGCACACGGAAAAATGCATTGTGTCGCGCCGTGTAACAGTCGAGCGACTTTATCGAGTTTAAAAGCGATTCAGATTTTAAGTTTTTCCATTTTAACCTTCCTCTTTCGGTAGACCGGCGCCGTAGTACGCGAAGCGATACGCCGAGATAATGCATAGTTGTAAAATTGAATGTGCATCCGTGCGTGAGAAAAATTGCCCGCTTCCTATTTAAAGTGGATCCCTCAGAGTGCATAGAAACTCTCCTTCTTTCCCCCCTCGTGTAATGACAATAGGGAGTTAAAGCAAGTGTCTTCGTCCGATTAGTTGGGAAATCTTGAGAAGGGGACTCTTTCATATTTGACGAAGCCACTTCCAAGAGGACCGGCCCACTCTCATTGCGCTCTCTCTTTTCCAGGGTCCTCCGAACGGATCCATCCACTTGACGGTGCCACGAGCTCCCCCGCCACCCAGGGCGAAGAGCCCGCCGGAGAACCAGCCGCTGCTGCAGAGCGCGACGGTGTCGAGTCGCGTGTCGCAGGCGACGATGAGCGAGATGCGAGTGTGATGCTTGGACCCCCCTCCGAAGCCAGTCGTTCCGGATGTCCTCACGGCGTCGACCTTGCTCTAGGCGGCTCGCCGAGGGCTTGTCCCGAGGAACGGAGGGGGGTGCTGGAGAGTGAGCGAGAAGTCGCGTCTACCGAAGAGAGACTGAGGGTCCGTCGCGAGTTCGGGAGCCGCACAGTGAAGCAGTGAGACGCGACTTGAGGATTCTTTCTTTTCGTCCCGCTCGCCTGCGATCTTTGTGAATTCTAGTATCTAGATCTGGAAATTCCACGAGGTGGAGCGCGCTTTTGCACGAGGATAAGGAAAAGTCGACTCTCGAGGGATTTTTACGCGGTCGGTAAGGACGGCTCTCGCTTTGAGCGACGAGTCCTGGGGAAGGGATAATCAGCGACCGGAACGAAGGAATCAACCCCGACGGCGCCCCGCTCTCGAAGCTCTCGGCTCACAATAATCGGTAGACGTCGATGAATGTATTTGCGAAGTCAAGTATCAAGGGAGGTAGGCGGCAAGACAGGACGTCTTGAACCGATCGGAACCTTAATCAAATTCTGCGCGAAGGAATCAAACGCGATGCATTCCGCATAGTTAGTCGATAATGAAAACGAAAAGCGAACAGGCAAAAAGAAACTCTAGTCGTTAATGGAGACGGGACGAGTGGTGTGAGACGATGGTGGGCGGCTCAATACGAATCAACGGCGAGGAAGACACGTGTAAAAATGAAATACTAGCCACTACGATGTTAGATGTTCCTTGTACATAACGTGAATTTATACGATAAGGACGCCAAAGTTTGCTACTTTGTAAGAGAAACGGTATTTGCATTATGCGTATCTTTCATTCGTATGTTTCTCGGTTGACACGTGTCGACGTCCACGCATGGCGTCAAGTTGCGTGAGTGTAAGGGAGACATTTCTGGAGCATAATGAGCGAGCTTATTCATCGACAACGCTTGTCTGAGTTTTCGTCGCGTCAATGTTTCGTCACATTCAAACGCGGAGTCTTTCTTCCTTTTCTTCTTACAATCTTTATTTTCTAATCTAGATTTCGCGGGGAATTCATTTATAGTCCACACACACACAGTGCGCTCGAGTTCACAATCGCACGACGTGCATTGAAATCAACTGACTGGCGCGAAAGGATTCCGTCGATGAGAGCGATGTCGCTCATTACCGTTGCTCTAATTAATGCCAACTGCCATGCAGGCCGGCTTTACCGCGTGGATGTGTGTATTGCACGTATTGAGTTATGATATATGATACGCACATTATATGACGATCTTCGTATCCTCTCCATGTACACGTATTCACGCATGTGTGTTATATATATATGAAGGGTGACCTCGAACAGTCCTCGAATCATTTACCGCGGATCTTTCTGATTTCCTCGGCCTCGCTTCTTCACATCTCTCGCAACGTGATCTCTCTCACCGTTCAATGTAACCTGAGACTGTGTGCGAAAAGTCAACGTGTGTGCGCTATTCTTCGTCATCTCTTTACCAAACGCGTCCTTTCGGATTCTTGACATTTTACAAAGCGGTCATCCTTGTTATATAGAGTGTTTCACACTCGGCGTACCGTTCGCGACAGCCCCTTCAGAACTGTCATTCCTCTCGTAAGAGGACACGTTTGTCTTGATCACCTGATGTCGATTCTTCAAAGTTTGACTTCCATTCGATGAACATGATTACATTTTTTGTATAAATATACATATAAAATACGTATAAGTGTAAAATAAAGACTAACGTAAATCTGTTATGCGTAATACACTGCCACAAGACTATAGAAATTAACGAGGAGATCTCATGAGACCTGCGATTCTTTTCATCTTTGTCCAAATGAACTGCTTCAGGCTCGATTTTGCAAGATAAATTTATACATTTATTTAAATGTATTAATTACACATAGGTACATATATATATATATATATATATATA